>NW_026555157.1:7200000-7800000 GCF_021234165.1 Pteronotus mesoamericanus | reverse complement strand
CTGGTGGGGCTCAGTGGATTCAGTGCCAGCCTGAGAACTGAAGGGTCGCTGGTTCAATTCCCGGTCAGGGCATGTGCCTGGGCTGCTGGCCAAGATTCCAGTGGGTGTGCAAGAGGCAACTGATCAATGTATCTTTTACAGGTGGATGTTTTTCTCCTTATCTCCCTCCATTCTCATCTCTCTAAAAATAAATAAATACCTTAAAAAAGAAAAAGAACTCACACACAGACTCACCTATTCAGACTCACTCCCTCTAGGCTGTAGCACCAGGGTAGCTGCTCACAAGGAAACACTGGCGTACTAGGAGAAACCGAAGTGTCTGGCATCAAGGCGTGCAGAGGCCATTCTCTTTTCTAAACCCTCCCCACACAGAGCTAGCCCACTGGTGCCATATCTGAGACTCCATCAACCTAGCTAAATACTGTTTGACCTGCCTAGAAGATCCCTAGGGAGCTTGGTGCACCCAACTTAATGGGTCCACCAAAGCTGTTTTGCCTTATAAATGGCTGGTCTTTGTTCATACTGCACAACTTCCTAAATCCTCTCAAATAAGCAACAGCTGGCCTCAGTGAGCTCCAGGTCTAGCACTAGCAGTAACAAGCCAAGATTAACAGCTTGGCTTCACCTGGGAATCTCCAAGCCTAGCACAAGTAGCAGCCATCTCAGATTGCTCTTTAGCTTAGGTGGGCTGTCTGTGGACAAGACGCAGGTTGGGGCTGACCTCATCCTGCACGACCTGGGAAACCCCAGGGTCAGTGCTCTCAGTAGACAGCTACAGAGCACATCAGAGCACCTCCACCATGGCCCTGCACAGCTGATCCTCCATGGAGGGCAGAGGTTGGTGGAAACTGGTCACGGGCAATCCTTGCAACTGATTGGCCTGCGTACATCCCTCCCATTGATCTGCCAGCAGCAACCAAGGCTCAACTACATGAGGAGAGTATTCTCAGCCCACATGAAGGGCACACCTTGAGCACCCAGCTCGGGTGATAGGGGAGGCTGTGTAACTGGGCCCTACACTATAGGACACCTACTACATTAGGCCACACTATCAAGACACAGAGTTAAAGCAGCTCTACCTAATACATAGAAACAAATACAGAGAGGCTGTAAAAACAAGGAGACAAAGAAACATGGCCCAAATGAAAGAACAGATCAAAACTCCAGAAAAAGAGCTAAACAAAATGGAGATGAGCAATCTATCAGATGCAGAATTCAAAACACTGTTTATAAGGATGCTCAAGGAACTTAGTGAGGACCTCAACATCCAAAAAAGATCTAATCATAAATAAAGGATACTCAAATTGAAATAAAGAACAATTTACAGGGAAACAACATTAGTGTGGATGATGCCGAGAATCAAATCAATGATTTGGAACATAAGAAAGCAAAAACAATCAATCAGAACAAGAAGAAAAAACAATGAAGATAGTATAAGCAGCCTCTGGGACAACTTCAATAGGTCTCACATTACCTTAAAAGAGTGTTAGAAGAAGAAAAGAACAAGAAATTGGAAATCTATTTGAAAAAATAATGAAAAAAACTTCCCTAATTTGGTGAAGGAAATAGACATTCAAGTCCAGGAAGCACAGAGAATCCCAAACAAGATGGATACAAAGAGGCCTATGCCAAGACACATGGTAATTAAAATGCCAAAGGTTAAAGATAAAGAAATAATCTTAAAAGCAGCAAAAGAATAGCGGTTAATTACTACAGGGAAGTTCCCACAAGACTGTCAGTTATTTCTCAAAATAAACTTTGCAGGCTAGAAGGAACTGGCAAGAAATATTCTAAGTCATGAAAACCAGGGAACTACACTTAAGATTGCTGTACCCAGCAAAGCTACGATTTAGAATCAAAAGACAGATAAAGAGATTCTCAGACAAGAAAAAACTAAAGGAGCTCATCACCACCAAACCATTATTATATGAAATGTTAAAGAGACTTATTTAAGAAGATCAAAACAATGAACAATAAAATGGCAAGGAGTACCTCTCAGCAACTGAATCTAAAACTCAAACTAAGCAAACTAGAAGAATAGAAAGAGAATCATGGATACGGAGAGCGTTTTAATCATTTCCAGATGGGAGAGGGGGGTAGGGGAATGGGCAAAGAGGTGAGGGGATTAAGAAGTACAAATAAGTAGTTACAGAATAGCTATGGGGATGTAAAGAACAGTATAGGAAAGGGAGTAGCCAAAGAGCTTACATGTATGACCCATGGACATGAACAATGGTGGGGGGATTGCCAGAGGCAGTGGGGGGTGCTGGGTGGAATGGGACAAAGTGGGAAAAATCAAGACAACTATAATAGCATAATCAATAAAATATAATTAAATACATAAATGTCAACAAATTAAAAAACTGTTTTGAGCAGTGGAAAAGTCTCAATAGACATATTGCATCAAATGGAGAGTACTTTGAAAGTAATTGAAATTTAAACATGTAAGAATAAATTTAAAATTTTATAAATAAATTCTGGGTTTTTTGGGCCCCCCCTTCTATATAAAGTATGTACATAATATATATTAAAAATGTATACATACGTTAAATAAAGTATATACATAACTATACCAAAATACAGACATCTATTTAATATGTCTCTGTGTATATTAAAACCATGCAATGTTTCAGTATCTTATCTTTCTCATGATGACCAAATGTTTTAGAATACTGAAACCAATGTTTCAGTATTTTAAAGATAAAATAACTGAAATGTTTCAGCTCTTTATCTTTATTCAAGTATCTAAGTTATAAATTAATAAGATGATCCAATATGCCAAATGTGTAAAATTAATTAAAAATCCTGAAAATTATATTTTAGTTGTCACATCCATAATATCACATATCTGATGTAAAAATTATCAGACTTATTATTTAATTTAGTAGAACACACTTTTTTTATTGTTGTTCAGTTACAGTTGTCCCGCATTTTTCCCCATTGCTCTCCTCGGCCCCCTCCCCCACTGTCAATCTCCACCCCATTGTTCTTGCCCTTGAGTCGTCTCTTCCTGTTCCTTGACTCGCCCGTCCCCTTCTTTCCCCCATTATCTTTCTTCTTCCTCCCATCTGGGCACTGTCAGTTCTGTATTTCCAAGTCTCTGGTTCTATTTTGCTCATTTGTTAATTTTGTTGATTAGGTTCCACTTACAGGTGAGATCATATGGTATTTGTCTTTCACCCTCTGGCTTATTTCACTTAGCATAATGCTCTCCAGTTCCATCCATGCTGTTGTGAAAAGTAGGGGTTCTTTCTTTCTGCTGCATAGTATTGCATTGTGCAAATATACCACAGTTTTTTGGTACACTCATTTTACTGATGGGCACTTAGGCTGTTTCCAGCACTTGGCTATTACAAATAATGCTGCTATGAACATTGGATTGCATAGGTTCTTTTGAATTGGTGTTTTGGGATTTGGGGTATAATCCCAGCAGTGGGATCACGGGATCGAAAGGCAGTACCATCTTTAGTTTTTTGAGGAAACTCCATACTGTTTTCCACAGTGGCTGCATCAGTCTGCATTCCCACCAACGGTGTACTAGGGTTCCCTTTTCTCCACAACCTCACCAGCACTTGTTGTTTGTTGATTTGTTAATGATGGCCATTATGACATGTGTGAGGTGATATCACACTGTGATTTTAATTTGCATCTCTCTGATGGCTAGTGATGTTCAGTATCTTTTCATATATCTATGGGTCATCTGCATGTCCTCCTTTGCCTATTTTTTAATTGGATTGTTTGTCTTCTTGACATTGAGTCATATGAGTTTTTTATATATATTAGAGATAAAACCTTTGTTCAATGTACAATTGGAAAATATGTTCTCCCATACAGTCGGTTCATTATTTTCATTTTGATGATTTTTTTTAGCTGTGCAGAAGCTTTTTATTTTATGTAGTCTCATTTGTTTATTTTTTCCTTTATTTCCTTTGCCTTAGGAGATGTATAGGCAAAAATATTGCTATGTGAGAGATCTGAAATATTACTGCCTATGTTTTCTTCTAGGACTTTTATAGTATCAAGACATATTTGAGTGTTTTATCCTTTTTGAGTTTATTTTTGTGTACAGTGTTAAGTTGGTGGTCTAGTTTCCTTTTTTTTTTTTTTTGCATTTACCAGTCCAGTTCTCCCATCACCATTTATTGAAGAGGCTATTTTTATTCCATTGTATCTTCATGCCCCCTTGGTCAAATATTAATTGACCACAGAACTGTGAGTTTATTTCTGGGCTCTCTGTTGTGTTCATATTGATCTATGGTGTCTGTTCTTGCGCCAGTACCAGGTTGTTTTGATTCCAGTAGTCTTGTAGTATAATTTTATACAAAGCATTCTTGGCCCTCCAACTTCATTCTTCTTTCTCAAGACTGCTGAAGCTATTCAGGGTCTTTTTGGTTCCATATAAATTTTTTGAGTATTTGCTAAATCAATGATATGCCATTGGTATTTTAATAGGGATTGTGTTAAATCTATAGATTGTTTTGGGAAATATGGACATTTTAATGATGCTAATCCTTCCAATCCATGAACAGTGTTATGCTTCCATTTATTTGTATATTCCTCAATTTCTTTCTTCAGTGTCCTATGGTTTTTTTGACTATAGATCTTCTACCTCCTTGGTTAAATTTATTCTTAGGTACTTTATTTTCCTCATTGCTATTGTAAATGAGATTTTTCTCCCTAGTTTCTCTTTCTGATAGTTCATTTTTGGTGTACAAAAATGACATAGATTTCTGAATATTGACTTTGTATTCAATTAGTTTGCCTAATTCACTTATTAGGTTGAGTATTTTTTTTCAGACATTATAGTGCTTTCTATGTACACTATCATGCCATCTGCAAATAATGACTTTTACTTCCTCCTTCCCAGTTTAGATGTCTTTTATTTCTTTTCTTTGTCTGATCACATTGGTTAGAACTTCCAGTACTATGTCGAAAAATAGTGGTTAAAGCAAACACCCTTGCTTTGTTCATGATCTTAAGGGGAAAGCTTGTAGTTTTCCCCTTTGTTATGTCGAGGTATGCTCCTTCTAGTCTCATTCTGCTGAATGTTTCTATCATAAATGGGTGCTGGATTTTACCAAATCCTTTTTCAGCATCTAGTCATATGATCATGTCATTTTTGTCCTTTGTTTATGTGATGTATTACATTTATTGATTTGTAAATATTGTACCATCCTTGCATCACTGTGATAAATCCCACTTGATCATGGTTTATAATCTTTTTAATGTATTGCTGAATCTGGATTGCCAATGTTTCATTGAGGATTTTATCATCTATGTTCATCAGAAATATTGCCCTGTAATTTTCTTTCTTTGTTTTTTCTTTACTTGGTTTTAGAATTAGAATAATACTGACCTCATAAAAAGAATTTGGGAGTCTTTTATCTTCTTGAATTTTTGGAATAGTTTGAGAAGAACAAGAATTAGTTCTCCTTTGAATGTTTGGTAAAATTCACCTGTGAAGCCGATACAGGACTTTTGTGTGCCAGGAATTTTATGATTACTACTTTGATTTCACTGGTTGTTATGTCTATTCAGGCTTTCTGCTTCTTCTTGATTCAGTTTTGGAAGGTTGTATATTTCTATAAATTTATCCATTTCATCCAGGTTGTCCAATTTCTTGGCATATAGTTGTTCATAGTCATTTCTTACAATCCTTTGTGTTTCTGTAGTATTGGTTGTTACTTCTCCTTTCATTTATGATTTTATTCATTTAGGCCCTCTCTCATTTTTTGATGAGTCTGGTTAAAAGTTTGTCAATTTTGTTTATCTCATAAAAGAACCTGCTCCTGGATTCATTGATCCTCTTAATTTTTTTTTTTAATTTCTATGTCATTTAATTCTGCTCTGATCTTGATTATTCCCTTCCTTCTACTCACTCTGGGCTTTGTTTGTTGTTGTCCCACGAGTGCTTTTAGATGTGGGGTTAGGTTGTTTTTTTGAGATTTTTCTATCTTCTTTAGACAGGCTTGTATTGCTATGAATTTCCCTATCAAGACTACTTCACTGTGTCACACAGGTTTTGGGTTATGTGTGTTCATTTTCATTTGTGCCTAGGTACTTTTTTATTTCTTCCTTGATTTCACTGTTAACCAATTCATTATTTAATAACATGTTATTCAGTCATGTATTTAAATGTTTTTGAGATTTTTCCTTGAAGTTGGTCTCTAGTTTCAAACCATTGTGGTCCAAGAAAATGCTTGATACAATTTCAATTTTCTTGAATTTCTCGAGGTTTGTTTTATGTCCTATATGTGGTTTGTCTTTAAAAATGATACATGTGCATTTGAAAAGAATGTATATTTTGCTTCTGGGGTGAAATACTCTGTAAATATCACCTAAGTCATTTTGACCTAAGGTGTTGATCAAGACCACAATATCCTTGTTAGTTATTTTTTGTTTGGATGATCTATCCATTGTTAACAATGGGGCATTTAAATCCACAACAATAACTGTATTGCTGTCAATCTCCTTCTTAAAGTCCTCCAAGATTTTCCTTATGTGCTTAGGTGATCCTATGTTGGGTGCATATATGTTTATAAGGGTTATACCCTCTTGTGGGTCAGCCCCTTAAATATTATATAGTGACCTTCTTTGTCTCTTATTATGGCCTTTCTTTTGAAGTCTATATTGTCTGATATTAGTATTGCTACCCTGGCTTTCTTTTTCAGGTTCATTTGCTTGGAATACTTTTCCTGTCACTGTACTTTCAGCCTGTGTATATCTTTTGTTCTGAGGTAGACCTTTGTAGACAGCATAAATGCGGGTTGTATTTTCTTATCGATTCAACTATCCTTTGTCTTTTGATTGAAGAATTTAATTCATTTACTTCTAAGGTTATTATGATAGGTATTTATTTATTTCTATTTTTCCCTTTGTGTCTGTGTTTCTCTCTCTTCCTTTCCCTCCCTCCCTCATCTTCTTAAAGCAGTCCCATTAACATCTCTTTAAATGGTGGTTTGGTGGATGTGTACTTTTTTAGCCTTTTTTTTTTTTTTGTCTGGGTAACTCCTTACTTTGCCTTCCATTTTAAATGAGAGCCTTGCTAGGTAGAGAAGTCTTGGTTGCAAATCTTTGCTTTTCATTATTTTGAATACTTCTTTCTATTGTCTTCTGGTTTGTAGTTTTTCTGTTGAGTAATCAGCTGATTGCCTTATCAGAGCTTCCTTGTATGTTACTAGCTGTTTCTTTTTTTCTGCCTTTAAGATTCTCTCTTTGTCTTTAAATTTTGCCATTTTAATTATAATGTTTCTTGGAGTGGACCTCTTTTGTTTCATCTTGATTGGGGCCCTATGTGCTTCTTGAACTTGTGTGACTTTTTCCCTCACCAACTTAGGTAAGTTTTCTGTCCTTATTTTTTTCAAACAGGTTTTCTATCCTTTGTCTCTTTTCTTTTCCTCCTGGAATCCCTATAGTGTGAATACTGTTATGTTTCATGTTGTTCTGCAGCTTCCTTAAATTATATTTATTCTTTTTGAGTCTTACTTGTTTGTTTGTTTTGTCTTTTGCTCTGACTGGGAGTTTTTTTTTCCCTACCTTTTCTTCCAACTTGCTGATTCAATCCTCTGCTTCATCTAGCCTGCATTTAATTCCTTTTAGTGTATTCTTCACTTCAAATATTATATTCTTTATCCTCCTGGTTCTTATAGTTTCTATGTGCTTTTTCATGCTCATATATTTGCCACTAAGTTTCTTGTAGTTCTCAGTGGTCCCTTATTATCCTTATAACATTATTTTAAACTCTATGTCTGATAAATTAGTTGTTTCAATTCCATTTAGCACTGTTTCTGGGGATTCCTCCTTTCTTTTTTATTAGGGGTTGTTTCTTTATTTCCCCATTTTAGGTGGTTCTTTTTGCTTGTTTCTTTGTATTAGATTGATCTGCTTTGACTCTCTGTCTTCTCTGAATAGCCTTCTAGGTAGGAGTTCTCTGGGATTCAGTGATGCAACCTCCTTGAACTCCTGAGCTGGATACTCTAAAGATGTTCTTTATGCTATTGATGTGGATTTTCTTGTAATTGGGTTTTGGTTGTTATTGGTTGTTCATCAGTGGGTTTTCCCCTCCCACTGGGTGACTAAGAGTCACAACCCCCACCATGTCTTATATGCTATTGTATTGGACCCACTGTCTCCTCCTTCAGGATCTGTCCCTGTTGTCAGCTGATATCCCACTCTAGCTTTAGACAGCCTGTTCGAGGCTACAAGCAGTCCACAGTCTGTGGCTGTCTCCTTCAGGCTTGGCTGGTCCTTTCAGTTCTGCTCTGCTGGCTTTTTATCAGTACAAGGCCCAGAGGTGGTTCATCTAACATCCAACAACAATGCTTGTACCACCTCCACCGGCTTCTAGAGGTGGCCTCTAGTGTAATCAAGAGGATGGGATCCCTGGATCACCCCACTGGATGGTGCTGTTCAGTCTTCAAGGAAGATGGTGGGTGTTCTTTCCAGATTCTTATGTTCCCTCATATTAGCCTTATGTAACATTCTTAGCTTCTGTAAACCAATCAAGACACAGCTCTTTAAGAGGTTTTATATCTAATTTATTTCTTTATTTCTCCAACTGTTAGAAAATAGTTTTTAAAAATAAGTAAAGGCTTTTCTTAATTATAGACACATAGGTACAGCTTGTAGTTTTAGTTCTATTCCCTTAGTTATGAATTGAAATAAACACAGAAAGCAAAACTCACAAATACAGAACTCAAAGAGTTCTTCACCTTTCTAGTGGAAGTTGCTATATTCCTGAATAAACAAGCAGACCACCAAACAAAATTTTCTGTCATCTCTCACCCAACTGAACAAGTCTCTACCAAAAGAAGATCATTAAATAGGCAAACCATAAAACCTAATTCACAAACATTCCTGGCAAATAAATCATGGGTTACATAAAAACTAGTACCATAAATAAAAACTAAAGCACAGAATCTGGGGCAGGATGGGGGTGGGGAGGGAACAAGAAACAAGTCAGTGAGAGTTCTAGTGCAACTTAGGATTTGCAACAGGATCCAAGAAAATGTGCTTATTCTCAAACTACACACTTTAATTGATTCTGAAATGTGCATTTATTTGTAAATTTTCGTGGAACCTCAAAGGTTATTAAAGCACAATGTTCAAAATTTTAGAATATGAGATAGATTTGACAAACAGTGATGGTTGGTGCTAGTTCAACCCCAACAGCCATCCTCAATTTGGGGTGCAGTGAAGAAAAAACTTTCTTCTATGCAAAACTGCTCAATGGTGACATAGCAAGGCTGTGAGGCAATGCTAGGGCCAAGCGGCCCTGGGTCCAGTCCGCTCTTCTGCCAGGCAGTTCAGATCAGCTCTACTCTGCTTTTGTCTGCCTCTCTGCTTCTGTGCAGGTCTGCCTTTTTCTGCTCTGGGGAGATGTCTTTGGTATTTCAGCTCTAGGCGGGGAAATGCAATGGTTAGTTTTTGGTAGAAAAGGAATGTGCATTTCCAGAGCCAGAGGGGAGCTGGATAATATAGACAGAAGTTCCCACTCCTGGCCCCTGATTAGTCTGTCCTCATGCAAATAAGACTCTAAATTCTCACTCTTCACAGTTTGCTTAATCCCAAAGGAACTGTCCTGATTGGTCTGGTTGCTCAGAGCTGCATGGCTCTAACTGGCTGGGGAAAGCCTCAGTCCTATTGGTTGAAATAAGATACCAGGAACTCCTTCATAAGGGCTGGCTCAGGTTGCAGAAACACAGTGCAGCAGTGTTTCAGTGTAGAGACAGGTATTAGTGCAGGCTTCTCTCCTGGGTGTAGTTTACATCAAAGGTCCCTGTGTGGAAATGGCTGCTAGGCTCTGTTTTATAAAATTTGAGTCCAGTCATCAATAGCCCTTCTTCAATGGTGTTTCGTTGGGTTTTTTTCCCCTCAGGGCTCACAGAATACACTTGTGAAAAGATTTATTCAACTCACTGATACAAGAACCGGGAGGACTGTCAAACTGGTTCATTAATTCTATTTGTAAAAATACTGTTAAATGATACCTCAACTCAGATCTCCAAGGAGGGAGCATTCCAGTTTTGCAAGGCTCAAACTCAGAACAGATTGTTCTTCCCTGTGACCATCTTAATGAAAACTGTCCTGCTCAGACATTCATTTCTATCTACCATGTCCATGCCACGAGCTATTCTACTCTAAATCCTGAGTGTGCCTCCATCTGTGTTGAACTGCCTTTCTGGTTTATTCAAGTTATCTCCTAGAATATTTATCATTGTTTTTATTAGTATTTTGGTAACAAATTTTTGTTTTTATTAACTCAATTTTCTCAAAATGCACATTCTTCCATCATATATATACATATATTCATATATATATTCAGTATATATATTCATATATATTCAGTATACATAAATTCTAAGGTATAGATATATTATAGACTGAGTTTCTCTTCCATTCATAATTTTTTGTAAACCAAAAGTAGAAATAAAATGATGAACTCAACCTCTGATAGGCTAAGGCAAAAATTTATTCTTATTTTCTTGAAAGAACAAGAATCTAAAGCCTCTTTTATCTGGTTTTCACTATAATGGGAATTCATCCATGCATGATGACTTGTCTTTGCTCCATCACTCTTATTCTGACATATCAGAGCAATACTTTGGCAACTATGGGAAAGAACAAATATTGAAGCAAGAAGTACTTTCAGACTTTTTCCTCTGCTAGTTGTCTAGGGAATTATATTCCAGTAAATAATAAAGCACTCTAAAACCTATTCTGAAAATTTTTCTGATTTAAAGTTTCTGACACAGCATGACATGGCTGATTGTGCCAATGAATTTTCCCACTTAAGCCAAGAAAAACTGTACAACAATAATTACCTAATTAAGATTTGCATAATTATGATTACTAAATTTCAAGAGAACTGTTGTAGTAACAGTATAACAATTTACCTAAGGCCAATTAAGTTGCGTTTGCTTTCTGCTATAATTTATTTTAATCTAAAAGAGCATTGAACAGGATATGTCTAGTTGATGATTTAATTAACAGTATATTAAAGAGTTAGATTAGAAATTGTTATGATGCTGAAAACTTTAATGCCCTTTAAGTCTGGAATGAATCTATCCCTTACTCCCTAAAAAGTTTAGGATTTTCACAAGTCTATTATTCAAAATAAGATAAATATACTACAAAATTTACTTATTCTTGGGGTATTCATTTAATAACAGAGAAAGGGAAAGAACACAGAAAAACTATTTTAGTGAAATAAAAAATATTAGTTTAATGTCTTTGAAAGTCATACTGGAAAAGCAACAATACAAAGTAGAAACTCCATTTACTTTCTGAAACGGACAGAGCATTCAAGAACTTAGAAAACGGGATCAAAGAGAAGGTTTGAGATGGAGTTTGTTTGGGGCTTTTGATTCCTATGTTTTGAAAATGTCTCTGAGACTATTCTTGAAGAAAAGGACAAGAAAAATTAGATGTTAAAATTTTCAGTGTGTTTCACAGTCCAAAATCAAAGGCACCCAACACAATTAGTAAACAAAGAAAATTGCAAAGAAATACTGAGATAGAGTCTTCTGATTATAATGATAAAAATCTGAAAATGTTTTCTTATTCCTTTGCTATGACTCTATGTTAAAGAATGGATTAGTTTAATAGCTGTCAAATATGTGATCACATAATCAATCACTCATTTTATAATCGTTACACACAGTATGAGAAGCTGTCAATACCCACACCTACCCATTCTTGTTTGAAACTTCAATTCTTTTACCCAGTATTCTGAACACAAAATCTAAATCTTCATCTGACCATCTTTTAAATCTTGTTTAATCTATCAGTTTATTCCCTTTTAAGAGATAAATGAACAAAGTTCTATGTTTTTACCTCTTTGTGGTGATACATTCAGTTAAAAAATGATCACCAATATTTCCTATTAAATGCAAGAGAAGTGCATTTGCTTCCTTTAGAACCATTAGTCTAACATTTCCCGAGGATAATGGGTTCACACAGTTTTACAAAGCTGTCATCCATGACATTTTAAAGAGATTTATCCTAAGCATTTCAAACTATAAAAAAAAACTTTGATATTTAACTAAAATATCATCAAATGGTGCCTGCTTTAATGTTTTTATCATTTTCTTAACATTTAAGGCCTCTCCAAGCTTTTATTTTCTATTTAGAAACTAGACAACTACCATTCCAGATCAGTAATCCCTAATATTTTTCTCTTCCAACATCTGTTTATATGCACAATAATCAGAGACCCAGGTATTTCAGATTTTAACGTTGGGCTGCAAACTAGAGGTTATACACATTTGCTAACACGGGCTAACACTAATTGCACTGTTTTTTCACAACTGTTAGTGACAAACATGTGAGAACCGATGTCCTTAGTTATCATCACTGAAAACTAGGAAAGATTTACTGCTATCACAGAAAAACCTCACTCCCATTTCTGCTCGCCTTGATATTTTGACTCAGAATTTGGTAGAAAAATGCAAAGCTCACTAAAATGGGCAATTGTTATCTTCACTGATTCCCCAGGCAGAAAAAACTTCTGTGAGAAGATGAGTAAACAGTTTTTTTAGCAACAGAAATCACTTGCCTAAAATTGGTAGTACAGATTTTTATTAAAACAAAAATGTCTTTTCCTCTATACCACTAAACTGTTCTTTATTATTTCTTTTATTCTAAAGACCCCTGGATATTCTGGCTTGCTTTCTGTAACTCCTTCTTAATTTTACTTATAGTCAATTCATGTTATCCTTGACTTTCTGAAACATGAACAACTCTGGCTTGAGTATAAAATTTTAAGATTGGATAATCTTAATCTATACTGAAGTAGTATTATTAAGAACAATTTTTATCATATATGAAAAATTTTTAAATTACCAGATATTAAAAGATTTAATTTTAAATTATGTGGTCCAAAGCCATTAACTCACATCACTTTCTGCCTTTTTATGTCTACGTTGAAAAGTATTCTTCCCAAGGGAAGAAGTTCTGAGTGTTTTTTGTAGCTCTTTCCCTGAGGCAACCTCTTGTTGTCAGGACTTCTGAATTGCTTTCTTGCCTCAAAGAAACAATCTTCCTCTATGACAAAAGAAAAAAAAATCTATGATTAGATAAAATAAGTGAATAAATCATCTGCAAAACAGTTATATAGTTTCAGGAATGATTATTTTTGAACAGTTTTTATATTGGAGCACATTCCTTGTAGTTTCTTGTTTTGAGTTAGGAATTTAGTATCTCTTGTTCTAAACCCCAAATCAAGGAAATGAAGCATCAAAGAATTCAGAGGTTTGGAGTTGATCAGTTTTAACATACAGATTATTTCCAGGCAATTTATAATCTTTGTATTTAGCTCATAATTTTCAAAGTGCAAGTTAAGATATGTTAAGCTTATAGAGAAAAGGATACTATTGAGATGAAGATGCAAAATCTGAACCTAAACCTTTGTAATTGTTGTCATTAAAACAATATTTTTTAACAGCCCTAAAAGTATGGAATTTAGATTAAGTACAGCAGTTGTCTCATGCCCAGTTTACAGATAGTGACAATTATATAGTCAAGTAATTCAAAACAATTATAGTGACAACGATATAGTCAAGTAATTCAAAACCTCTTTTCTTTTGTACCATCATCTGCCTCATGAGATTGGCTTTTGTGGTGACAGGCAGCTGAACTTCAGTTTTTGTTTGGTTGCATAAGGAAAATACAAAGTCTTCTAGATTGGGGAGTAGCTGTACACATAGAGTTTATGTGATTTGGGGATTCATTGATTTTGGGAAGCGAGGGAGATGGAGGAATCAAGAATAACTTCTCTTTGATTTAGGTGAAGGATACATGAAGGTGGTATTAACTGAGGGTGCAAAATGGTGCATCTTTGATAATGCAAAAATGATTTTAGTTTTGTATATGCTATATTTGAGATGTCTTTGCATTATTTGTGTGAATGTTCATTATCAGTGTCAGAAATATAATAGAGATTTTTAGGATTCACATAGAGAATAATCTCAATCATCTAGGAGTATAAAAGGGCTAAGAAGAGAATTTGAGAAGCCCCAATAATTAAGAGAAGTATAGAGAATAAAAACCTGAAAAGGAAATTGAGAAGAAAGCAGACATACTTAAGAAATATAAAACAAAGCAGTGTAGTGTCATGGAATCTTAAGAAACTGATGTCATATTTGGTAGGTATAAAAATGGCCCCTCATAAATATCCAAGTACCAATCATCAGAAACTATGAATATTATACCCTACATGGCAAAAGGAACCTCACAAGTATGATTATGTTAAGGATCCTGGCATAGGAAATTTTACTAGATTATTATCTGAGTAAACCAAATGCAATCACAAGGGTTCTCAAGAGGGAGAAGTAGAAGGATCAAAGTCAGAAGACAATTGAGGGTGGAAACGAGTGATAGAGAGATGAGCCAAAGAATACCAGTGACCTCTAGAGGCCAGAAAATACCAGGAAATGGGTTTTCCCCTAGAGAAAAGAAATGATGTCCTACCAGTTCATTTCAGACTTCTGACCTCCAGGACTGTAAGGTAGTAGATTTATGTTGCTTTTAGGCACTAATTTTGTGGTAATTTGTTAAAGCAACAATGGGAAATACACTATATTATATAAGAGCTGAATTTAGCAACATAGAATTCAATGGTGACATTTGAAAGGGAAGTATTCTTTAGAGGAAAAGTTGTGAGATTGCAGTGTTTTGAGTGATTTAAAAGAGTAAATGACTTTTTGGGGATCTTTTATTACATCTCTGCCCTTAGTGTTTCAGATTGATGGCTTCTTCAGCTCCAAGTCTGTTGAGGCAAAAAGAAAACCCAAGGAATTCACCACTGTAGTATTTCCTGGGTCTCAAGATCCCTAGCTGGTCTGCCTTCCTCTTTTCACCTCTCAGAATATTTTTATGTTTGCTTTATGTACAATGTCCAGGGCTTTTAGTTGTACTTAGCAGAAGGAATAAGGGAAAATATCCCCAATTTATTTTTTAAATGTAAAGGTTTAATGTCTTGCTCATCTGAGTTTTTCACAATTTTTCCATTGTGTTAGGATAGGCGGCTGGTTATTAACAAACAAAGGGAGTAAATGGAGCTAGACATATAATTAAGCCGGATTAACTAGAAAGGGGAAGTTTCACAGTTACTCTGGGCATCCAAGTGGACAAGAAAGGCCAAATTTCTCATATCCCTAGGTTACCAAGGGGAGGGAGAACCAATAAAGGGAAATTCCTCTGCTAGGCACATGCACAGGAGAAATCAAGATGGCAAACATAAAGGTGAGGGGTCTAGCCTGGGAAATCTGAGGAAAGGATCAGATAGGGTAAGGGCACAAAAAACCTGGAAGATTCAGGAAAGGGATTGGAAAGAGGGACAGACCAGCACAAGCATGTGGAATTAAGAAGAAGGTTGGACATTTTAAAGGAAAGCCTGTTTGCTCATGAAACCAAGAGAATATATGGAGGATTAATAAGAATCTTATTCTTATTAATCTTGCAGCTATTGCTTCGAGAGCTTGCCCACTCTCTACATCGATGAGGGTATACTATTTCTTTTCACCCCAATAAATCTTTCTTCTCCCTATGCTTAAACTTCTTCCATGCCTGTGCCCTTTGAAATTATTTTCTTGCAACACCACAAGGACCACTTTCTCTGGCAACAATTGGACATGAATTGCTTGTGTCTTTAAATAAATGTGTTTATACAAATATAATGCTCAGACTGGCACTTTACATGTCACACAGTAAACAATATACAAAGCTAAATTTATTTTGGATGACATAAAAATTTGATACATAATAGAAATATAAAATAAATGTCCCCAATCCTATATAATATGTAACTCATCAATGATACGACCTCTCAAATGACTTTTTCTAAAACATATCCTATAAAAGGTGGTTCTCAAAAATAGTTAACAACTGGTACAGTGCAGGAAGAAATTGTTAAGAATGATTACCAGCAGAGAGAAAGGACTGGCTGGCACAATGAAGTGGTACATATTACTCTCTGGTCTGTAGAAAATCTGATAAAAAATTCTAAGAAAAACTGTTCAATGGACAAATTACCATTAGGAAATAATGTTTGCTATTTCCTTCACTTGGGAATTCTTGTCAGAAAAAAATATCCATAACTTCATTAAATCCACATTTTTATTTCATCATGAAACTATTTTCTCATAAAAATTTTTATTTTTCTGGCCATACCTACTTACAGCCTGTAGAATACACTTTGCAAATGCTCCCACCAGTGCTTTTATGTTAAATTTTATTCTGTTAAGCAACTCCTTGTTCATAGTCTTTTCTACCAGTTATTGACACCTAAATAGAATATTATTTATTGTTTAATGATTTATTATACATCCTAATGTGTTTAAGAAGAGACATATCTAATATTATATCAACTTTCCTGTGCCTATGGATACATTCATTCGCTAGAAGGATATGAGCAATGAATAAAAGCAGCATATTAGAGAAAGGTGAAAAGGGGAGAAGGTTTAAGTTTAGAGCTAAAACTATGTTTTGATTTTCTGTAGTGCCATTTCTTATCAATTGGTAGGAATTCTTTTTGTTGAGAATTCTGCAGCTGGATCTTGGTTCAGATGGGAACTGCAACATCAACCAGTGACAGCTTTTATCATTACAAGATGAATAAATGAGGGCCTGCATTCCAAGTACTTTGTGTCTTTTTATGGGATAAGGTTGAAAAAGAATTATATTATATATTGATCTAATTCTTCCTTCACATTTGAAAAGGAGCTTTGCTTTTAAAGAGGAAACACAATTTAGAAATCTTCTCAATCTCTTGGCTATTCTAGCTGAGATGGGAACCTGTTTCTGCCAGACAATAAAATCTATGCTTTTTTTCACTATAGTGTACCGTGATATATATATAATCCATGAAAGATGTGTAATGAGATACTTCTAGGGGTAATTATACTGAAAAAATGCATTTTCAAATTTGAAAAGTACTATGCAATTTAAATGTATTACTGTGTGCAGCAAGTACAGTTAATTAGCTTTCATGATTTTCAAAATAATTTTATTATAAATAATAAAATAAGCATTAAAACATTATTATAAAATGTTGCATTTATATATGACCCAGGATATTCATATTTAGCTCCACTATAAGTAAATTCAAATGCTTCCATAAAATTAAGAAAATTTTTCCGTGAGCAGAAAATGGAAGAGAAATAAGCAATGAGTAGGCCAAAAGCTGCAGGCCTTCCTGCTCCGCGTGTAGAAGCAGCCAGAAGCAGCCGGGATTAAAAGTGACTAAGGTAAGAAGAGAAACCATAGCTGGTTTATTGGTTAGCACTCAGTCAGGACTGGCCTTCTGGTGCCTGAAAAACTGCTGTAGAAAACTGAATGTGGCGCAGCTTACATAAAGTTACCAGACTGAGGAAGCAAAACAGAGCTTCAAAACCGGATCCTAAGCCAAGCCACTCACTGGACAAGCTACATGTATGAAATTCCAAGAGCCCTCAGAGCAAAAAAATTTTGTCTTGTTAATATATGACTCTTTCCTGGAAGGGGATCCAGGGGCCATATGGTGGCAGCCACAAAGCTACTGGCCAAAAAAAACAAGAGCAAAGAAGGGAGAAAAATCAATATCTCAATGAAGACATGGTGCAAAATTAAAGTCCAAAATACATGAAGATTACCAATGCTACAAATTGCCAAACAGTGCTCGCTTCGGCAGCACATATACTAAAATTGGAACGATACAGAGAAGATTAGCATGACCCCTGCTCAAGGATGATTCCCAAATTCGTGAAGCGTTCCATATTAAAAAAAAAAAACAAAAAACAAAAAAACAAACAAAAAAACAAATTGCCAAACAAAATGAACAAGCAAACAAACAAAAACAGGTATTTCAAAATATGAACAAGTAGAAATGAAAATGAATCAATCAACATTTTTAAAATTGAAAGTATACCTACCGAAAGTAAAACAATGTCTGATATAATAGTCTTAAGTTAATGAATTATTAAATTTTTAGTCAGTGATAGAGTATTTACTATGAACATGAGTCAGAGAGTTAAAATATTTTTTAAAAGGAAGGAAGGAAGGAAGGAAGGGAGGGAGAGAATAAGAAAGGGAGGAATACATAGTTTAGAGACATGAAAAATAATTGAGAGTCTCCAAGATGGGTTGAATGGGAATGTATCTCTCCTTTAAAAAAATGGAAGAGAAGCGATATTAAATGCTATGATGGCTGAGTGGTTGTTTTCTTTTTTTTTTTTTTGACAAAATTAAGAAATAAGAAATGACTAATCAAAAGTACATCCAATTACATGCTGGAATGTTTTAAGTCTTTATTAGAAATGGCATAATGAAATATGGATTTTAAAATTTACCAAAAAGAAAAAATAGTTACTTGCTAAAGAACAATTGCATTGGCAGTAGAATTCTTGTTAGTAAAAGATAAATGCTAGAAAATACTGACGTATCTTCAAAGAGCTGAAGGAATGCTATTCTAGTTCAACCATCATCCAAGAGCAAATGTGAGGGTTCCATATCTAGCAGTCTGAGAGTCTGATTTCTCTGAGGGATTCTCCCACAAACACTCAACTAAATAATGGATAACATAGTTCTCGATGTACTCAATATTCCCAAGAAGCTGGGAAAATCTGTTGTGCCTCCATTAAACCAGGAGTTAATGAGGGAGCAATGAAAGGTAAGCAAGTAGAAGAAATGTGATTGCTCCAAGGATGTGTGCCTATAATACTATTGTAATTATACATTAACCTTTGGTCCAGCATCCATATAAAGAGGCTAAAGCTGAGAATTCTTTCTTAAACTAGGACACCCGGAGTTTAATGTAGTTCTAGACTCATGGAACCCCAGGGCCCTCAACAGAAACACAGGTTTAAGGGAAACATTCCCACTTTAAACCCACAATATCCCCAGATTAAGGTCAGTCAACTGAAAACTTCTAAAAAACCTTCAAGCAAATGAAGAGGCAAGGCCATGAAGGAGGCAGCAGAAACAAAAGGAAGAAAAGATGGAATTGTCAGGTGAAAATGTGGAATATAAAATATATAAAGTAATAAAGATGAATTTCACAAATGGAACAAGCCACAAGAGACTTTCAGAAATGATCACGCAATTTTAAAAAAGCAACCAAATGGAATTCTAGATACAAAAAAAATGTAATTGCTGAAATTTTTTTAAAAACTGATTAAATAAATTAAGTAGTGGAATAAGCATAGCCAAAGAAACATTAGGAAAGATATATCTGAAAATTTGCCCACAGCAAAGAGCAGAGAGCCAGGGGCATACAAAAAAATGAAAAGATCCAGTATAGAAAAGGAGAAAAGAGCAAATAGAAAAGAGGCTTGTCAATAAATTTATAAACTTAGCTAAAATTGACAAGTTCTTAAAAATAAAATTGCAAACTCTTAATCAAGAAGTAGAATGTCTCAACAATCCTAAAATTGTTATGAAAATTGATCAATACCTAAAAGAGAAAAATATCAGGTTTGGTGATTTACCATGCAGCTTCTCACACATTTTCAAAAATAAAAATCTTTCTAATCTTAAACAAAGCCTTCCAGATAATAGAAAAAGAGGATGGGAACATATTTCCCAACTCATTCAGTGAGACCAGTACACTAGTGTTAAGGTATGAACATTTATATGTTTGATAAAGACAGTTTTAAAAGGAAAATAAACAATCTCCTTCATAAACAGAGATAATAATTCTGAACAAAATATAACTAATTCAAATCAAACAATAGATAAAATATGCGATCCATTAAGAACAATTTAAACATCCCCAAAATCCAAGAATGATTTGCATTAATAATAAAAACTATAGAAAACAGAAATAAAAGCACATATTCACTTCAACTGATGCAGAAAAATAGCATTTGAGAAAAAATAAGTAGGATAAAAACTCTTAGAAAAATAACAGGAGAAATGAATTTAATTACCCTGATAAATCTTAAAGAAGCCTATTACAAATGCTGTTGTTAATGGTGAAATATTAGAAGCATCTGTTTAGAATTCTGAAATTTGACAAGGATTCAACTGCTTCAATTCAACATTTAGTTCTAATGTCTAACTAGTGGCATCAGACCAGAAAAAGAATGGAAGACTAAAGTTGGAAAAGGAAGAGATAAAACTTACTAGTGACAGTTCACAGGCTGCCACTCAATCCACTGAGCAACACCAGCCAGGGCATTTACACAGTGGAATACTATGCAGCAGAAAGAAAGAAGGAACTCCTACCCTTCGCAACAACATGAATGGAACTGGAGAATATCATGCTAAGTGAAAGAAACCAGGTGGTGAAAGACAAATACCATATGATCTCACTTATAAGTGGAACCTCATCAACAAAACAAACAAATGAGAAAAAATAGAACCAGATACATGGAAATAAAGAACAAACTGACAATGACCAGAGGGGAGAGGAATGGAGGATAATGGGTGAAAGAAGGGTGCAGGACAAGTCAAGGAACATGAATAGGGGACACATGGACACAGACAATGGGATGGGGATTGACTGCGGAAGCAGAGTAGGGGAGTGGGGCTGGGGAGAGCAATGGGGAAAAGGTGGGACAAATGTAACTGAACAACAACAAAAAAAAACCCACAAAAACTTGTTAGTCGCAGGCAATATAATTGAAAAACTCAAAATTATCTATCTAAAATTTGTAGGAATTGATGACATAGAGCCAGGTTGTTGGTTGATTAATACACAAAAATCATTTGTGTTTTTATATCACATCAACAAAAAATTAGGCAAAATGTTTTTAAAGAAACATTTGCAATATCAAGAAATACTATAAGGTTCTTAGAATATATCTAACAAATTTTTTTAAAAACCCATATAGAGAAAATTTTACCAGTATTAAAAAACATTTCAGATGATAAATTAATAAAAGCTTATGCTATATGTGTGAATGTAGAAGCATTTTTAAAATGTCAATTCTCTCCCAACTTACCTAAAGATTTAATAAGATTTCAAACAAAATCACCATAGGATCTGTGGTAAAATTTAGTAAGTGGATTTTAAAATGTTTATACAAGAGCCAAGAGCCAAGTATATGCGAAACGCTAATAAAAAAAAAGTATAAGGGCTGGCAAGGTTGTGGAGAGAAGGGAACCCTAGTACACTGTTGGTGGGAATGCAGACTGGTGCAGACACTGTGGAAAACAGTTTGGAATTTCCTCAAAAAGCTAAAAATGGAACTGCCTTTCAACCCAGCCATTCCACTGCTGGGCTTATACCCTAAGAACCCTGAAACACCAATTCAAAAGAACCTTTGCACCCCAATGTTCATAGCTGCACAATTTACAATAGCCAAGTGCTGGAAGCAACCTACGTGCCCATCAGTAAATGAGTGGATCAAAAAACTATGGTACATTTACACAATGGAATACTACACAGCAGAAAGAAAGGAAGAGCTACTACCTTTCTTGACAGCATGGATGGAACTGGAGAGCATTATGCTAAGTGAAATAAGCCAGGTGGTAAAAGACAAATACCATATGATCTCACTTATAAGTGGAGCCTAATCAACAAAAGAAACAAGCAAGAAGAATATAAAGAGCAACATTGAAATAAAAGCAAACTGGCAGCAACCAGAGGGGAGGCGGGAGGTGGGTAAGGAGGCAAAGAAGGGGAAGGGTCGTTAAGGAACATGTATAAAGGACCCATGGACAAAGCCAAAGTGGGGAAGGATTGAAGGTGGGAGGTGGGGGTGGGTGGGACACGGTAAAGTGGTGGCAGGAAAATGGAGACCACTGTACTTCAACAAAAATAAAAAAAATAAATTAAAAAAAAAAGAGTAAGGAGGAAAGACTTGCCTTCAGTGAAAACATAGCTTCTTACAATGGTAGGTTAATTAAGACAATGTATTATAAGTTAAGGAAAAAGCAAATTGCTGGATGGAATGACATAGAGATCCCATAAACAGGTCCCTATATTAATAGAAATAAGTGAGAAGGCGGTATTTCAGATCACTTGGGAAATGAGGTTTTCTTCAATTTATAGTGATGACACAGAAAGTAATTCAAATGAATTCATAACAAATATAAAAGCAAAACTTCAGGGTTTTTGCAAAAAATATAATATTCTACATTATAATTCAGAGGTGATTTTTACAGCATTATGATGTTACCTATTAAAAAGTTAAATTCCACATTACTTTCTAATTAGTCATACAAATGTATACACTAAACCTTTATTTAACCAATATGGGTGCTTTTAACATTACATGGCAGATGGCTCATTGACAACAATTAGCTGATTTCAAAACATTTTCAATAATGAATAATCTTGCAGAGCAAATAAATTCAACAAGTAAAGGTAATCTATGAATATTCAATAATTACTCTCTAGAGAAAAAGAAATTAATTTATTTGAGTGACATGTGCGTAATAATTATAGTCAAAAGACTAACATAAACTAGGACTATTTTTCTTTTTGTTTTTTTAATCCTAGCATGAAATGTGTGTTTTCTTTTTAAACTAATTTTTTCACCCTAAAATATTCTAACTCTTAAATAAAATATACCTCAACCCTAAAAATCACTTCTTTAAATAAGCCAACAACCTAATTAAAGACATAAGAGGAGAAAAGTGATACCTACCATTTTCTTCCATTCTATTTAAAGCATTTTTTTCTATATATCAAATATTATTACTACAGGATTTGTATCTTCTCATTTTATTCAAATCCTGGAATTTTTCATATGCATTTAGCTATCAGGTTGGATAAAAACAACTGAATTCTTTTAATTCATTAAAACTTTCCTGGGTTTTTCAGACCTTACTGACCACATTCACTAATGCTGAGTAAATTGACACCTACACCCTAGAAATATACCTAGTTAGTCAAAGTATACATGAACTGCTACATGAACTATTCCCTGCAAGGTAACATGTTGGAAATAGTTTACCTCTTGTTGCTAGTTCATGAGTTATTAACATTAGTTATCCAAATAGTTTTGTAAACATAGTCATTTGTAGAATATATACATATGCAGTTATAGTCTATCTTACTTGTTTTCTGCTTTTTTAAGGATCTTCCAAGCAACAAATGGTCACATAAATGCTCAAAAATGGCCTTATGAATATTAGCTTATAACCTATTAATTAAAAAAATACATTCCAACAAATATGTTTAATTGAAAAATTAGTCCTTACAAATGATATTCTCAGCTCTAGTGAATTTTGGCAACATATCTCAGTTATATTTCTTTGAAATTTTGCCATCTTATTACTTGTAGAAAAATCAATCTAAAAATAAAAATTAAAACCATAGAGACAGCACTGATCTTTCCCCCAGCAGTGTTGAAAAGTGCTCTTAAAGTGAAGAGTAGATAAGACCTACACAACTAATATTTCAAAATGGCAGTTGTAATAGTCATCTCTTGTGCAATTTGCCTAATGATTTTCCAAATATTAAAAACCAAATGGGATTGGTGAATTGGTGGTCATTACAATAACTATCAACATTCCTATGCCCAGCTTTGCCATGTTTTATGTATCAATTAAAAAAGTCAATTCTCCTGGCTGGCATGGCTCAGTGGATTGTGTGCTGGCCTGTGAACCAAGAAGTCACAGGTTTGGTTCCCTATCAGGACACATGCCTGGGTTGTGGGTGGGGTCCCCAGTGGGGGATGCGTGAGAGGCAACCACACATCAACATTTCTCTCCCTTTCTCCATCCCTTTCTCGCTCTCTAAAAATAAATAAATAAAATCTTTCAAAAAAAATCAATTTTGCATTAACCTTCCCAAATAGATTTTAAACTCCTCAAAAATAGGACCATTTGCTTCCAGTATTACTTCTCTAATAGTGCCTTATGTCTAGTTGACTGTGTATTACTAATTGGGAAGAGAAAATTAAAATTAAAATTGCAACTTAAAATAGTGGGTAGAATTGACATTTCTGTCATCTCTCTTTACTCTTATTACCCCTTTTTAATTACACTATATGCAAGTACACTATTCAAATTCATGCATTTAATGAAGTCCCCTTAAATGTGAATAGCTGTTCTCTCAGGCTCCATGTAGTTACCAAATAAATTATTTCTGAGGCTTTGTTTAAAATGTCTAAAAATAATATGCTTCTGTTTTGAAGATGAGGGCCCAAAATTTTTTGATAAAATCATTTGAGTTATTGGCCTTTTCCAAGCAGTCACAGAGGCAGTTTTCATAGTGGACAAGCACTTTCGACTAAGGCTGTTTGGGGCTTTGGGTCCTTTCTAAGTCAAGCTGCTTAGTGTTTTAGGTTTTAATCTCTGTAGTAAACAAGAATGCCATCCTCCCTTAAAAAGATAAATTGAGTTTTGTTTTCTTTGTTCCACATCTTGCAGCAGAGCATTCAGAGCAAAAGCTGTTCCTGCATCTTTTTACCGAGTGAAGAGTCACTTGGGCTTTCACCCGTGAATTTGTGTTTAAGCAAATATCTCTAAAAATAGTCTAGCACTAGCATTAGCTTACTTAAAATGCACCCTTTGTTTTTAATTTCTAACATCTTCAAAAGAAACACAGATACAGAAACTAGAGCCTGTAGTGCTCAACAAGATAGACTTGCCTGCCAGACTTAATCAAACATTATGAGTTCTATGGACTTTTCTATATCAATAGCTTAAAAAAAAAAAAAAACCCTCCATAAATAAGATGACAGAGGGAAGGATGCGGTTGCCGTGATTGCTTGGCATAAAATTCATTAGATTCTGGTCTGCATTATTTCAGCATCATTTACAGCTACAAGAAAAACCAACAGCACCTCCAACAGCAAAGAAATGAACAGTGAACTCTGCAATTCATCTCATGTTTATTTTGATAAGAGACCTCTATTCGTTTCAATGAAATTTTGACAAGCAGAAGCAGCAGCAATGAGTTCATTTCCCTGAAATTTTTTAAAAAATCTAAATAACCTAAGTGATTACCCTTTCACAGAAAGACATTTCTGTGGCCATTTTATTAAATTTTAGCTAAGAAAAAAATGTTTTCATTTTTCATACATGTGGAGGAACAGCTTACACTAAAACAGCTGTCTTGGGGATTAATTTTTATCAGTCATCTTTTACTGTTACTTTCAAGAATTAATGCTAGTGCTATATTTTGAAGTCATTTTAAGTATTATCTACTAATTAACATTAATTTTATTGATGTAAAGCTTACTAAATAATCTCTTATTAGATATTCAAATATTTCTTTTCTTCAAATGACTATGTAAGAAATATAGTCAGTTCACATTTTAAGTTTCAGTAGAAGATAATATTTCAGCAAAATTACTTGTTTCAATTTTCTAAAAGTTTTTTAGAAAATTTCTTTTTTTTAAAGATTTTATTTATTTATTTTTAGAGAGGGGAAAGGACAGAGAAAGAAGGGGAGAGAAATACCAATGTGCTTGCCTCTTGAGTGCCCCCTACTGGGGATCTCGCCTGCAACCCAGGCATTTGCCCTGACTGGGAACAGAACCAGCAACCCTTTGGTTCATAGGCCGGCACTCATTCCACTGAGCCACACCAGCCAGGGCATCTTTTTAATGACATCATATTTAGTACTAAATATGGAAGAGAATTTAAAAGAGAAAAAGGAAAACAAGAGTTAGAGAAGTTAGAGACACAAGAAAAGCTATTTTTATCATAGATTCAGAACTTCTCAACCTGAACTTTGAGTTATCCAATTTGATATAACTTGCCCTCAAGAAGAATAACAGTGAACAACAAAAAACTATTTTTAATAAGTGAAAATACTATGATATAAAGTTAGAAATTTATAAACTCCTAAACAGTTTCAGTGTCCTCGATACATCAATCACAGCATGGAAATGTTTCAGGTTAGTTCTGACAAGAAAAGAATGACTACATTTCATTTTGCTAGTATAATATATTCCACAGTCTAAGAAGTTCTGAAGCTACCATTTGAGGTGATTATTTATGTTACAATTGTTTTTCCAAGTTTATGAAAAAAGTCAGAGCAGGGTTAATTTAAATATAGCAAACCCTGCAGTGATTAAGTATTTGCTTAAAGGTTATTTTCTATGTTGTCATGGATCAGATAAAAGCCTGATAAGAATAGTTGACAATTTATCAAAATGATAGTTCCGACAACTTGGAAAATATGGAATAATGGTTCAATTTTCTATTTCATTTACAATCACATTTCTTCCTGAGATTTATCTGTGTAAAATGTATCAGAGTACAGAATACAATTGATTGTTTAATTGTCCTCTGTACTTAGTAATATAGGCAAATTTAAATGGACTGGCTTTTTTCATCTAACAAAAATATTCATGCAGGACCTACTATGTACTAGGTATTAAATGGGAAAAGTAGAGATATAATGGTGAATAAAGTAAATAAAATGTGGTGGTATTATTGTGTTTGTGTTCACATTTTAGTAGAAGAAATAGACAAATGACCAATAACTAATAGACAATGTAAAAAATGTTTTTTATTTCATGTTGCAGAAGCACATAATGAAGGAAGAATCGAGGAAAGCTTCACAGGAGTTGTTTTTGTTTTAAGCTGGAACATAATAGATAAATAGAAGTTTACTAAGTAGAAACAGAAGGAAATATCTCTATCAAAGAGAATAGCAAGGGTAAAGGCATAGTAATGTTCAACTGTACGACAGATGTAGAGAAAAGTGAAAATTTAATTTTGAGGTCATAGACAATTTGGAAGTGCTGAGGAAACAAATTAGGAAGAAGTTTGGGGCTGTATTATGAATGGCCTTTAAACCAGGCTGATAGGTTTGTCCTTTATCCTTTATAGAGAAGAATTCAGGAAAAGTTGAGAACAGAAGACAGTATATGAAAAACAACTTTTTATTTTAGAAAAATATAAAAAATTTTTGAGGATTGACTAAAAGAGAGATTTTGGAGGTGGAGAAGTATTATGTTTTGATAGTAATCCATGTGAGAGATGTGAGAGATAGCAAGGATGTTTGGCAGTGAAAAAGAAGATATAATTGATTTTAGACACACTTAAGAAATAAAACCAAGTACAGTTTGGTACTTAGTACCATTTGGAGATGGTAAATTGGTGCCATTCAGAGGCTGTAGATCATTGAGAGGAAAGAGTTAAGGATGACTCAACTCCATTTGGATATGGTACCACTTTGAAGGCACTGCATACCATTTGAATGTGGTAGCTTATTGACAAGGAAGAATTGGAGATAACTTCAATGTGTACATTTGACCTTTTGAGTAAATGATACTGCCATTAACCAAGATAGGAAATCTAGGAAAAGGAGCAGTATTTGAAAAAATAAAAGAAAGATGATGTTTGATTTTATTTAGGCATAATACAATAGAATATAACCTCAAAGAAAGCAGTAATTTCAAGTACACTTATTATTTAAATAGTTTTGGTTTTAGACTTTAAAGTAAGGAGGAGAACAGTTTAGTGATTTTATACTTAACATTTAGTTTTCCTAAAAAGAACCTCCGTCTAAAATTATGTATAATTATGTAAATAGAAATTATAATATAAGTGTATTATAACTAAGAAATATATACTTACTAATATGGAATCCTAAGGAAAAAAAAATGAGACATAAAGAAAAATAACAAGGTATTTTTTAAATAAATTATAATAATTTGAAATGAAAAATACATGCATTTAAATTAAAAATTTGGCATATGTGTTTTAAAAACTGGTTAATACAGATAAGGACAGAATTAGTTATCTGCAAGATAGAAATGAAAAAATTGCATCCTGTACAGCCCAGAGATATAAGATATAGGAAAAAAATTAAAAGAGACAAGGAGAACAAAATACAAAATTCAATATACATCTAAATGGAACCACAAAAAAAATAAATAAAAAGAGAAGGATGGAGAGGCAATGCCTGAAAAGAAATGTCTGGAGCAAGTAAGCTGCTGCATTGTGAGAAAGCCCATGACAACGCCTGTCATAGGAACCCTAGGTGGTCTCCAGGAGCTGAGAGCGGTCCCTGCCAACAGTCAGCAAGGAACAAGGACCTCGGGCCCACGGCTGCAAGGAAGTGAATTCTAACAGATATAGCAGCCCAAGCTCCAGAAAGGAACATAAGGTGACAAACACTTTCTTTGTTCCCTTGTTACAACCTGAGCTGCAGACCCACCTAACATGTTCTTCTGACAGAGGAAACAAGCACATACAATGGGCTAAAGATAGCTTATTCAATAAATGGCATTGGGAGAATTGCACAGATATGTGAAGAGAAATGAAACTACACCACTTTCTTAAACCACACACATGAATAAATTCAAAATGGATTAAAGATTTAAACATTAGACCCAAAACCATAAAAATCTTAGAAGAAAAGAGCAAACTCTTGGACATTGCTTGTAGAGTATTTTATCAGATATATCTCCCCAGGCAAGGGAAACAAATGAAAAAATAAACAAATGGGACCACATCAAACTAAGAATTTTTGCACAGCAAAGGAGACCATCAATAAAATAAAAAGGCAACCCACAGAATGGAGAACATATTCCTCAATACATCTGATAAAGGGTTAATTTTCAAATTTTATAAAGAACTTACAAAACTCAATACCAAGATACATCAAAATTAAAATGACAAGTGTTAAAGATAAAGAGAAAAATCTTAAAAGCAGAAAGAGAAAAGGAGAGAATTACCTACGAAGGAGTTCCCGTAAGACTATCAGCCGGTTTCTCAAAAGAAATTTTGCAGGCAAGAAAGGATTGGCAAGAAGTATTCAAAGTGATGAAAGGCAAGGACTTACAACCTAGATTACTCTATCCAGCAAAGCTATCATTTAGAATGGAAGAGCAGATAAAGTGCTTCCGAGATGAGGTAAAGCTAAAGGAAATCATCATCACCAAGCCATTATTAAATGAAATGTTAAAAGGACTTATTTGAGAAAAAGAAGATGAAAACATGAACATTAAAATGGCAACAAATTCACAACTATCAACAACTGAACCTAAAAAAAACAAACTAAGGAAACAACCAGAACAACAACAAAATCATATATATTGAGATCATTTGGAGGGTTATCAGCTGGGAGTGGGAAAAGGGAGATGGGGAAAAGGTGCAGGGATTAAGAAACATAATTAGTAGGTACAAAATACACAGGGGGAGATCAAGAAGAGCATAGGAAATGGAGTAGCCAAAGAACTTATATACGTAACCCATAGACCTAAGCTAAGCGGGGTTAGAGGAGGGCAAAGGGGAAAAAAATGGGACAACTATAATAGCATAATCAATGAAATATTTTTTTTAAAAACCCAACCCTAAAAAACAAACAACCTACCTTCAAAAAATGAGCAAAGGACCTGAATAGACACTTCTCCAAAGAGAACATAGAGATGGTCAATAAATATAGGAAAAGATGCTTCAACATCACTAATCTTCAGAGAAATGAAAATTAAAATCACAATGAGATATCATCTCACACCCATCAGAAAGGCTATCATCAATAAATCAACAAACAAGTGCTGGCAAAGATGTGGAGAAAGGGGAATCCTTTTGCACTGTTGGTGGGAATGCAGATTAGTGCAACCACTGTGGAAAGCAGTATGGAGATAACTCAAAAAATTAAAAATGGATCTGCTTTTTGACCCAGCAATCCCACTTCTGGGAATATATCTGGGAAGGATATATATATATATATATATATATATATATATATATATATATATATTATATATAATGTTCATTAATTCAAAAGAACATTACCCAAAACATTAATTCAAAAGAACATAAACACCCCTATGTTCACTGCAGCATAATTTACAATTGCCAAGGTATGCAAGCAGCCCAAGTGTCCATCAGTAGGTGAGTGGATAAAACAACTATTGGACATTTACCCAATGGAATCCTACACAGCCATAAAAAATAAGAAATTTTTACCCTTTGCGACAGTATGGATGGACCTGGAAAACATTATGCTAAGTGAAATAAGCCAAATATCATATGATTTCTTTCATATGTGGAATCTAATGAACAAACTGAACTAACAAGGAAATTGGGGACAGACTCATAGATGGAGAGTAGGATGAAAGCTTGTAGGGAAGGAGGTGAGGGGGTGGAGGGATTGAGCAAAAAGGAAAAAGGACTCATGGACATGGACAACAGTGTGGTGATTGCCGGGGGGTTGGGGAGGAATATAAGACTAAATAGTAATGGAAACAATACAATTAAAAATAAATAAACTCTCCCAAAACTCAAAAAATATAAAATCATTTAAAAAAAGACACTATGATAATAAATCAAAGGACTCTTTTCACTGAAAAAGAGAGGCACCAAACTCTCCAACAGTAGGAATGATGATGATGATATCTCTGTTATGTGATGTTCCTGCATAGAGTGATAACCACTTGGTGGAGATGTTGGAAAATATCTGAACTTTCTAGATGAAGAGGGGGATGAATTGATGTCTGTAGTAACACTTTGATGTGCCTCACCAAAATCTATGCCTCAATACAAAAGCTTCTGCAATGAAAAGTATGCAGAATCCACATAGATTCAGACTAAGTCCTCTTGGTCACATCAAAGAAAATGCCAGTGTCCAACAGGTTATTCCAAAAATCCTGCCATAGGCTTTGCATGTTTATATCCTTTCCACTCTGAAAATATTCTAGGCCCCCTCATAGAGACTTTTGCCAATGTTGTCAAAATAAATGATCATGCATTAAACACCTACTATGTGCCAATTACATGTTAGTTTTCTTTCACACTTAAAATGTGATGACTCATTCTACTTAACCATGGGCGTACTCCAGAATGTACTTACTGCATGTGTCCTTACCAAGAAACTATGATATTATGCTTCTGTGTAGTTAGTGTGGCTGCCCCATGAAACCATCTTGCACAGGTAAGAAATCATGTTCATGGTTTGTGAATAGCTCCACATTATGCCCACTTGAAGCCAATTTGCAATCTTGTCCTAATAACTATAGAAGTGGGCCAGGGAGATCTTCTAGCATCAGAGATTGAAGTGAAAGTGTCAGTCCACATCTGGGACCTTAAGTGATGGAGAATGTTAGATATTATTATTCAGTGTTTCTCATATAAACTTACTGGCAAACACCACAGAAAGAGATGCTGTGTCACAGCAATATAGTTAAGGGCATGGGCAGAGGCTAAATTAATTTTTCTGAAAGCAATTATTATTGCCTTCAAATGTAAATCCTTAGCTCTTATAGGACATTTAAAATATATAATCAGAAGATACATATGATTATTAATAAAATACAAATGACATAAAGAATCCTGCAATAACAAACACTCATATATCCACCTCTATAGTGTAAAAAAACTGGCATTCTTTTCCTCTGATGTAACTGTGAGTCTTAGTGTCTTGAAAGAAAACTCTGATATTAGATGCACCAAATACAAGTCTAATTCAATTAAAAGCGGAAAAGGCCTGACATAAACTATAAAATAAAATGTGTCTGTGTTGAACTATGTCCCATTCCTATTGTCTATAACACCCTCCTACCCCTCTCTAGTTCTAAAATCAGCTCATCTTTTAAACACAAAAGTAGTTACTTGATGGAATAGCCCTCTTTGTCCTTGTGGGCTAGAGATGTCTCTATCCAAACTAACCCAGCATCTTCATACGAGACTTATTGTCAAGCTTCCTAGTTGTGGAGTCCCTCCATTTCATATTCTATCCCACTTTCTAAGCCCAGTGGTGCCAGAACTCAGCAGTAACACCAAGAGTGATGTGAAACGCTGGACAATTACAGGAGAAACCAAAGCCTGTCTTTCCATTCAGGTTGCTATAACAAAATGCCATAAACTGGTGGCTTAAACAATACAAATTTATTTCTCAGAGTCTGGAGGCTAGGAAGCCTCAGATGAAGATGTCAGCAAACGTAGCTCTGGTGCGGTCTGGTGCAGTCTGCTTCCTAATTTTCAGATGGTCACCTTCTCTCTGTAATTTCATATGGTGGAAGGGACAAGGTGTTGTTTGGCTGTGGTCCCATTTATAAGGGCACTTATCCCATTTATGAGCACTCTACCCTCATGACCTCAGCACCTTCCAAAGGGCCACCTCCTAATACCGTCACACTGGGGGTTAAGATTTCAACATAGGAATTTTCAAGGGACACAAACATTGTCTGTAGCAAAACTCAAGCCCCAATATATTTAACATAGAATGTCTCTCTGATGAGGGATGTATTAGTTTTCTATGGCTGCCATAACTAATTACCTCAAATTTGGTGGCTTCCAACAACAGAAGAGTATTTTTTCACAGCTCTGAAGTCCAGAAATCTGAAATCAAGGTGCACGCCAAGGCCACTAAGTTTCTAAGTTTCTAAGACAGAATCTATTCCTTGCTTCTTCTAGCTTCTGGTGGATCCTGGTATCCTTGGCTCATGGCCACATTACTGTATAGTCACACTGCCTCATTTTCTTAGGTCTCAAAACTCCTTCTGCCTCCCAGTTATAAGAATGCACATAATTGCCTTTAGGACCCACCCAGATCCTCGAAGACAAGTTTCTCCTTCTATGATCCTTAACTTAATCACATTTTTTGCATATTAGGTAATATTGACAGATTCTGAGAATTAGTATTTGGACACTTTTTTTTGGGAACCACAATTCAGCCTACTGAGGATGATCATTTGAATGTCCAAAATAAAATCATTAACAAATACCAACAAAACTCTAGTCAGGGCCTCCAGATGCACAGAAACTTAGGGAGAGCTGCTGGACCTGCTTCCTGGAGCTTCCCAAAACCTCTCCACAGTCTGCCACTGGAACCAACTCCCCCACCCCCACAGTAACTTTAGTGCACAGGTGCTAGAAGCAGTACAATATCTTACAATGCTCAAGCAAAATGGTTTTGCAAGATAATTTTGTTTTTTAGATACATTTTTGTCTGGTTTGGCATTCTATAAGATAAAGATAAACCATGAGTCTTTTTTTCTTAGAAAAAGGAATCCATTTCTGTAATAATAATAATATTGTTATTATTACTCAGATACTCATCATTTGATTCATTGTAGTTATTTTTTTTTTATTAATTCAGCTGTTAAAAAAATCACTTAAGCTCTGTGTTTCAATTTCCTCAGTTAGGAAAGTCATTGAATTACATGTTTTGGTATGCCATAGGAAACACATGACAAAATAGTTTGTAGAGAATAAAACATAACAGGTGAAAATTATCCACAATGAGTGAAAAATGTGGAGTCTTATGTTTAAGAATATATAGAGGGCATAATAGTTTGAGATAACCAGACATATATAAAACAAAGAAAACTTCTTAAAAATATTCAAAGAAAAATGATCATCTTCAAGCAAACAAAACAGACTGTTAGAATATTGTTCACGAGGAGTAATAGAGGAAGGAAACAAGGAATCATTAAACTGCTCAGTTAAAATAGTCAACCCAAAATTCTATGGTTTGCTAAACCACAATTCAGAAGTAAAACAAAGGAAAACATTTTTAGATTTAAAAAAAATTACCACTCACACATGCTTATTAGATAAAGTATTAGAAGACATAACTCAGGAAGAAGATGAGAAATTTCTGTTAATAAAGGAAGAATTAAGATGCAAGAATCAATGGTAAGCAAAGAAATTAGCAAGCATGAGTAAATCTAATCAAGTGTTAATTGTCAAAAAAAACTAACAATAATTACTATTCTAGGGATAAAAAAATAGGTGCAAATAATATATGAAAAAGCGATAGCTAATGTATTTCCATGTGCTAGAAATTCTTTAAACAAATATTGTTATAACAAATATATGGAAGTTACTAATAATATCCTCGCTCACAGATGGAGAAACCAGGCCAAAATAGACTAAAGAAATTGTTTAAGAAATAACAGCTAACAAATAGTAAACCCAGGGTTTGAACCTAGAGAGTCTATATTCTTCATCAGGACCCTGTACTGCCACTATGAGTTAGTAACATGGAAGAGATACATGATAAAATTATCCAAAAAAAAATGTAGACAATAAAAATATGTAATATAGAAAAGAATGCTTGGAGTTAAAGTTTATTAATTTTCTCATATCACTTTGGGAGAGATTAGATATCCTAATTAAAGTTAGACTTTACTAAGAAAAATAGGCAAAACAAACTAAATCTTTTATATGTCACTGACAGGAACTAGTATGGTATTATTAAGTAAATTTGAAGGTATATATATCCTATGACCTTAGGATCTCTGAGCCTAAGGGTGCGAGAGACTCTTGCATGAAAGCACCAGAAGATACATATGTGCATATTCATGAAAGCAGTGCATTTAATAAAAGAAAACTGTAAACATTGAAAATACCTATTGAGCCCTGTCTGGTGCGGCTCAGTTGCTTGGAGCAAAGAAGGAAGTCCTGACATTTGCAACAGGATGGACCTTGAGGACATTATAAGAGAAATGTCAGAAAGAGAAAGACAAATGCTATATGATCTAATTTATATGTGGAATCTAAAAAAGAATATTGATAGAATAGAGAATAAAAAGAGAAATCAGATTAGTGGTTGCCAGAGGTGCAGATCATGGTGGCTTCGGGGAATTACAAGAAGGTAGTCAAAAGGACAAACTTTCAGTTATAAGATAAACAAGCTCAGGGGATGTAATGCAGAGCTTTATGACTATAGTTGACAATACTGTATTGTATATTTGAAAGTTGCTAAAAGAGTAAATCTTAAAAGTTCTCATCACAAGAAAAAATATAACTATATGAGGTGATGCATATTACCTAATCTCGTGGCAACCACTTTGCAATACATACATATATCACATTATTACCTTGTACACTTTAAACTAATACAATGTTATATCTCAACTATACCTTAATAAAACTGGAAAAGAAGTTTTGACTCAGTCCTTATTTTTAAAGCCTAACAAGCTGTGAACTAGGTACTATTTTGATTTTCATTTCACACATGAAAAAACTGAGGCACTGAGAGGCCGAGTGACTTGCATAAGGTCACAGAGCTAATGAGTGGAGGAGCCTGGACTTAATCCCAGAATCAGGCTCCCAAACTCATACTTCTATGTACTACACATACTGCCTTTCAATTATGAAGTGAGTACAAAGCAATTTCCCTCAATATGAGGGATGTATTATTAGTTTCCCCATTTTACAAATGAGAACATGGAGAGAAAGACAGAGACAGAAAATTAATAGCTTTTCTAAGGTCATAAACTCAAGCATCCTGGCTGCAAAAATCTGTGTTCTTAACCTCTGTTTTACAGGGTCAGGCAGAAGTAATGTTTGCTTGAGTGTGATTGGTAGGGTAATAATATGGATGTAATAATTTATAGTTTTAATTTTAACATTTCACCTAAAATGTTATATGGTATGCTTGACTGTGATATTGTTATGTTACAGAATTACATGCTTATGATTTTGTAATAAAAGATTTTGTAATAAAAAAGGCACTATTTGTGCTGGACAATGTATATTCCTCCTAGAAATATTCCAGAACTTGGAGATCCAAGGGGACAATGGAATTTTCACATCAAACATGAACAGACCATTCTTTTTCATTCCTATGATGAAAATGAAAAATCACAACAGAAGCATCATCCTTTTGTAAGAGAGCACACACGGTGTTGCATTTTTCAGTTATATTTCAGATGATTCAAAGAGAAAACTTTGATGCTCTTTGTAGTAAGATGTGGGTTAAATTTAGACCTCAGGCCAAAAAAACCCCCAAAAACAATAGAGCCATCGTCTCTTCATATGTGAAAACAGATGCACAGCTAGGGAAATGATACAGTCACTAAAGGAGAGTCTCAAAGCCTGCAGATATTCTGTGGGGTTTACCTCTAAGAATCTTAGGTTTGTCAATTAATTTATTAGTACCTCGACCCAGGGATAGTAATAAAAAGAAGGGATAGGATCTTCTCTCAGCTATTATTGGCCTCTAATAAGCACACCCTTGAACTATCACACCTGAAAACTGCTGTATGCAGAGCTCAGCAGTGGCCATCAACTGTAATGTGTGATCCATTGAATTTACAAACTAGAAGTGTAAAATATTCACATATTCCTTCAGGCTCTTCTTTGCCCACCAACACCTTGTAGCCTGCATGTTGTGAGATTAGTCATATTCTGCCAATTAGGCTAAGAAGTTTAACCCAAACAGCTGCTTAACATCTTTTCTGTAATACTCACTCATTATTCCCTGCAGGGAAGAAAAACAACAAACCAACTGCAGTATATATATTTAAAAAAACAAACAAACAAGGAGCAGGCTGTGGGGACATGTAGAATCTCACACACATGTATGTACATACCAAATACCACACACTGCAAATCACCTGCAATAAGCCATATTCTATCACACTTGGAAAAAAATGAATAATTTAATTTGTGCTACATATTTATTTGAAAGATTTATTTTATTTAATACTGATATTGTCACCAAAAGTAGTCAGCTGTGGTCCCCTCTCACATGTGTAAGAACTATGTATGTTGGCAGATGGTTTACTAGACTTCTTTTGGTGATCACTTCTTAAGGTATATAAATGTTGAAATACTATGTTGTATGACTGAAACTAATGTATTATATGTCAATTATAATTTTCAAATCTTAAAATAAAGCAAAACAAAAAAAAGGAGACTAAAAAAATAAGTTAAAAAAACAAATAAGTGCTTGTTGAATGAAGAAAGGAAGTCAGTACATGACCCTCTCTCACATACGGTCAGTGACCATGGGTTTCACAGTAGAAATACTTAGCCCCCTGTCTTCGTGCCCTCTCCCCAAAACAACTTTGTAAAACAAATTGTTAATTTTTAATTAGCAGTTTTCTTTTGACTTAAAAAAAATAGTTTTTTTTCACTGTGGCCCTCTCCAGATGACAGTATCAATTTATTTTATAAGAAACAACTCACTTTTGAACATGCAAGCAAACCAATCAATAAAGAGAAGCAGTGGCCAGAAAAAAAGACAGAAATCACAAAGGAAAGGTTTCTCTCTGCTTTAGGCGTATTAGGTTGGCCTAAAAGTACATTTAGTTTCTTTCCATAAAATAAAAGATACCTTTTTCGTTTTCACCAATAACTTTATTGACTTGCATATTTTTAGTCTGTTCGCTCGATTCAATCACTATCAACTTCAAGTGGTCTACCCAATAATGGTGCATCATTCAACAAGAAATCTCTAGCATAAAACTTCACAAACTACTTTTGACATGTTTGATTAGTCAGAGCACCTTCTCCATACACTGCACAAATCTTTTTTCTCCATTTCAGTTGCATTTTTACCTTTCTGGAAATAATAAAGCATAATATGCTGGAAATGTTGCATATTTTCTTCCATCTTCAATACTAAAATGGCTACAAAAAATTCACCAATTTTGATTTTTTTTTAAATGCATACTGACATGACAACTGTAACAATACAACCTAACAAAATTGTTTTGACTGAAATTAAGGACAACTAAGCACTACTAGAGCCATATAACAGGAAAAAAACCAAACAAACTTTTTGGTTATCCAATATTTCCAATTATAGTTTAATCAACATTCTTTTTTATTTTTTAATTCATTAAATACAAAATATACCATGTTAAAGTTCTTATTGCCAAATAAAGAAACAAATAAAAGATAAGAAGAAAAACATAATTTGTGTAAGCTCCAAAATGTTCAGAGATTTGAATGGATCCAACTTTCTAATACATATAATTCCACATTTCACTTCGTTCCTTTTGATACCTTTTTCTTCCACTGCTGATATAGCAAGCTTATTTCTTCCCCCTTATGTCTATAATAATAACTAATCTGTACATCAATGCACAAATGGCCCAGAAAAACTATCATAACTGTAGTGGTATAATCTAGTCTCTAGTTCATCAAACATACCTTTCACACCCCAAGCTCTTTAGCACTTAAGATCTTTGTGGGGAATAAATTACAAAGGAGAGATCCAATGTCAGGTTAGCTCAGTTCTCATGTTTCACAAAAAGAAAGCTAAAAATTAAAAAAAGGAAGAACACACGGAAAAGGAGGAGGAGAGAAGGAAGTGAAGGTAGAGGAGGTATAGAAGGAGTTAGGAAAGAGTAACTACATGTGTTACATCTGTCTTTGCAACATTATTTTTACTATGCAATCAGAGCTAGCATATGAAAATTAAATAAAACACCAAAAATTATCTTGGCAATGGTTTAGTAGAAAAGACTTAGAAAATGTAACTGAAGCCAATTTTGCCACTCACTGGTTACGTGAACGTGGAACACTTAATCTCTGAATCTTAGTATATAATCGGTAAAAAAAGAATAATAAACAACCTATGTCACTGAGATGTTATTTAACTAGTCACAGTTCAATGAGATAATATATATGGAAGTGTTTTATGAACTGTGATATTTTAAAGATATTTGTTTTTGGTTATTGTTATGGTTTGTTGTGAAAAGAAATGCATGTTTAAAGGAAATAAGATAATTTATTGATAAAACTGCTTATAATCAGTCACTGAGTTTATTGTTGGGTTGCTTGATAAAACATAAACTAATTATTTAAATTATTGATGTCACTATTTTTCCCACCCTTTTTCTTTTCTTTCATACCATTAAGGGGAACAAATATAATGACTCAAGTGCTTACTATCAGGATATTAATTTAGCAATGACTTTGTGTGTAGGTGTCATTTGGTGTTAACACAATACCTGTCTAGTTTTGTAAATAAGCTATATAATTCTAAAAACAAGAGATTTCTTTAGAAGTAACATATGCATTGCTTAGGAGAATAACAGATATGTTTCAAACCCTTTAAACATACACAGTAGTGTTCCAACATTATTAATAAGCTCTCTTTTTTTTTAATGTGAGGCTTTTTCTCTTTTTTTTTAAAGATTTTTTCTTTATTTATTTTTAGACAGAGGGGAAAGGAGGGAGAGAAACATCAATGTGTGGTTGCTTCTCACACGGCCCCTACTGAGGACCTTGGCCGCAGCCCTGGCATGTGCCCTGACTGGGAATCAAACCAGCAACCCTTTGGTGTGCAAGCCAGCGCTCAATCCACTGAGCCACACCAGCCAGGGCTAATAAGCTGTCTTTACTTAAGAAATCAACTCTTCCTCACACAAGGTATTAGCATACTCACAAGTTAGCTGATTCCTCCAAATGACCTGTCTTTAGTCTCTAAGTTTCACTTTGCTTTTTCTTTCGCTCAGAGTAGAAGGAGCTATTTATGTTCTTCAGGGTCTTAGCCATTTAGATGGAAAAGACTAGCTTCCTACTAGTGTTACCATAAAGAAAATAAGATTCACATCTCTGGTACACTCAGGTTAATGTAAATAGAAGAAACTAGTAAACCTCTGCCATTTTAAATCCAGCAGCAGCATCTCAGCAGTTGGTCACAAACAGACCACTTGGCTGCCCAAAGCATCATGGTTGCTTACCCATTCCACTAAGAAACAGAACATTCCACGATTTTCTTTTTCATACTTCCTGTCTTACAATGGGCATTTCCCTTTCCTGAAAAACATTAAATATTTTCTTTCTTTAAGGCAAATATATATAAGTGTCAGGGATACATCTTTAAAATGCAGTCTCTACCCTGGAACTACTCATCGTCTGAGCAAGAAACCAAACAATGGAAATCATTGCAATGAAATGGACCAATCCATATGTACACAAGGTAGAAAAATAACCCTGGGTTGTAGCTGCTGTTTTGTTTTGTTTTTGAGGTGGGAAAGTAGTCAGAAATCTCAACAAAGGTGATTTTTAAACTTCGATTTGAAATGTGAGTAGATATTTTCTATGTAGAAAGAGGAATTTCAAAAAAATTTCTATTCATGCATCCCACCAATTCATCAGAATTAAAGAACATGAGAGTCCAAGTTAAACTTATCCCACTCAGAGATTCCACTCAATAGATGAAAAGATCTCACACCAAGACACATCATTGCAATGTCTCAGGATACTAGCAACAAAGAAAAGCCGCTATTTTATCCAGAGAAAAATAGGTCACATACAAAGGAATGAAAATAAAAATGACATCCAACTTTGAAAATGTTTTAGTAATCTAGAAAACTATTTGAGGAAAATTATTTCCAATTTAGTATGCTACACCTAGCCACAATATCCATCAAATGTGATGTTATAATTAAGATATTTTGGTGGTATAAGAGGTGAAAGAGTTTAGCCACTTCGCACCATTATCTAGGAAACAGCTCAAAGCTACTTCACTGACTAAGGAAAAAGCCAAGAGAGATGAAGATGCATGATCAGTGAAGCAAGGGCTCAACACAGAAGAGAAGGGAATAAAAATAATAATGGTAAAAGTAGTCTCAGGAAAATAGATATGCAGTATGCCTCAAAACAATCAGTACACATTGGAGAAGGGAATCAGAAAGCGCCAACGGCGTGCCTCTGAGGAAAAAGAAATGAGACAGATACACTGAGATGTCTGAACGTATTGAAAAGAGACTGAGATTTCTAACAGTGCTTGGAGAAAATAAATTCATAATGAGTAATCACAAAACTAAGCAATTAAAAATTAAGATCATTTAATTTCATGAAAACAAAATGGCTCAGCTGTAAATAATATGTACATGCCATAATAATGCAAGAATATAGAATACAGACTGAAGCAAAATCGTATTGGGGGATGTATAAAAAAGACCAATTCTTATCTTTCAGAGTTGAAAGAAACACATTTAATGTAAATATTTTAAAAACTAAAAAGGAAGGATAAGAATTTCTTTTAAACTATTCAGGGAAACAAGAAGCAAATGGTAAAAAGCATTAAAAATGAATTCTAGGGAGTAGAAACAAGGAGTAGAAAAGATAGACTGCGGATTTCAGTAATGTCATGTTTGAATGATTTAATGTTAAAAATTATCTACATGTAAAATTTTATAATAAAATTAAATTTTAAAAATAACTATTATTGGAGTTATACAGAGAATGAAGTGGTCAAAGGAGGTAGCAATCAAGAAGTGAAGAGCTTCGTATGCTAATCTACAGCATTTACAAATGAAATAGTAAGTGTTGGCAAGCTGTCAAATGCTTTAAAAAAGACTCACAATTATATTTGGACTTCAAAAGAGCACTCAGGTAGTGATATGGGAAAGAACATAACAAGGGGCAAAGGAATAAATCATTCATCAATGTAAACAAATTAGAAAAAAAACATGATAGTTACGATGTTAATAAACCAGAACTCTTTTTTTCTTAAATTAATTTATTTATTTTTAGAGAGGGGATGGGAGGCAGAAAGAGAGGGAGAGAAACATCAATGTGTGGTGGCCTCTTGAGTGCTCCATACTGGGGACCTGGCCTGCAACCCAGGCCTGTGCCCTGACTGGGAATCATACCGGTGACCCTTTGGTTCACAGGCCGGTGCTCAATCCACTGAGCCACACGAGCCAGGGCAATAAACCAGAACTCTTAATATACTGCAAGGTCTGCTCAGAAAAAGTCCATCCATTGTTAACATAATGAGAACGGTTTGCATAACATCGATGTAACCTGGCAGCCAAGGAGAGTGGGCTGGAATGTGCATGTGTGAACAATAACAACTTCACAGCATTAGTCAATGGGGGCAGTAGATGCCACAGAGTGAGCCTGTGGCCATCTTATTCAAAATGACTGAGGAAGTAGAGCAATGAATCTAGATCAAATTTTGCATTAAGCTTGAACATTCCTGCATGGAAACTATTTGGATGATTCAGAAGGCCACAGCTATGGACAACTGGTGATTGGCAGTTTCATCATGATGACATACCCACTCATGCATCTCGTCTCCTGCAGAATTTTTTGGTGAAACATCAAATCACCCAGGTGACTCAGGCCCCTTAAACTCAGAGTTGGTGCCCTGTGACTTCCAGCTTTTCCCAAAACTAAAATCACCTTGGAAAAAGAAAAGATTTCAGATCTTCGATGAGATTCAGGAAAACATGACAGGGCAGCTGATGGTGACTGAGAGTTTTGTGTGAGGTCTCAAGGTGTTACTTTGAAGAGGACTGATGCATCACTGTCCTATGTACAATGTTTCTTGTATATTGCATCTCCCTCAATAAATGTCTGTATTTTTCATAGTACAAGGCTGGATACCTTCTGGACAGATCTTATTTAACTAAGGAAAAGTTATATCTAAATGGGGGAATGGGTAAAGGTGGTCAATAGGTATAAACTTCCAGTTATAAGATTAATAAGTTCTAGTGAGGTGATACATAGCATTGCATATATAATATAATACTGTATTGCATATTTGAAAGTTGCTAAAAGAGGAGATCTTAAAATTTATCATAAGAAAAAATGTAACTATGTGTGATGATGAATATTAACTAAATTTATATGATAATCATTTTATATATTTATATATCAAATCATTGTGTTATATACTTTAAACTAATACAATGTTTTATGGCAAATATAATATATCTCAATAAAACTAGCAGGGGAGAACAAACCAATTAAAATTTTAGCAAAAGATGTAAATAGGCCCTGGCCAGTGTGCCTTAGCTGATTGGAGCATCATCTCTTACACCAAAATGTTGTGGGTTTGATTCCTACCTAGGTTTTGGGTTTGATCTCTGGTCAGGGCTCATACGAGAAGCAGCCAATACATCTCTCTCTCTCTCTCTCTCTCTCTCTCTCTCTCTCTCTCTCTCTCTCTCTCTCTCTCTCCCTCACTCAAAAGTCATTGGGTGAGAATAAAATGTTTTTTTTTAAAGATGTAAACAGAAAATTCACAAAAACAATAAGTCAAGTGGTCAAGCAATATAAAATATATTTTAAAATATTCAACTCACCACTAATTCCAAACATGGAAATCAAAACAATAATACTATTTTTGACCAAACAATTAGCACAAACAACAGAAGATGAACAACCTGGCTTTTATAAAGTAAGCAAAATAGGCCCACTCAGTTGCAGAAACTATAAAACATATTGCTACAATCTTTATGAAAGGTGAACAAAATACCTTAGCCAAGAGGTTATTTGTGGTACAGAGTGGATTCCTCTGCTTATCCTCAGTTTCTGCCATTCTACATCTGCATTTTGCACATGCCTTTGGCTCATCAATACAACAAACCTACCCCATCTAAGATCTTTCACTGCAGCGCCTTTTGACTGTCTCAGCTTGTATTGCTCTAGTTCCAAATTTTCAAGATATGAGTTTACCAGCAGTGTTTGTGAGATATGTATCTCTGGTTGAACCCCTTGTGTGCAGAAGAAAGGGGTTGCCTGATACAAACCTGACCATGATCTCCTTCAGGATTCTTTCCATTCCCTGGCCTATGCATTGGGATAATTTACCAACCAGGCAGCTGAAGGTTGGTGACTGCCTGAAATGCTACTTGGAAATTACGTATTATGCAATGTGTAGTGGATATGAGTAGAGACTCGGGGGCCAGAGATATCTGCCACTTACTAGCTGGGTGACCTTAGGTAATATTTAACTTTTCTAGTCTGTGCCCTCAACTGCAAAGTGGGAATAATAATGGTCATCTAAATGATAGTGCTGTTTAAAGGACAGCTGGCATATAATGGGTTCTTTCTGTCATTTTTCCTATAAATAACCTAAGAGAAAAAATTAGCTTGGTTTGAAATATTACATGGGAAATGGAGAAGGGAAAGCTTTATTAGAAAGTTCTGTTCCCCTCTCCCTCTTTATAAAAAACTCTGCCTTCAGTGAGAGGTGGCAATGAGCTTTGTGACATGAGTTCCCATCTTGCATATGGCCAGGTTCTGCAAACAAATCACTTTCCTTTATATTAAAAAAGAACAAAAGAAAAGAAAAGAAAAAGAAAAAAGAAAGTAAAAGTCTGATATAGTCTTGGATCTCCTTGTTTTCATTCTTTTTTCATTTTAAATGTAGTTTTAAAACATTCAGACAAAAAGCACCATTTAGTTTGGTTCTCAATAATGTATATATAAAATAAATATCTGAGAACCCAACACCTGGTAATTCTCTCAGGAGTCGAGATTGTGCGCGTCTATATCCTCAGTAATCTAATGCTCTCTCTCAAAATATCATAATTTTAAAAACCTATAGTATAATGTCTATCATGTTGCTTTTGTGATGTGTTAATATTGTTCCTTAATCCATAATAAGCCTTCAGAAAATGGTTAGCTACACTGACATATTTAGCAGGTTTCCCCTACTTCAGCGGGTCACACAGTAGCCTCTGATCCTAAATAAGTAACAACATAATGTAAACTTTATGAACTCTAACTCTGTGGATTCTCCCACTTGTGATTCTTTCAAAATTTCTTTCATTTTGAGAGTTAAACGTCGCCAATTTACCTTCAGCTCCTGATACACTTGAATGGTTTCTTTGACTCTGCTGTGCCTTAACTTCACCAGCCGTAACTGTTAAGCTTTGTCAGACTGCACTAAAAGTTCGTTCCTCAAAGTCTGTAAAACGGCTCTGCCTCAACGCCTCAGGTACCCAAGTCTTTCTCCTTTTGGCAGGCTCAAAAGATGGAAGGCCTTCTATAAGGATTATCTTAGAGTAATAGTTTTAAAACTATTGTGGGTAGTTAAGACTTTTGTTAAGATTGTGATTAACATTTGGCTTCCTGACTAGCCATGCCAAATCTCACTTGAAGAAACTTGATAAAACATTATCAAAAACAACTCATCATCCAGTGTTCTTTATAGCTCTCCTTATGGATGGTCTATGAATTTGGATTTGTGCATGTGTTCACCTCGAGTTACAGAAACCATTTCCAGCCAACATACAAAAGTCAGGCTACAGGGTATTACATACATGGCAAGAGCAGAGAGCCTGGCAGACCTCTGGAATGAACAGAATTCCTTTAATCTCTCCACCTTGTGCCAGTTTGTTTAATTTCTCTTTCTCACATTCGCTAACTCTCATTTTCCCAGCCATCAAACCATCCCAACTAATCCTCTCTTTTGTAGACATAGCGGAAAATATGGCCACCAAGTATAGATCCAATAATGAATACCCAAGAAAGGTAACTGATGCCTCCCACCCCCAGCTTGTGTCAAAGAGAGAAGAGCTCCTGGATCTGGATAAGCAAGCATGGTCAAAAGAAGATTTATGGGGCATAAGCATTGTGGCTTAAGACAACTCTGGCTAGGTTACAGAGGCAGTGGAGAAAGGGGAAGAACTCAGAAAAGAGTGGTTGAGAAGCAGCTAACAAGAAGGCTATACTACTTCTTTTACATTTTAATTATATTTTATTGATGATGCTATTACAGTTGTCTTGATTTTTCCCCCTTTGTCTCATTCCACCCAGCAACCCCCACTCCCTCAGACAATCCCCCCACCATTGTTCATGTCCATGGGTCATGTATATAATTTCTTTGGCTGGTCCCTTTCCTATAATGTACTTTACATCCCATTGGCTATTCCGTAACTACCTATTTGTATTTCTTAACCCCCTCACCTCTACCCATTCCCCTATACACCCCTCCCATCTGCAATGAACAAAATACTCTACGTATCCATGATTCTGTCTCTGTTCATGTTTGCTTAGTTTGTTTTTTAGATTCAGTTGTTGATAGGTATGTATTTATTGCCATTTTATCGCTCATAGTTTTGATCTCCTTTTTCTTAAATAAGTCCCTTTAACATTTCATATAATAATGGTTTGGTGATGATGAACTCCTTTAGCGTTTTCTTGTCTGAGAAGTCTGCCCTTTGATTCTAAATGATATCTTGGTTGGGTAGAGCAATCTTGGCTCTAAGTCCCTGCTTTTCAGACTTTGAAAATTTCTTATCAGTCCTCTCTAGCCTGCAAATATTCTTTTGAGAAATCAGCTGACAGTCTTATGGGAACTTCCCTGTAGTAACCAACTGTTTTCTCTTGCTGCTTTTAAGGTTTTTTCTTTATCTTTAACCTTTGGCATTTTAATTATGATGTGCCTTGGTGTGGGCCTCTTTGCATCTGTCTTGTTTGGAACTCTCTGTTCTTCCTGGACTTGCATGTCTATTTCTTTCACCAAATTAGGGAAGTTTTCTTTCATTATTTTTTCAAATAGATTTCCAATTTTTACTCTTTCTCTTCTCCTTCTGGCACCCCTATGAGGCAAATGTTGGTGTGCTTGAAGTTGTCCCAGAAGCCGCTTAGACGATTCTCATTCTTTTCGGTTCTTTTTTCTTCTTATTGTTCTTATTGGTTGTTTTTGTTTCCTTATGTTCCAGTCATTGATATGATTCTCAGCATCATCCACACTAATGTTGTTTCCCTGTAAATTGTTCTTTATTTCAATTAGTGTATCCTTCATTTCTGACTGGATCATTTTTATGCTGCTGAAGTTCTCACTAAGTTCCTTGAGCATCTTTATAATCAGTGTTTTGAACTCTGCATCTGATGGATTGCATATTTCCATTTTGTGTAGTTCTTCTTCTGGAGTTTTGATCTGTTCTTTCATTTGGGCCATATTTCTTTTTCTCCCCACTTTGGCAGCCTCCTTTTGTTTGTTTCTACGTATGAGGTAGAACTGCTTTAACTCTGTGTCTTGGTAGTGTGGCCTAATGTAGTAGGTTTCCTATAAGGTAGGACCCAGTGGCTCAGCCTCCCCTATCACCCAAACTGGTTACTCGAGGTGTATCCTTCATGTGGACTGAGTATACCCTCCTGTTGTAGTTAAGCCTTGGTTGCTGTTGGCAGGTCAATGGGTGGGATTTACCCAGGCCAGTCAGCTGCAAGAATGGGCTATGACCACTGACCACCAACCTCTATCTTCTAAGGAGGATCAGCTGTGCAAGGGGCAGGGTGGTGGCATTCCGACGTGGTCTGTAGCTGTCCACTGAGTGTGTTGGTCCTGTGGTTTCCTGTGTGGTGCAGGCCAAGGTCATCCTCCACCTGTGTTTTGCCCGAGGCCACCTTGCCTCAGCTAAAGAATAATCTGAGATGGCTGCTACTTTTGCTGGTCTTGGAGATTCCCTGACGAAACCAAGTTGTGAATCTAGGCTGGCTGCTGCTAGTGCCATGCCTGGTGCCACTTAACAAGAGGCATGGGGACTAGGGGCACACTGAGGCCTGCTGTTGCTTATTTGAAAGGATTTAGGAAGTTGTGAAACATGAGCCAAGACCCTCCATTCATATGGAAGGGGACAGATCCTCAAGGGATCACCAGGGCAGGGCAAATAGTGTTGGTCATGTTGATGGAATCTCAGACAGGGCACTGGCCTGCTGGCTCTGTGTCTCTGGCCACCTTTCTATCTGGGAGAAAGCTGTCACCCAGCTCTCACCTTGATGTCAGATACTTCATTTCCTCCCTGTGTGCTACTGGTGCCTTTCAAGCTGCTACTCCAGTGCTAGAGCTCAGAGAAAGTGAGTCAAAGTTCATGTGTGGGTTCTTTAAGAGGAACTGCTTGGGGCTTAAGAAGTTTCTTCCATCAACTCATTCCTTGCTGGTTTTTGCAGCCAGAAGTTATGGCACTGGAACCCTAGGCTGGGATGCCTGCTGGGCTTCTTGCTCCCAGATATCCCTCCCAAATTTTCATCCACCACATGTGGATGTAGGATCATCCCATTCCATGTCTCCACCCCTCCTACCAGTCTAGATGGATGTGGTTTCTTTAATTCTGTAGTTGCCATACTTCCTTTCAACTCAATTTTTGCCAGTTCTGAATGAAGGTTGTTCTATAATTTAATTGTAATTTTGATGCGGTAATGTGAGGAAGCGAGCCATGTTTACCTATCTTGCCTTCTTGAAAAGACCTAATAACCAATGAGGAAAAAGTTTCCAATTGGCAGTGTATAGCTATGGGGTTGGCTGCCCTCCTCTACTGATCAAAAGAGAAAAACAACCAGTCAATTTCTATACAAAAGAAAACATTTTTGTTTTTAGAAAGAAAAAATATATAAAATAGTTCCTAAATTGACTTCTAATTGCTACTAAAAAAATAGGGGTTAGGGCTTCTGGTCAAGATGGTGGTCTAGGTAAACATGGTGCTTGCAGTCTCCCACAAACACATCAAAATTACAACTACAGAAAAACCATCCTTCAGAACCACCTGAAATCTAGCTGAACAGAAGTCCTACGACTAAGGATAGAAAGAAGCCACATCAAGACTGTGGGAGGAGCAAAGACGTGGAACAGACTGGTTCCATATCCACATGTGGTTGATAAAAATCGGGAGGATATCTCTGCTGCAGAAGTCCCCACTGAAGCACAAGGGGTACCAGCCCCATTCAAGGCCCCCCAGCCTAGGATTTCAGGGCCAGGAAGAGAAGTCTCCATGACTTCTGCCTGTAAAAACCAGCAAATCTTGTGGCTAAGAGAAATAGAGGGCTTATGGAATCCCTAGCATTTCCCTTAAAGGGCCCAAGCATAGATTTACTCAGACTCACTGCCTCTGATCTCCAGCACTGGGACAACAGCTCAAAAGGCACCAGGGACCTATAGGGAGGAACTGAATTGTCTGGCATCAGGATGAGAGATAGAGGTGCAGCTCTCTGCCAGACAGAAGTGCTGACAGAGGCCATTGTTCCTTTTCTGAGCTCTCCTTGCACATAGCCAATAGGAGATCACCGTATATGAGTCTTCATCAATCTGGCTATCACTGTTTGCCATGCCCTGGTGATTCCCTGAGACCCACCCCACCCAACTTGTGTGCTCACCTGAGATATTTTCATGGGCTTTTCCATATGAACAGCCTGCCTTGGCTCATGCTTCATTTCTAAACAGATTTCATTTCTAAAATCTCTCAAACAAGCACTATCTGGCCCCAGCATGCCTGTTACTCTCATCAAGTGGTCCCAGGCCTGATACTAGTGGCGGCCAGACTTCTTTTGTAGCTTGGCCTCTCCCAGGCACCTCCAATCCTAGCACAAGTAGCAGCCATCTGAAGATCACTTTGTAGCTTGTCCCAGGTGGTCCTGGGCAGAACACAGGTGATGGCTGACCTTGGCCTGTACTTCCCAGGAGGCCTCAGAGCCAGTGCACTCAGTGAACAGCTTCAGACCATGTTGAAGTACCATGCAACCACCTCCACAAATGACCCGTTCAAAGGATGAACTGAGCAGGCACCAGAGCTCCACTGCAGTCAGTACTGCTCCATTGGGTGGATCCCTGCACAGCTGATTCTCCACAGTGGTCACAGCCAGATCTGCAGCCCATCAGCCTTGGGGTAAATCCCTCCAGTTGATATGACAACAAGCAGGGGTCATCTAAGACAGGAGGGTGTACAAATCCCACAAGACAGGGTGTTGCACCTGGAGTACCAAGCTCAAGTGAACAGGGAGCTGTGCCATACAGGACACCTTCTACATGAGGTTACTCTACCAAGCCTGGGAGACATAGCAGCTCTACCTAATACATAGAAATAGACACAGGGATGCTGCCAAAATAAGGAGACAAAGAAACATGTCCAAAATAAAAGAACAGAACAAAACTCCTGAGAAAGAACTAAACAAAATGGAGACAAGCAATCTACTAGATGCTGAGTTCAAAATACTAGTTATGAGGATGCTCAAGGAACTTGGGGGAAGAGTAGGTAAACTTAGTGAAAACTGCAACAAAGAGACAGGAAACATAAAAACAGAACTAGAAAACATAAAAAATAACCAGTCATAAATAAAGAATACATTAACCAAAATGAAGAATATGTTACAGGTAATCAACAGTGAAGTAAATGAAGCAGAGGATCAAATCAGAGGTTTTAAAGATGAGGAAAAAGAAAACACCCAATCAGAAAAGCAAAAATAAAAAAGAAAGAAAGAAAATATTAAATGAGGATAGCACGAGAGGGTTCTGTGGCAATTTCAAGTGTACCAACATTTGCATCATGAGGGTGCCAGAAGAAGAGTGACAGCAAAGAATTGAAAACCTACGTGAAAAAATAATGATAAAAAACTTCCCTAACCTGGCTAAGGAAATAAACATATAAATGCCAGAAGCACAGAGAGTCCCAAACAAGATGAACCCAAAGAGGCCCACACCAAGACACATCATAATTAAAATGCCAAAGCCTAAAGACAGAGAATCTTAAAAGCAACAAAAGAAAAGCAGTTAGTTATTAACAAAGGACTTCCCATAAAATTGTCAGCTGATTTCTCAAAAGAAACTTGGCAGGCCTGATGGGGTGGCAAGAAACACTCAAAGAGATGAAAAGCAATGAGCTACAACCAATATTACTCTACCCAAAAAAGCAAATATTTAGAATCAGAAGATATATAAAGAGTATCCCAGACAAGAAAAGGCTAAAGGACTTCATCATCATCAAACTAGAATTACATTAAACGTTAAAAGTTTTTCTATAAGAAGAACTAGGGGAAAAAAGATAAAAAATAAATAATAAAATGTCAATAAATACATATTTAACAATTGAATCTTAAAAAGAAAAACAAATAAAACAAAGAACAGAAACAGACTTATAGTTGCCAAGAACATTCTAATGGTTACCAGATGGGAGGGGTTAGGGGAATGGTTGAAAAGGTGAAAGAAGAAGTACAAATTGGTAGTTTCAAAATAGTAATGGGGATGTAAATTACAGTATAGGGAATATAGTCAATAATATTCTAATTATCAGTCAGATGTGTGTATGTGTCTAATGTATGGTATCAGATGGGTACTAGATTTATCAGGATGATCACTTAGTAAGTTATGTATCATCTAATCAGTGGGTGTACACCTGAAACTAATATAATAATGTTTGCAATAGTAATTAAAAAAATAATAAATTATTTATAGTCAAAATAAATCTTTATTAAATAAAGTTATATGATATGATATGAATTCATAACCACAGTAATACTCACAGTGAGTATTAATATATATTAAGTATTAGAGTGGAGAGGCCATTCATGGGCCGAATGTTTTTATGGCTTTTTGTACAATAAAAAGCAGAAGGGATTACCTAGGCAGATATAATACGCAAGACAGATGAAGCCATAAGTCAGAAGGTGAAGAGGAACAGGTGTCCAGAAACTGTTGTTTATAAAGGAACTCAGATACACCTGAAGCAAAGAACTGTCAGGCCTAGAGAGCAAGAAAGAACTATAAAGAAGCAATCAAAGAAATAATTTAAAAACTGTCCGCATCACTGCAACTTGGCTCTTCCCAGCAGAATCCCATTCCCAAGTGAATGGTGAATGACAGGTCTTGCACTTGCAGGGAGCATAAACCAAAGAACTTGTTTCTGAAGAAATTGAATCAATTGCTTGGGAATAGCTAATGTTCCATGTGTGGGATATTGTGCCCAGATTAAAGTCATCTTTATTTTCTCTGGGGGATCTAGTGGCAGACTGCCTGCCTACTTCTCATCTATATACTTTAAAATGAAATCTGCAAATCACCAATAACACCACACACACACACACACACACACACACACACACACACTTGAAATACAGTCTGCTCTCTTAGATAAGAAAAATATTAATTTAATGAAGAGCAACAGAAGAAACTCATTCCAGCTATTTGTCAGTCAACATTGTGCTTTATTAATAAAGATGAATGAAAACCCAGTTACCATGAGACAATTAGGGAAAATCATTAGCACAAAGGAAAGTATCAAGAAGAAAAGCCAAATAACTGAACTCCCCAAAACACAAATTTAGGAAAAAAGATTAGTATCTTTAGTTCCATTTGATAACACATCCATGTTAACAGGAATAGAATGCCATGAAAAAGAACTACAGAATATCTAAAAATGAGTTCTTAGGCATTCAAAATATTATTACTGAAATTGAAAGTTCAGTAGAAATGCTGACATTAAAACTTGAAATGACAATAAAAATTGTTTCCAGACCTTCCAAATGTCACCTGAGGAAATGAGATAACCTCCATTTTAGAATCACCGGTCTAAAGCAGTGAATTATAATTTGATATAGAGGAAACCCTGAGTGTTTTAAAAGAGTTTAAAAGAATGATATCAGCTTGGACTGAAAGGGAAAGAAACAGGACAAAATAAAATGGAAATTTGTCTTTGAACATCTAAACGGGAAGCAGCCTAAGAAAATGACTTAGTTGCAAACACGAGTTATTTTTATAAAAAGGGCAATCCTCCTCTCAAGAGTGGGGTTTACGTCCCCCTTAAACCTTGGCAGGCTCTGTTGTGGCTCTAATAAAATATTGTGCAAGTTGCACTAAGTCAGGGTCCAGGTCACGGCCTTAAGAAGTGGGCAGCTTTACTTTCTGTCTCTTGAAACATATTTATGGAACTCAATTGCCATATAAAAGATGTCTCAGACATATGGAAAGGCATGTTGGTCTAGTCAACAGCCCAAGCTGAATACCCAGACTGCAGTAAGCACACCTAGCCAAATGTGTGACCCCTCTTGGACATCCAGGTCAGCTGAGCCTTCTGAAGACTGCAGCACACGCCTCTATCGGACTGGACCCATAGGAAAGAGCCTAAGCAAGAATCACCCTGCTGAGCATCATCAACACACAGAATCATGAGAGATAATAATACATTTTTATTTTAGGCCACTAAAGTTTTCAGTGTCTTATTATCCAGCAGCGGATGACGGGTGACCAGGGGAAAAGTTCTGGGTTAGCCCGTGGACCTTTCAGAGATTTGGCCTGTGATTATATCACCAGGCAATCCAGTTAGACTAGCTGAAGTGCTGGCCAAAGATGGTAAAATCTATAGTGGCTGCTAGAGAAGAGAAAAAGACAATGAATCACGGTTTTGGAAGCAGTAGCAGGACTGAGGACTGTTTCACTGTTTTCACTAGTTTCATTAAGACTCCTGTACCAAATTTTATAAAGACTCCAGCTAGTCATCACCTTAAAGTATCAGAAACAGAGCTGACTTAATGTGAAATACAAGGAGATTTATATAGTGCAAGGAGTGGACTGGACACCTCTGGCACACTGGGTCATATTCCATCAACCCACGTCTGATTTCATTCTCAGCTACAGTAGACAATTCCAACTGAGCTCAAGCTTATCTAATGCTGACAGCATCCTATATCCAATATGTATCTTTTTTGTATTTTGCCTCAGAACCTTCTCCAACATTTTAAGAATTTGGTGAAGTGCTTATACAACAAATCTAGGTGCATTAATTTTAGGTGCAGATTTAATGCACCTAAAGAGAGAGAATCAAGCAAGGAGGAGTGGTAGCCTATTCATTAATAACCCAGCCTCCTGTCCTCCAAGTGGAAAAATCTTGGCAGTATTATGTACACTATTCGTAAGATGCTGGAGGAACTGAGTCTTGTTGACCACAGCAGCTACTTTGAGAAAGTATGCTTAAATTGAATTTTCTTCCTTACAAACCTCACTCTACCCATTCTCTCACTTCTGACTCTTTGGATTGATACCAAAATAAACTACTTGTACCCAAGTCTTTGTCTTAGGCTTTGCTTTCATGAGGAACCCATATTAAGACAATCAGCATGATAAAAGACTTGTTATCGGCATTGGTATATACCAAAGATCTAGATTTCTATACACAGCCCTATTAGCATCAAGCATTGAAGCAAAATGTGTTTCAGACTTGCAAAGATACATAATTCTTTCCTCGTTTGCACTTTTTCTTTAAAAAAATTAAGATGTAATCTAGGAATTTGCAAATATATTTTGAGAAAAAAATCCACTGAAGAACAAAGCTAACTCAGGAATGTAAAAGTAAAAGAAATTCTGGATGTTAATAGTGCAGCACATGTAGCAAGTATTCAGTCAAAATTAGGAATTTAGAAAGGCAGAGGACACTAAGGATGCTTTCAAGGAAATGTAAACTCTACATAACACATCTATTTTGAGAATCTGGAAGATATTTGTAGTATGATGAAAATTATATAGTTTATTCCATTATAAATGTAAAAAGGCAATAGGAAATGCTAATGAAAATATTACAAAAGAAAGATATACTCCACATCTGAAGCAACTAATATATGGTATGATTTATGTTAACTTACTTTTTTTTTAAACTAACAAAGAATAAAATTGGCTTTTTTAATGCATAGTCCTATGAGAATTAACACATGTTAATACCACTAAAATCAGGATATAAAACAGCTTCCTCAACCCAAAAATCTCCACCATGTTACCACTGTGTAGTTGCGCTGTCCTCTTCCTCTAACCTCTGGCAAAAAACTGATATTTTCATCATCACTATAGTTTTGCCATTTCCAGGATGTCATGTAAGTACAATTATACAGTAGTTAACTTGAAGCAGGCTTCTTTAACACAGCATAACACTTTCAAGATGCAGCTTCGTTGGTGTTTGTATCAACAGTTCACTTCTTCTCATTGCTGAGGAGAATTCCCTTGTATGGGATATACAATAATTTATTTTTCTACCCATCCATTGAAAGACTCCAGGTTATATGTAGACATTGGCAATTATGAAAAGAATTTATATAAAAATTTGTACACAGGTTTTGCATGAACATAAGTTTTCATTCCTCTAGGGTAAATACTTAAAAGTGGAATTGCTGGGTCATACAATAAATGAATACGTAACTTATAAGAAACTGCCAAACTATTTTCTAAAATAGTTGTGCCATTTTGCACTCCCACTAGCAAAGTATGAAAACTGAAGCTACTTCACATCCTCATCAGCACTTAGAATTCTCATGTTCACTTTATTTTGTTTGCTTTTCAGCCATTTTTCAATATATGTAGTGGTATCTCTCCTGGTTTTAATTTGCATTTTTCTAATGGCCAATAATGATGAGCATCTTTTCACATGCTTATTTCCATCTCTCTATATATTTTTTTGTGAAGAGACTGTTTACTTGCCCACGTTCAAAATTGGATTGTTTGGTTTATTACTATTGAGTTTTGAATAATCATTATATAATCCAGATGTAACTCCTTTGTCAGATATGTGTTTTTGCATAATTAAAAACAACAATAGAAGTGACAAAATTCAGGATGTAATGAAAGATATATGTTAACAGACATGAGTTAATCTTCATCAAATGTAAATGTGAATATGGCACGAAGTCACAAAATATTGTCACAATAGAAAAAATTAGCAATTATTCTTTACTTGTCACACATACTATTTTAAATTATTTAAACTTCTATGTGCATGTGTTAAATAAGTAAGTATATATTTATATTAAAATACAGTTTTATATTATGGATAGTTGAGAGTGTGGCAGAGTAAGAGGACTATAAAAAACGAGTTTTGGGGGAGAAGCACAGAAAAAAAAATTACAGAGAGTGAAAGACAGGCCAAGAGAGGAAAAGAGGTAGAGAAATAAATTAGAACTGACAGAAAAACAGTGAAAAAAGGGGCATCAGTGATGGAAACTGACCTTTAGGGAACAAAGCATTTAGGGTACTGCAACTACAGAATTTTTTAAACATTTTAAAACATTGCAAAAATTTTGTAAAAGGTAATGTGTCTGAAGGGTGATGATCCAACTTTCAAAGTAAGATGACACTCCCTGTGAGTAAATATTTTCAATTAAACAAACAAAAAAGAATATATCTAAAAATCAAACATTTAATACTTAAGTACTGGCCAGTTTACCTATTCAACTAGAACATATGAGATACAGTTGTAAGTTTACTCACAGAAGGGTAGTATAATCGAATAATTAGAGAGTTCCTCTGAATATTCAAGACATTTTATTGGACTTTTTCTGTTAATAATTTTTGGGATTAGAGACTTTTTAAATATCTTTTTTCTCTGTATTTGCTGGCAATAAATTCCATGGTTACATTTCTAAGTTCATAAACACTTCCCCCGAGTACCTGAACACTGCCTGTCAAGCTTCGGTAGTCCTCATCAATGAGCTATAGGGAAAAAGAGAAATAATGGTAACTCTATCCTACCCTTTGAATTAAATAGTTCATAACTTGTTTTGAATCTGTAATTGGAGAGTTGATTTTTAGCACTGGGGGAGGGGAGAGGACTGTGGAAAGGGACCAGAAGGGAGGAAAAGGGAAACACTGTTCAGGAGCAGGTGCCACTGATGCTGGAAAACAACTATACGGATTTGTGCAAAAAAATAAATAAATATATATATATATATATATATATATATATAGCATCTTAGGAGTACTGTGAAACTCAAGCCCAAAATATAGCATCTTAGGACACAGTTATTGTGTTGTCTTCAGTGAAAACTTGGCATCAGATGAATAGCCTTACTAGAGAGCTACTTTATTTCTACATCCAGTTCAAAAATTTCATCAATAGTGCAAATGCAATCAAACTATCATGGAAAGAAATTCAGACTTCCCAAATCCACTAAGGGAGAAATATGCATAGTTGGGGGGCCTTCTAATCACCTTCACCTCCTGTTGTCTCATGGCAAGAAGTGGACCATTGGCCTAAACATCAGGTAAATTGTCTGAACTCCATGGAACAGAAATTTTAAAAAAGAAGTAATTTTTGTAAGTGGAGAATAAATGTTTGATTACTTTCTTCTCCCTGAGGAGGAAGTTTGAATTAGCTATATGAGTGCAATATATTTAATTTCCAGCAATTTCAAGCCTGTTTCCATTTGCTTTCAAATGTTCCTCAATGTGGAAATGTTTTACATACTTGAGGTGGGCCCATAATAAAAAAATAAAAGTTTCAGTGTTCCAGAGTTAATTGTTTGTATTTTTCCTAATATCGCTTCAACAGATTATTGCTCCAAGCTTTTGCCAACTGTGATAATGAATTGTTCTAAATTCTGAAACTGGGAAACCCATCATGGCATTTCAGACAGGTCACAGTAGATTTTCAGAATGTGTTTGTTTTTGTTTAAAACTGCTGTGTGAATGATTATGATTAAAGCCAATGAAAGACTCTTTGCTGGAGAACAAACCCACATAAAGGAAAAGATGTATTGTGGACCAAGAGTTGACTTAAATTATTTTTAGCTTGCTTAAGTGCATACAAACATCAACAGTATAAATCCCTCATGTGCCTATTTCTCTCCCAACCATAAAATCAAGCATTTAGAGCAACCACTTAAAAATGTAAGAAAAAAACCCAGAGTAACAGCGTTAAAAGTAATGTGATGGATGGTATTTTGCTGAAACTAAACTAAAACTCGCAATATAAAAAATGTACTGACTGCTGCAATGTAAGTTAGATTTCAGCAATCTAATGGTGTGATACCATGGTCCCCTGCGTCCGCTTCTTTGTGATGTCATTTGACCTTTACTTGGTGCCAATATCTGTTTACCTCTTCTCAGTCAACTAAAAGTGATACATGACACCACTTCAGAGCTCTTTCAAGATCTCAGACCCCAGTTCCGTATGTAGTTTTATGAAGTCAATGTATGAAAATGTTTTCGAGAGAAATTTATCCCTATAAATTTGTGTAGCTATTAATAAAACATGAAAATAGTGTCAGGTAATGAATGATTTTATCATTTTGATGTTAGAACCCAATGTTATATATGCTTGCAACAAAAAATAAAACAGGGATATAGTGACAGATAATATCATTTTAACATTAAGAAATACTAAGACATTGCAGTTATGCTTACCAATATATTAAAAGCTAAATGCTACCAATGTGATAACCACTTGGTTTACATAGAATCACAAGACTAATATTAAATTAACAACTAAAATCTTTTAAGAGTATTAAATTGTAATTGTTCATTGGGTAATTCAGAATATTCTCAAGTTGATTTGAAAACTAATATTGAAATAAAAAGACAAACTTTAATGTTTTCAATAATATAGTATGTGTGTATCATCTAACATTTCATGACAACACATGTATGGGATATTATTTAAGGAATACAAGATTAAACACATTTTAGGAGCCACCTGTAGAGAAGAAATTTTTCTCCTTAGTCAATGTATTAATCTGAGATATGTACCAACAGTTGAAAAAAATGTTTCCACAGATGTGAGGATATCACATTTTTTGACTTACTATTTCATCAGTTTATTTTCAACTGTACTAAAAACTGAGATAAATAGTAATTCATTGACATGCAAATTCTGAAAAATTAATTCAAGTCAGATAGCAATAGCAATTGTAAACATCCACATTGATATAAATTTATGTTTAGTAATGAGAAAGACCAGAGTTTAGCTAATCCTAATAATTTTACATAATATAAAACATACAATTTATATTCTATATTTAGTGCAGTATATCAGCTTCTGTTGGGTTATGAGTTGAGTTATAATTTAGAACTCTAATTCTAACTCTATAACTCTGTGTTTGAGCTTTCCTGCATATGCAGAGTGAACATGATGAAGTTTAGCGCAGTTATATTTAAACATAGCCTGGAAGGGAGTTGAACACTATCTTTGATTTTGCTTAGGAGACAATCTCAGAGAGGAAACTTTGGAGCCAATATAAGTATGATATAGAGCAATAAGCCTGTGCAAAGTACACAGGGCTTGAATTTTAGAAGTTATCTATAAGTTCTGTTCCCACCACTCACTTTTTATTCAATCCTAGATCAACACAGAAGATAATGAGAGTTAAATGTGTAAAATAATATGTAATATAAGCCATCCTCTTTATAGTAAATTGCAAAACTTAATTTTGATTATTGTTCTTTATGAGATAAAGATGGTGGCATAATGTTATTCAAAAGTTTTCAGTTTAGTAAACTAGAGCAGGTGTTTTTCAGTAAAGACACCATCCATAGTGGACACAAGACCTTGCCAATCTTTTCTGACTTCTACAATCCTTTATGATATAAAATAGCCCTTTGTGCATTCTTGGAAACAAAAGATTAGTTTGCATTTGTAATATCTATCTACAGACATCAACATAATAAATATATATTGGACATCTATATTTTAGCCATTGAAGTAAGTAATAATGATATAAAGATGTCAAAAGGACTCAATTATCATGGACCTTTCAGTTTAACAAAGAAAAAGTACAAATGGATGTCTACTTAACCAGATAACATATTATAAATAAAATGTAGTATATACAAAGTGCTGTGGAAGAAAACACAGAGGATTTCCAAGCTAGGAAATACTGGTAGTATCCATGCAAGATGTGACATTTAGCTTATACCATTTCAAAGAAAACACTTCAGACTTGTGGGAATGAACGCATATCGTAAAATACATTCAAAGTGAATAAAACCACAAGACAAAAGGAATTGAGAAAAGAGAATTTCATATTTAAAGAACAGTAAATAATTTTATATGGCATAATTTTGAGGTTCTTTGAAAGTGTTTTGGTCCCCTCTGTGTCTCTTTCACTTCTCTTTTGAGATGAAAACCAAGCTTATATAATTGAATAAGAGTTTCAAATCAGACCCTGAAAAGGAGTATTACCAGTATCATACTTGGAAAATGAAAATTAATGTTAATATGTCTTATTCAATGGCAGATTAATTAAAACTAAATTGAAAGATAGAGTTGAAGTTCAATGAAGTCTTAAGGATTGCAGAAAGATAAAATAATTTATGCTCTCTCAAAACAGCTTTGTAGTATGTAAGTACTTATTTTAAATGCTGAGTTTGTGATAAATTCTAGTTTCAAAACTGTTTAATGGTTGCCGTAAAATATTTTGATGCCTTCTACAATCCTTATGTAATTTCCCATAAGATGCTAAGTAAATGCTTTGAAATGTCATTCCATCATAATTTGAAATTACTCATAAAGATTTTAAGATTTATTTTAAAAAAGTGTTTTGCAGGAGATATGGTTGAAAATAGATTAGTATCAAATCATGGAAAAATCTGAAAGTTAATTTAAGGAATTTATATTTCAAATAACTTATAATTTATGTTCTTGAAGGGAGGAAGACCATGAATAGAGATAGAATGGAGGAATAGAAAGACCAACAAAGAACACAATAGGATCTAAGTGTCACTGGACTAAGAATGGTAGAAAGAAAAGAATAGACAAAAACACAATATATAGCCAGGATCTACAGAACTCTCTGATTGATGAAATATATAAAGAGGGAAAAATGTATTATATACTTGAATAAGAGTTTAAAATCAGAATCTGAAACGGAGTATTGCTATTATATTTGGAAAAAGAAAGTTAATTTTAACAAGACTTTTTCAATGGCAGACTAATTAAAACTAAATTGAATGATAGAGTTGAATTGCTATAAAATACAGAGGAAAAATGTATTACATAATTTTGAAGTTTGGTCTGTGGGCAACTTAGGAAATGGTGGCACTGTTACAAGGAGAGCAGAAGAAAAAGAGAGAAATGGAGAACAAATGTTAGTGGGAAATGAAGAGTTAGGCGAGTGCGGACAAGAGGCCATTAAATCTGGCACCACTTTTACTAGCCAGAATATATAACGGACTCCTACAAGCCAATAATTTTTTTTAAAAAAATAGAAATCAACAGAGACAAGAGGGAAGGAGGGAGGGGGGGCAGGGAAAGGGAAGGGAAGGGGAAAGTCAAGGAACATATAGCAAGGACTCATGGACAAAACCAAAGGGGAAGAGCTGAGGGAGGGAAGGTGGGAGGGGGCAAGGGAAAGTGGTGGGGGGGGAGGCAGAGACAAATGTATTTAAAAAAATTTAAAAAATTAAAAATAAATAAAAAAAATAGAATTCAATGTAAATTGTCAAAAGATACAAACAGGCAGCTAACAGAAAAGGAACATCAACTAGTAAATAGTAAATATGAATAGATGTTTGGCCTCTGTAGGAAAGAGAAATGCAAACTAAAACCAACTTCAGATATTTCCTCATATCTCTGAAAATCTGTTTGGGCAAGAATAATAAATGATTATTTTTATATTCCACTGATGAAGGCAACTTCTTTTTAGAGTAATTAACAGTATCTATTATTCTGAAGGTTGTGTACCTACCATTCAGAAAGCATACTTAGGGGTATATACACTGGATAATTATACACATTCATAAGAAAATATTTCAAAAAATATCACAATTGCAAAATTTATTAACAACTTAAACGTCTATTAAAAGACCAAGTAAATGAATCCTGACATAATCAAACATTAAAATGTTAAAAGAACAGTAAAAATAAATTCATGGCAACTGAATACTCAATGTGAATAATGTACAAATATGTTGGGCAAAGCCCTACAACTCAATGATACCATTTATTCAGAGAAGAAAATGTGCAAAATGAGACCAGGTATAAAACTACATATATATTTAGCAAAAATATAAAGAGATAGATGAAACTGATAAACAATTGTATTAATGATTTCCTCTGTTGGCAAGTAAAAGTGACAATTATTTCATTTCTCAGAAAGTAGGAACATTTACAGCCCATAAATATTTTAATATATATCACATCTATATTATATTTATATATACACTATATAAAATATTTATATATTGAAAACAGTGTAGGGGAAAAAGTAGGTTTACAGTGATAAGTATGAGAAATACAGAATTTATTCTTATATTATTATTAATTCTTATTTATGCTTATTTTATTTTCCATACAAACTATAGATATACTATGGCCCTACCCTTATATATAAAATTACATATCCTTTATGTTATTCTACCTGTCTGCAATATTTCATAATAACTTAAATTAATGGAATTTGGTAAGTACTATAATTTTTTATAGCTTAGGGTAAAAGCTGGCAATGGACAACTTGCTCTCACACCAGTTTCAGTCTCACTTCTCCCTCTGCCACTGAAACCTCAGTAACATTTTTGTTACCTCTTTTAAAATTTTAGTAGCATTTTCACCTCTTCAGGCCTGTTTGAGAAGATATATAAAGAAACAAGATCAAAGTATAGGCAAAGGCTTTAGTTTAGCTTTTGATGTAAGAGGATCTTCTTTTAAGAAAGAAAAAAACATAATTTTGATACATGCAGTTTTGAACCGCACAGGCTAGTATTTTGAATTTCAGATGAGAAGACAATGAGAACATGTCTTAAATGAACGGGCTGCATTATTCATTTTTTACTTTCATTTTACTATGGTGAACTTTCTGTGTAATTACTATTTCTCACTCTCTCTGTCTCCACTGAGCACTACTAACTCAATTTTTGGATCTAAGTAGCAGATCAACTACTTCAAATGCTGCTGGGACACTGAGTAAAGTGTTCAACCATATCTCCAAAATGTTCATTTGGTATGGAAACATGAAAACCACTTCTGACCTTGACAAAGCAGTTTTGATGGAGTAGTTATGTGGGTTAGGAAGAGAAACCGAAAAAGTGTTGAAAAGCGAATGTAAGAATATATGTGAAGTAAGTTCAGCCGTGAAGAAGCAGAAGAAACTTTAGTATAAGCTGGTACCAAGAGGGCTATGAGGAACTTAGGGAGGTTTTCTTGTTGTCATTGTTGCTGTTGTTGTTGTTTTGTTTCTTAACCCTCATCCATCATGTTTTCATTGATGTTTAGAGAGAGAGGAAAGGAGAAAGAAAGAGAGAGAGAAACATCAATGTGAGAGAGAAACATTGATCTGTTGCCTCCTGCACATACTCCAACAGAGGATCGAACCAGCAGCCTAGGTATGTGACTGACCAGGAATGGAACCAGCAACATTTCAGTGCACAGAACAATGCTCCAACTGAGCCACGCAACCACGACTCTTGTTTTAATTGAAATTAGAAGACCATGTTTTTGTACTGATCCAGTAAAGAGAGAAAATATGATAATGTGAATGTTTCACAACTGTGCCAGCTTCAACATTTCCAGTACTGATTCATCATCCCACTCCTCCCACCTCTGTGCAGTCTGCTTGTCCTGTTCTCATCTCTAAATCAATTTACAGAAGCTCCATCTACTATTACCTAAAGTGAAAGTCATCCTAGATTGCTTCTCCTCCCCTCGCATATTCCATATGTAGTCCATTACTAAATGCTATAAAATTTTCCTCCTGAATTATAAAAGTGTTTCTCTTCTTCCCCATCCTATGACCAAGTCCTGGTTCAGTCACTGGTAATTTTCACAGCTTCTATCTCATCTCTCTGGTTTTAGTGTTATTCTAATATCTCTTGTGTATATTGTGCCAGATCACTTTCTAACACATGCCACCACCTGCTTAAAATCCTCTGATGGCTTTCCAATGACCAAACCTAATTCCTAAGCTTACTTTCTTGGACAATCCCCCTAGTTTTCTTAAATAATAGTCCTATTTATATACCCTGACACATACTATACTACTTTAAACCTTGAACTCTTGGCTAAAACTGGCCCCATCTTAACTTAGCGTTATTCTTCTTTAAAAATTCAGCTCAGCTATAATCTCCTCCTGGAAGTTTTTGCCTCTTGAATTTCACCATCTTGAACCCTTCCTCTATGTTCCTGTGATAGACAGAATCCTACAATGCATGCCCCCCACCAAATTTTTCTGCCTAATTCCCAGGACTATGACTATGATGAGAATTCAGATGTAATGAAGGTTAGTAATTAGTTGACTGCCAGTTAAACAAAAGCAAAATTATCCATCTGGGACCTAATCTGCTCACAAGAGCCCTTTAAAAGCAGAGCCCTCTCTGGCTGGTGGCAGGAGAGACTCAGAAGATTTCACGCTTGAGAAGAATTCAACACACACAGCGCTGCTGATGTGAAGGTGGAGGTGGCCACGTGATAAGAAATAGCGGAGTCCCCTGACTGACGGCCAACAAAGAAACATAAATTTCAGTACTACAACCACCAGAAAGTTAATTCTGCCAAAAACACAAATGAGCTGGAAAGTAGAGTATTCCCTAGACCTCCATGTAAGAGTCAAAATTATCAGATACCTGAATTTTCCCCCTAGTGAAACCCTAAGCAGAGAATCCAGTTGAGCCTGCCCAGGTATCTAACTTAAAGAACTCTGAGATAGTAAATGGGCACTGCTTTCAGTTTGCTATGTTTGTAGTGATAATGTTACACAGCAAGTGAAAACTAATACAACTCCCCAGTTTTGGAGCCATACTTGCACTGACTCCCTTGCATTTCATGTTTATGGTGCTCTCTTCTTCATTAGTTTCAGATCAGCTTAGGATAGCAGTCATGTATTAAGTGATGTTTGTATTCCCAGCATCTAGCATAGTACCTGATACATGAGTGGGGAGGTACTCAACAAAGCATATGTTGGCATCTGAGCATGGCGTTACTACAGGAAGCAAACACTGATATGAAGTTAGCAGTGCCAAGAGTTTATTGCCATGGGGAGAGATCAATGCCTGTAAAAGCTAAAAGACAGAAGAAGCTGAATTGGGCATAGAAATATTTCAGGCTACAGTTCACATCTGTAAAAGTCATGGCCAAACCTGGACAATGAGTTCTGGAAGTCCAGATCAATGAGTAGCCTTAAGAGAAATCCCATTTGGGGCAGAAATGACCAGACCCACTACCTCCACTTAATTAGTCATCGATGAGGGGCTGCCTAGGAAAAGCATTACCTTGGATCAAAAGCTGAAGTGGGTCCTACAGGTGCCAAAACTGGAAGCCATCAGCTTGCAAGTGTCTAGAAAGTTCTTTCCTGAAGGAAAATCTAAGCAATGCCTCTCCACAAGCAGCACACTGCATTAAAGGTCACTCTCTGAAGTAAAATATAACATAAGCTTTACTCACCAAAGTGGAACTATAAGGTTTTCTTCCACAAAGAATGCAATGAAGGATTTCAAAATGATAATCTTCATGCCTTTAAAATTTAGTTACGTTTTGCAAATGAAAATGAACAGACAACTGTCCAAAACCTATGGGACACAGCAAAGGCGGTCCTGAGAGGGAAGTTCATAGCAATACAGGCTTACCTTAAAAAGATAGAAACATTTCAAATAAAAGATCTAACACTACAACTTGAAGAACTGGAGAAACAACAACAAATAAATCCCAGAGCAAGTAGAAGGAAGGAAATAGTCAAGATTAGAGCAGAACTGAATGACATAGAGACAAAAAGAACAATTCAGAGGATCAACCAATCCAGAAGCTGGTTCTTTGAAAAGATTCATAAAGTGGACAAACCTTTAAGCAGACTCATCAAGAAAAAAAGGGAGAGGACCCAAATTAATAATATCAGAAATGAAAGAGGAGAAATAACAACTGATACCACAGAAATACAAATGATTATCAGAAACTATTATGAACAATTATATGCCAAGAAATTTGAAAATCTTGATGAAATGGACAAATTTTTAGAAAAGTATAATCTTCCAACACTGAAGGAGGAAGAAACAGAAAGCTTGAACAGACCGATAACAGTTGTGGAAATTGAAGCAGTAATCAAGAAACTCCCAGCACACAAAAGCCCAGGGCCAGACGGTTTCCCAGGAGAATTTTACAAAACATTGAAGGAAGAGCTAACCCCTGTCCTTCTCAGACTATTCCAAAAAATCCAAGAGGAGGGAAGATTGCCAGACTCCTTCTATGAGGCCAGCATCACCCTGATCCCAAAACCAGATAAAGACCCTACAAAGAAAGAAAACTACAGGCCAATTTCGCTGATGAACATGGATGCTAAAATCCTCAACAAAATATTGGCACACCGCATCCAGCAATACATTCAAAAGATTATCCACCACGATCAAGTGGGATTCATCCCAGGGATGCAGGGATGGTTCAATATACGCAAATCAGTAAACGTGATACACCACATAAATCAAAGAAAAGACAAAAACCACATGATCATCTCGATAGATGCAGAAAAAGCATTTGACAAGGTACAGCACCCATTTATGATCAAAACACTCAGCAAAATGGGAATCAATGGGGCATTCCTCAACGTAATAAAGGCCATATATGAAAAACCTACAGCCAATATCATACTCAACGGGCAAAAACTGAAAGCTTTCCCACTAAGATCGGGAACACGACAAGGATGTCCGCTCTCACCGCTTCTTTTCAGCATCGTGTTGGAAGTCCTAGCCACAGCGGTCAGACAAGAGAAAGAGATAAAAGGCATCCAAATAGGAAAGGAGGAAGTAAAACTATCATTGTTTGCAGATGACATGATAGTGTACATAGAGAACCCTGTAGACTCTACCAAAAAACTCCTCAACCTAATAAGTGAATTTGGCAAAACAGCAGGATACAAAGTCAACATTCAGAAATCAAAGGCGTTTCTGTACACCAGCAATGCAATAGAAGAAGAAGAAATCAGGAAAAATATACCATTCGATATAGCACGAAAAAAGATAAAGTACCTAGGGATAAATTTAACCAAAGACACAAAAGACCTGTATGCAGAAAACTATACAACATTGAAAAAAGAAATTAAGGAAGACACAAATAAATGGAAGCATATACCGTGCACATGGATTGGAAGAATTAATATCCTTAAAATGTCCATACTACCAAAAGCAATTTATAGATTCAACGCAATCCCTATTAAGATACCAATGACGTATTTCACAGAAATAGAACAGACATTTCAAAAATTTATATGGAACCATAAACGACCTCGAATAGCCTCAGCAATTTTGAGAAAGAAACACAACGTAGGAGGGATCACAATACTGGACATCAAACTCTACTACAAAGTCACTATACTCAAAACAATCTGGTACTGGCACAAGAACAGACCCATAGACCAGTGGAACAGAATAGAAAGCCCAGAAATAAGCCCAGGTCTCTATGGACATCTAATATTCGACAAAGGGGGGCAGAAGCATAAAATGGGGCAATAACAGCCTCTTCAACAAATGGTGTTGGGAGAGCTGGATGGCTACATGCAAAAAATTGAAATTGGATCATCAGCTGACACCATACACAAAAATAAACTCAAGATGGATAAAAGACTTAAATATAAGTTGCAACACCATCAAAGTCCTAGAGGAGAACATTGGCAGGAAACTCTCAGATATCCCACGCAGCAATTTTCTCACTGATATGTCTCCTAAAGCAAGGGACATAAAGGAAAGAATAAACAAGTGGGACCTCATCAAAATAAGAAGCTTCTGCACGGCTAAAGAAAACATCAGCAAAATGAAAAGGGAGCCAACCATTTGGGAAAATATATTTGGGATACATCAGATAGAGGTTTGATCTCCAAGATATACAAAGAACTCACTCGACTTTACTCCAAGAAGACAAACAATCCAATCAAAAAATGGGCAAAGGACCTGGGCAGATGCTTTTCTAAGGAGGAGATACAGAGGGCCCAGAGGCATTTGAAAGGATGCTCTGCATCACTAGCCATCAGAGAAATGCAGATCAAAACCACCATGAGGTATCACCTCACACCGGTCAGAATGGCCATCATAAACAGATCCACAAACAACAGGTGCTGGCGAGGCTGTGGAGAAAAGGGAACTCTAGTCCACTGTTGGTGGGAATGCAGACTGGTGCAGCCACTATGGAAAGCAGTGTGGAATTTCCTCAGAAAGCTGAAAATGGAACTGCCTTTTGATCCAGCGATTCCCCTGCTGGGACTATACCCTGAGAACACCAAAACGCCAATACAAAAGAACCTATGCACCCCAATGTTCATAGCAGCACAATTTACAATAGCCAAGTGTTGGAAGCAACCTAAATGCCCATCAGTAGATGACTGGATCAAAAAATTATGGTACATATACACAATGGAATACTACGCAGCAGAAAGAAAAAAGAAGTACTAAACTTTGCGACAGCATGGATGGAACTGGAGAGCATCATGCTAAGCGAAATAAGCCAGGGGGCGAAAGACAAATACCATATGATCTCACCTATAAGTGGAACCTAACCAACAATGCAAAGAAGCAAGGCAAATATGACCAGCAACACTGAAAGGAAAAGAAATCAACAGAGACAAGAGGGAAGGGGGGGGCAGGGAAAGGGAAGGGAAGGGGAAAGTCAAGGAACATATAGCAAGGACTCATGGACAAAACCAAAGGGGAAGAGCTGAGGGAGGGAAGATGGGAGGGGGCAAGGGAAAGAGGTGGGGGGAAGGCAGAGACAAATGTATTTAAAAAGTAAATAAATTAATTAAAATAAATAAATAAATAAATAAATAAATAAAATTTAGTTACGTTTTGGCCTGTTTGGCTTAGTTGGTTGTAGAGCCGTCCTGTAAACCAAGAGGTTGTGGGTTCTATTCCCAGTCAGGACACGTGCCTAGGTTGCCAGTTCATCCTCAGTCAGGGCACCTATGAGAGGCTACTGATAAATGTTTCTCTCTCACACTGATGTTCCTCTCCTTCTCCTCTCTCTAAAATCAATAAGCATGTCTTCGGGTGAGGATTATAAAAAAACGTAGTTACAAATCAATCCGTTATTTTACAACAAAAATTGTATGATTATATTTGCTCCTAATATAGATGGTTGTTATTTTTTTCAGAGTAGAGAATTATTAATCAATTATAATTAAATTAAATCAAAATTTCCTCAAGATTTTGGCAAAGTAAATATTTTCACCTCAAAGGCATATGTTCAGCTAAGACAATAATTGATTTTAATAAATACCGGTGATAATTTTTAAAGGAATTTGGTTGCCTTGACCTCACTGAAATAAAATTTTGGAGAAAAAAACTATTTTTGTAGATCATTCTGCCTGAATTCATATCTCTTTGTTCTTAAGGCTGTCTTTCTCATTTGTTTCAATAACTCTATTTAGAATTAAATAGGTATGAATTCCCAACAAAACTATTCAAAGCTTCCATTATTATTTCACAAATGTCAAAAAGAATTGGGGGGGGGTTGTTTTTTTCCTTAAGAAGACTGTTTTAAAGGAAAGGAAGTTTGGCAACATACTAAAGGAAGACTCATTTTCAAAGGCAGCTGTTAAATCACATTTTTGATGCCTTTCATGTGTGAAAGTATCAACTTCACATCATTGAAAATATGATAATTAAGTATATATTTTTCCCAAAATTTCTACAGCATTGTTTATGGATATGAGTGTAAAAATTCCCAATACAAACTGCTCTCAAAATATAGTTTCAGACTTAATTATATTAAATTACACTTTCACAACCATAAGCCTGGATGAGAATTGATGTTTTCTGATACCCTTAGTGATATTGGCTTTTTGCCATCATTTCCCCACCGAGCTTCTAACTTGCACAGATTACAGTGTATCCTAATTGCCATATTTAGGCTTAGTTGTATTGTATTAGATTTAAATATGTGAGTATAAAATCTGAGTGTTTTTTTAATTAATACAGTTTTAGAGGTATAACAAATCTAATAAAAACTTACCTTTAATCTCATTTACCAGAACTCATTCTAATTCTACCTTCAGACTTCTACTTTTCTAATAACCAGAAAAATTTTTTAAACAGTCTATTTAAAGGAAAATCTAACAGTTTTCACCATCCATCATCAATGGTAAAGACAGAAACCCAAATCCCTGCATGTACTTGGCATAAACCTTCTACTGCCTAGACATCTGTACATTTTCTTAATCTTTCTATTCTCCACCTCTTGATGGCTACATCAGTTTCCTCGTCTTTCAAATCTTTATGGCCTCTCATGTGTGCTCTCTCTCAGCTGAAGGTCTTATTTCCATTCATTTAGAAGAGCAAGTCGATCAGAAGAAGTTTATCATGTGCTCTCATTTCTACATCTACCACCTGCCTGCTTTTGAATCCTTGTACACACACTGCCTTCTCCCCCACTGCTATAGATAAATGTGCCTTAACTCCTCTACAAGCCAAACCCTCCACTGGTGTATTAGGTCTTTTCCTCTCCCTTCCTCAAGGACATGGCTTCACAACTCTCCCCTTCCCCCTATGATCGATGGCTCTCTCCACTACATATTTCACATCTGCATAGAAATGAAATGTTTTATCTTCCATCTAAAAAAAAAAAAAAGTCCTGTTGAACTCACAAACTCATCCAGCAAATGCTCTTTTCAATAAGAAAACTCCTAAAAGCATATAACTATCCTTCTTGTATACATTCTCTCTTCTTTTCCTCTCCAGTCAAGCTTTTGATTCCATTTCTCAGAAACCACTCTGGTGACAGTAAGTATTGTTAAATAAAATTATTGGTTTTCAGCTTTAATCTTAACCTATAAACAGAATTTGTCATGGTTAACATTTTCTCAGATACCATCTTCACTTGCCTTCTAAAAAACCCTTTTTTTCTTGCTCTCCTCCCAATGCACAGGCTGCCTCATCTCATTCTCTTTGCTATGGATGTTTTTCTCCCCATCTTCTATATTTCTAATGTTGGTGTGCTTAAGACTGAAATCCCTGGCTACCATTTCCTTTCTATCTACACACCCTTCTTAAAATATCTCATCTAGAGAGCCTTTGAGCCTTGGACAGATAGTGGATTCAACTCTCACACATCCCAATGGGTGAGAAGTGTGGTGGAGGCTCGAGAGGGTGGGCTGGGTGCCCAGGGGCACCAGCACCAGAGGCACATTGAAACGGCCAGTTAGCTCTCCCCGAGAAGAACGAGGACTGAATCATAAACAGGGACCTCTAAACTACAGCAGCTAAAACCAGGAAAATACACACAAAACGCAACCCCGAAAAGCTTAGGGGCACTCTCTGCCAGAGACAGGTGGCTGGGGATGCAAAGAGACATTTAAAGGGCCAATGCAAAAATTGCAGTGGCAGCCACCCTCCTTGATCTCTGGGTAGAGGCAGCAGCAGAGTGGGCTGGTGCCTGGGAAAAGACTGGTGAGGAAAACTTTGTGAAGAGAACTGACACGGCGGCAGGTGGAGCCCAGGTGATAACGCACCTCCCACTCTGCAGCTACCATCTCGCTCAGGCATAAGGGAATCAATTAACCTCCCTTTTGTGCGCTCCGCGCACAGCTTGTGCGTGTCAGCTGGGGGGCTGAGTGCAGACTGGCTGGGAGAGCCTTGAGGAGAGACTGGAGACGGAGGCGTTGGGGAAAGAACGGGAGGAGGAACCAGGGAATCCCGACTCATTCTCCTTTCCTTAGTCTCCATTACGCGGGAAGAGGCCATACCCCCAAAGAGCCAAAAGCCGAAAAGCACACAATAGACACCCCAAAACCACCCAGTGCAGGCGCGCACACTTGTGCTGAGTGGGCGGCAAGGGTTGGCGAGCGTGTGTATGGACCCGCACAGGCTGGCAAGGGCTCACGCGGGATGGCAAGACCTCCCACAGTTGCCACCAATATGGCCTGTGAGGGAGTGCGCAGAGCAGCAACCGCAGGCATAAATTGACCCGCCCGGCCCACGACTGGGGAGCGGCTCACAGAATTAGTAGATCCACGGCCGATGGGGTCACAGAGCTGCCCAGAGTCCCTGGAGGAGAGACCGGAGACAGGATTAACGGGAGAGTCCTGGAGCTGACTTCCTCCCATTTCCGTGGTCTCCATTTGGCGAGGGCAAGCAATGCACCCAAAGAGCCGAAAGCAGGAAAAGCACACAATACAAGACCCTAAACTGACCAGTGCCAGGGTGCCCACAGGGCAGGGGGGCCAGACGAGTATGCAAGGTTGTGAATAAGCCCCCTCGGCTGGGGCAAGCACGCGCAAGCCCAGGCTGGCGGGGGATCCTGCCTGGACAGGGAGCGCCCTCAAGGAGCCGGCATGACAGTGCAGAGCAATCAACAGAAATAGTGGATCCCTGGCCGAAGGGGTCACAGAGTTGCCCAAAGCAGCAGTCAGACACAGACAGTCAACTCCTGGAAGGCTCAAACAAATGACCCAAGGTCATATAGGGTCAACAACTGACATCATCACAGGCAGGCCCAGAAAGAAAAGTAAAGGGAAAAATAAATAAATAAATAAATAAATAAATAAACCCACCTACTACCATAGAAGTTTAACCCACAAAGTCAGGAAATCTAGATGGCCCAATTGAAGCAGAAGCAAAAATAAATAAATAAATAAATAAATAAATAAATACATACATACATAACTTAATGTACTCTCACCCAAATGGGAAGAAAAAGAAGTTCCCCCCAAATGAGTGGAAAAGGGGACACCCCACAGAGAGAGCTAAATGAAATAGAGGTAAGGGAACTATTAGATACTGAATTCAAAACAATGGTTCTAAGGAAGCTCAATGAGCTCAGTCAGCTCAAAGATAACTATGAGAAACTGCAGAGAAACTATCAGGATCTTACAACAAACTATATCAACCTGGAAAGGACATAGAAACTATTAAGAAGACACAAGAGCATATGAAGAATACCATTTCTGACTTGAAGAACACAATAGAAGAAATCCAGAGCAAGCTGGATGAAGCCGAGGATCGAATCAGTGAGATGGAGGATAAGGTAGAAAAAAGCTCCCAGAAAGAACAAGAAATGGAAAAACGACTGAAAAAGAATGAAGAGGCATTTAGGGAAATGCAGGACAACCAGAAACGCAATAATATCCGTATAATAGGGATACCAGAAGGAGAAGAAGAGGAGCAAGGGATAGAGAACCTCCTCAAAAAAGTAATGATGGAAAATTTCCGTAATTTGAGGAGAGAAAGGCTCTCATGGATCCAGGAGGCACAGAGGACCCCACTCAAGAGGGACTTAAAGAGGTCCACTCCAAGACACATCACCATTAAAATGGCAACTATCAAAGACAAAGAGAGAATCCTCAAGGCAGCAAGGGAGCAGGAGAAAGTAACATACAAGGGGGCCCCAATACACCTAGGAGCTGACTTCTCAACAGAAACACTCCAAACCAGAAGGCAGTGGCAACAAATATTCCAAGTCATGAGCAGAAAGGGCCTTCAGCCAAGGCTGCCCTACCCATCAAGTCTCTCTATTAAAACAGAAGGTGAAATACGGAGTTTCCCAGACAAGAGAAGACTAAAAGAATACATCTCTACCAAACCAGCACTCCAAGATATGCTAAGGGGACTGGTTTAAGTAGATGAAGGAAAAGAATGAGAGAAAGAGGAACACAGATACAAAGAGAAAAGATGAGTAAGTTTCTATCAGTAATACCTCTCAACGTGAATGGACTAAATGCCCCAATAAAAAGACACAGGGTAGCTGAATGGATAAGAAAACATGACCCACACATATGCTGCCTACAAGAGACCCACCTCAGAGCCAAAGACCTACACAGATTGAAAGAAAAAGAATGGAAAAAAATATTCCAAGCAAATGGGCAAGAGAAAAAGGCCGGGGTTGCCATACTTTTATCAGACAAAGTAGATTTCAAAACAAAGGCCATAAAAAGAGACCCAGAGGGACACTTTATAATACTTAAAGGAAGAATCTATCAAGAAGACATCAACATTGTAAACGTATATGCTCCCAATATAGGAGCCCCCAAGTATATAAGGAAATTGTTGGATGACTTCAAAAAAGATATAGAGAGCAACACACTGATACTAGGGGATTTCAACACCCCACTGTCAAAAATGGACAGATCTTCCAAACAAAACATCAATAAGGATATTGTGGAGCTGAATGATGCACTGAATCAAAGAGACTTAACTGACATATATAGAACCTTACAACCCAAAGAAAAAAAATACAGATTTTTTTCAAATGCTCATGGCAGTTTTTCAAAGATAGACCACGTGATAGGACACAAAGCAAACGTCAGCAAATTCAGGAAAATTGAAATAATACCAAACTTTTTCTCAGACCACAAGGCCTTGAAACTCGAAATCAAACTCAAAGAGAAACTTCAAAAACTTTCAAACTCATGGAGACTGAACAGTAGACTATTAAACAACGAATGGGTCAATAATGAGATAAGAGAAGAAATCAAAAAATTTCTGGAAAGAAATGAAAATGAACAGACAACAGTCCAAAACCTATGGGACACAGCAAAGGCAGTCCTGAGAGGGAAGTTCATAGCAATTCAGGCTTACCTTAAAAAGATAGAAACATTTCAAATAAAAGACCTAACACTACAACTTCAAGAACTGGAGAAACAACACCAAATAGAAGAACAAGAGCAAGTAGAACAAGAGCAAGTAGAAAAAGAGCATATAGAAGCCCAGAGCAAGTAGAAGGAAGGAAATAGTCAAGATTAGAGCAGAACTGAATGACATAGAGATGAAAAGAACAATTCAAAGGATCAAACAATCCAGAAGCTGGTTCTTTGAAAAGATAAATAAAACTGACAAGCCTTTAAGTAGACTCATCAAGAAAAAAAGGGAGAGGACCCAAATTAATAATATCAGAAATAAAGGAGGAGAAATAACAACTGATACCACAGGAAGACAAAGGATTGTGAGATACTACTGTGAACAATTATATGCCAAGAAATTTAAAAACCTTGATGAAATGGACAAATTTTTAGAAAAGTATAATCTTCCAACACTGAAGGAGGAAGAAACAGAAAGCTTGAACAGACCGATAGCAGCTGGGGAAATTGAAGCAGTAATCAAGAAACTCCCAGCACACAAAAGCCCAGGGCCAGACGGTTTCCCAGGAGAATTTTACAAAACATTGAAGAAAGACCTAACCCCTGTCCTTCTCAGACTATTCCAAAAAATCCAAGAGGAGGGAAGACTCCCAGACTTTTTTTATGAGGCCAACATCACCCTAATCCCAAAATCAGATAAAGACCCTACAAAGAAAGAAAACTACAGGCCAATTTCGCTGATGAACATAGATGCTAAAATCCTCAACAAAATATTGGCACACCGCATCCAGCAATACATTCAAAAGATTATCCACCAAGATCAAGTGGGATTCATCGCAGGGATGCAGGGATGGTTCAATATACAGAAGTCAATAAATGTGATACATCACATAAATAAAAGAAAAGACAAAAACCACATGATCATCTCGATAGACGCAGAAAAAGCATTCGATAAGGTACAACACCCATTTATGATCAAAACAGTCAGCAAAATGGGAATAAATGGGGCATTCCTCAACGTAATAAAGGCCATATATGAAAAACCTACAGCCAACATCATGCTTAATGGGCAAAAACTAAAAGCTTTCCCACTAAGATCGGGATCACGACAAGGATGTTCTCTTTCACCGCTTCTTTTCAACATCGTATTGGAAGTCCTAGCCACAGCGGTCAGACAAGAAAAAGAAATAAAAGGCATCTAAATAGGAAAGGAGGAAGTAAAGCTATCATTGTTTGCAGATGACATGATAGTGTACATAGAGAACCCTGTAGACTCTACCAAAAAACTCCTCAACCTAATAAGTGAATTTGGCAAAACAGCAGGATACAAAGTCAACATTCAGAAATCAAAGGCGTTTTTGTACACCAGCAATGAAATAGAAGAAGAAGAAATCTGAAAAAAAAATACCATTTGATATATCCAGAAGAAAAATAAAGTACCTACGAATAAATTTAACCAAAGAGACGAAAGACCTGTACACAGAAAACTATACAACATTGAAGAAGGAAATTAAGGAAGACACAAATAAATGGAAGCATATACCGTGCTCATGGATTGGAAGAATTAATATCATCAAAATGTCCATACTACCCAAAGCAATTTATAGATTCAACGCAATCCCTATTAAGATACCAATGACATATTTCACAGAAATAGAACAGACATTTCAAAAATTTATATGGAACCATAAATGACCCCGAATAGCTGCAGCAATTTTGAGAAAGAAAAACAAAGTAGGAGGGATCACAATACTGGACATCAAACTCTACTACAAAGCCACTATGCTCAAAACAATCTGGTACTGGCACAAGAACAGATCCATAGACCAGTGGAACAGAATAGAAAGCCCAGAAATAAGCCCAGGTCTCTATGGGCATCTAATATTTGACAAAGAGGGTAGAAGCCTAAAATGGAGCAATAATAGCCTCTTCAACAAATGGTGCTGGGAGAGCTGGACGGCTACATGCCAAAAGTTGAAATTGGATCATCAGCTGAAACCATACACAAAAATAAACTCAAGATGGATAAAAGACTTAAATATAAGTCGCAACACCATAGAAGTCCTAGAGGAGAACATCGGCAGGACACTCTCAGATATCGCACGCAGCAATTTTTTCACTGATATGTCTCCTAAAGCAAGGGACATAAAGGAAAGAATAAACAAGTGGGACCTCATCAAAATAAGAAGCTTCTGCACAGAGAAAGAAAACATCAGCAAAATGAAAAGGTAGCCAACCGTATGGGAAAATATATTCGCTAATGATACGTCATATAGAGGTTTGATCTCCAAGATATATAAAGAACTTGCTCGACTCCACTCCAAGAAGACAAATGATCCAATCAAAAAATGGGCAAAGGACCTGGGCAGACACTTTTCCAAGGAGGAGATACAGAGGGCCCAGAGGCATTTGAAAGGATGCTCAGCATCACTAGCCATCAGAGAAATGCAGATCAAAACCACCATGAGGTACCACCTCACACCGGTCAGAATGGCCATCATAAACAGATCAACAAACAACAGGTGCTGGCGAGGCTGTGGAGAAAAGGGGACCCTAGTACACTGTTGGTGGGAATACAGACTGGTGCAGCCACTGTGGAAAGCAGTGTGGAATTTCCTCAGAAAGCTGAAAATGGAACTGCCTTTTGATCCAGTGATTCCCCTGCTGGGACTATACCCTGAGAACACCAAAACGCCAATTCAAAAGAACCTATGCACCCCAATGTTCATAGCAGCACAATTTACAATAGCCAAGTGTTGGAAGCAACCTAAATGCCCATCAGTAGATCATTGGATCAAAAAATTATAGTACATATACACAATGGAATACTATGCAGCAGAAAGAAAAAAAGAACTACTAAACTTCGCGACAGCATGGATGGAACTGGAGAGCATTATGCTAAGCGAAATAAGCCAGAGGGTGAAAGACAAATACCATATGATCTCACCTATAGGTGGAACTTAACCAACAATACAAAGAGGCAAGGAAAATAAGACCAGCAACACTGAAAGGAAAAGAAACCAACAGAGACGAGAGGGAAGGGGGGGTGGGGCAGGGAAAAGGAAAGGAAGGGGAAAGTCAAGGAACATATAGCAAGGACTCATGGACAAAACCAAAGGGGAAGAGCTGAGGGAGGGAAGGAGGAAGGGGGCAAGGGAAAGTGGTGGGGGGTAGGCAGAGACAAATGTATTTGAAAAAATAAAATAAAAAATATATATCTCATCTATTCCCAGGACTCCAAAGGCCATTTATATTCTGAGGCCCTCCCCCAAATTATACCTTCTGTCCAGATCTTTCACAAAATTTCAGACTATTATGCCCAACTGCTCCCCATCTCCCCACCTACTTGGATGTCTAATGGGAGTCTCACATTTACCATGTATAAACTAAATCCTGATCCTTCCCCTTCGTGAAAATCGATCTGTCCTAAATCTTCCCCAGTTTATTCCATGGCAACCTCATCTTTCTACTAGCAGACAAAAAACTTGGAGTAGCTTTGATTCTTCATTCTTTCATATTTCCCATCAACCCATCAGCAAATATTTTGACTCCACTTTCAAAATATACTCAGAATCTAACACTTTTTACTGCTTCCATTGCTTCTAACCTAGTGCAAAGATACCATTTTCTCTCCCCTGAGTTACTGCAATAGATTCTTGACTAAACACTCTGCATCTACTATTGAACCTCCCCAACTTATTCTTAACTAAGCAAGATCATATTTTTTCTCTGGTTAATACACTAGAAAAATTTCTGATCTGACTTGAATTAGTCAGAATTCTGCAGAGAAACTGGACCAAAAGAACAAAACCAACTGAACAAAGAAATGAACCAAAATAAAGATGTATTTTAAGGAATTACCTTATGTGACTGTGGCAGCTGGCAAGTCTGAAATCTAGCAGAGAGTCTAGAAGGCTGGACAGTCAAGCAGGAGTTGATGTTGCAGTTATGAGACTGAATTTCTTCTCTAGAAAAACCTAACGTTTTGCCCTTGAGGACTTTCACCTGATTGGATGAAGTCTACCAATTATTGAGGGTAGTATTCTCCTTTAAAGACAACTGACTGTAGCTGCTAACCAAATATACAAAACACTTTTTTAACACCTTAGGATTTGAATAAATAACTGGGAAGTGTAGTCTAGTGAAGCTGATGCATAAAACTAGCAGTCATATCACTCAAAGCCGAAATCCTTAAAATCACCTAAAAAAATGCCATTTAATGTAATCTTGTGTTCACTAAACTTATTCATTGCCATTCTATCCTCTTTCACTCTACTCTGGCCACATTGGCCTCCTTGCAACTTCTCAAACTCATCAAGTACATTCTTTCTTTAGGGATATTGGCTGTTCCCTCTGAGATATTCTCCCCCAAAGATTTGAAAAGTTCTGCTTGGCTCAGATTTTGTTCAAATACTGCCTCCCTTTGTCCCTTGCCTGATTTATTATCCCCCACAGCATTGTATCATCACATTCTGACCTTCCATGTACTTCTGTGCTAACTTGTTTATTGTCTATCCCTTCGCACCAGGACCTAAGTTCCAGGAAGGTAGGAATCTTTGTCTGTTATTTTCACTGAGAACAGTGTCTGAAATATAGTATCTATTCAGTAACCATCTATGGGATTAATTTATGTTTTTAAACATATCATAGGGATTACTATCATGATTACATTGAAGTATTTCCAATGAGTATAGTGACAGGAAATTAGATTATAATCTAATGGGGTTGGTAAACCCCAGCTCTAGCAGAGGCTCCACCACCCACATTCCTTCCTCAGTAGTCAATCACTTCACTACTCCAAGACACAGTCTTCCCCAGCTGGAAAAATTAAGGTATTGAGTGAGGTTTCTTCCAACTGAGAATGTTCATCTTGTTCCTTTCCTCCATGTCTTATTTTATTTAAATAAAACCTCGAGAAATATTACAGGTCAAAGAGTTGAAAAAGTCTACATATTTCTTAACTATTATAAAAACATAAGGAGCCCTGGCTGGTGTGGCTCAGTGGATTGAGTGGCAGCCCGCGAACCAATAGTCGCTGGTTCGAAATCCTGGCCTGGGTTTCGGGCCAGGTCCCCAGTAGGGGGTGTGTAAGAGGCAACCACACATTGATGTTTCTCCCCTCTCTTTTGCCCTCCCTTCCCCTCTTTCTAAAAAATAAATGAATAAAATATTTTTTAGAAGCATAAGGAAATTGTCCCTAATTGAAGAAGCATAAATAATATAAATTAAAACAGACCTGGTCTAGGAATTTATTTACCCCAACAAAGTAAGAAAGTCTTCTCAGATGTTACCCACTCTCAGTCAATGTTATACACACAGGACAACATAGTACTATAATTGCCTGCACACTTGAAGAGCAGCTTCCAGAAGCTGAAGACAAACACTACAGCTTTTGGTAAGTCCATTTCTTCTTAAAGACACCATCTTTTTATTCCTCCATTCTTGAAAGCATCCTGCTCTCCTTGTTGTCTATATAACCTGGTTTCATACCTTAGTTTCCCTTCTTTTTCGTCCCTGAATAACCCTTGTCTTTCTAGGCTACAGCAGCTGTTGCCCCTAAGTAATCGTTTTGTTTGGAGCTACCTAGGTGCCTTGTAAATTTCATTAGGTGGGTCCCTGCAGGTTTTACCTGCTTTTCTTTATAGAAGTATTAGCTGGCATCACTGATTGGTAGTTTGAGCAATCTTCAGTGACCCACTTTCCCATCTCATTCAGACACAGAATTATGAGTATTCATTGTCCAAAAGACTTTAAATCAATATAGACAATACTTTACAACTCTTAACCACAATCAATGTTGGAGGCTGTACAACACAGCAGTGCATTTTTATCTTGCCCAAGAAAATTTCATTTCCTGTGAGAGTGAAAGAATGAAGAATCTTATACAATCAATATCTTAGATGTTGTTTCTATAATCCTTTCAGCTCTAAGAAAGAAACTGTCAGAAATGACCATCATATAAATTTGTATAGGGTTTTCCTTTCACTAGCTTAATAATACATTAATTTTCTAAACTATCCAAGAAAAAAGACTCATAGCTCTCAAAGTTCAGCTTCCTTTTAACTGCAGTCACAGACATAAATAAATTGGTGCCAGTGCAAAAGAAATGCATAGAGACCAATTAGAGGGAAAATCTAAGAATGAACATAGCCACAAAGGGCTTTAATTGAAGTTAATCTCGAATTAGAGAAAACCATTATGTGAACAAGGAAAACCGAAACAGTCATTAACAATGCAGGTATGCTTGACGAGTGAGTCTTCGCCTTTCAAACCATGCAGGCCAGTCCTGCAAACTCTGCTATCTGTATCTCCATTACATGGAAGAAGAAAGAGAAAAAAATAAAAATCATGTGTTTGAAGATTGAAAGGATATGTTGTTAATTCTAGGTTATTTCCCACTTTCATGATACAAACTTAAATGGAATTAGTAAAATTGAGGCTCTAGATAAATATTTTTAAATGCTGAAAACTCCCTCATCTATCTCTAATGCCTCAAATTCCCTAAACACTTCTGCAAAATACAGACCATTTTTGGATGCCTCCTAAATGCAAGGCCCTGTAATAGACACAGTACATACATTATTTCAATTAAATATCACAGAGACACTGCAAGGCCGGCATTATCATTCACATGTTATAGATCAGAGTACCAATGGTCAGAAAGGTTAAGACAATTGACCCAAGGCTCTACAGCTAATTAGTGAGAGAGCTTAGATGCAAATTTTGGTTTTTCAGACTCTACAGTGGGTGTGCTTTTTCCTGCTCTGCATAAAAATGAATCAAAACTGAGCTTCAAGGAGAAGTAGTCTTTTGTTTGTTTCTTTTTACTATAGGAAATTGGAAATATCTTGGGAAGACTGAAACTGAAAATGAGCTTTTTACCTGCTTTCTGAGATCACAGGAAGCCATGAGCTTGACCAGAAGGTCAAAGAAAACTTTCCCAGGCCTAGCTATTGAGCAACAAGATTGCTGATGGGAAAGGAAATAACTAAGAATGACCTTTCTTGACCAGCGAACTAAACACAATTTTCTCCATTCATGGGTGATTCAATATTTTGTGTCCAACTTATTGACAGTATAATCAAGGTATTGACATATGCATAGTACTTCAGAGTTCATATATTATTTTATCATTGACTGCCTCTCCGTACACTTATAACAGTCCTGCAGGCAGGCTGAAAACATGACATACTTTTTGAAATCACTATCAGTTTTTGAGAACCTACCATGTACTAACTACCCTGCTGGGGCATCATATGTTACCAAATTGTATCCTCCCAACACTACTTTGAAAGGAGGAAATTCAAGTGTGATTTTACTTTCCTCCAAATCGAAAAACTAGGAAATTAAAATCAAAACATAAATAAATGAATAAATGAACACATAAATAAGAAAGAATAGTGGCTTTATTGACTTGCTACGTGAAGCAGTATCAGTGCAAGTCTCCCAGCAGCCTGTTTCAGTCACATCCCCGGCCTTAAGTACTGTTAACCTAAAAACAAAAGTGAGCAAAGCAGAACCAGAGGCATGGAAACATAGAACAAACTGACAGTGACCAGAGGTGGGGAGAAGGAGGATAACAGGGGAAAGAAGGGGGAGGGTCAAGTCAAGGAACACGTACAAGGGACCCATAACGGGGGATTGATTGCAGGAGGTGGGGGTGGGTAGGGCAGGGAACAGTAATGGCGGAAAAATGGGGACAACTGTAACTGAACAATAAAAAAATAAAGTTGAACTCTTGAAAAAAAAAGTAAAAGTGAGAGGCAACAAACATTAATTTGAGATCTAAAAAAATAGCTGTTCAGGAAGCACAGATCCAGGCAGAAACCCAACTGAAGTTCTGATCTGCAAGCAAAGACAAGGGGCATTTAAGACAAAGGGAAAGGAACAAATTACATAATTAGAAGGAAGGAATTCCCCGAAGTGCAGATAAGCTAACTTAGTGATGCCAATTCTAAAGAATGTTTTTAAATTTCAGTTTGATAGTCATAATGTCTGCTTTCTTGTTATCTTTGCAAGTATTTGTTTGGGATGCAATGTTGCTTTGGCCTAACCCAAAGGTTATATGCCCAGTTTGATATTCCAAAGGTTTGGGAAGGCGCAAACAGAAGTGTCTCTGGGATGGCAACTCTAACTCCAGGGGAAAGTGACTCTGTCTGAATTATTTTTCACAGTTGCTGCTACATAGAATCTCTGGATTGCCACTGAGAAGAAAAGGCTTAAATCTAGGTCTGACTTCACATATAAAATTGCAGTTAAATCAATAGCATCTGTTTCTTAAAACTGCTACAGTAACAAATTTCTTTAGGCAACACAAATTTATCAGCTTACAGTTCTAAAGGTCCAAATGGGCCTTACTGGCTATATCAAGGTGTCAGCCGGGCTGCATTTCTTTTGAAAATTCTAGAGAAGAATCAACTTTCTCATTTTTGTCAGCTCCAAAAGGCCACCTGCGCTCTGCGTCTCAGGGTCCCTCTTCCATCTTCAAAACCAGTGGACAAATCGTCATCTGTCTCTGACTCCGACAACCACTCTTGCCTTCCTTTTTCTCTTTTAAGGATTTGCAGATTACCCTCGGCCCACTCAGCAATCCGTGAATAATCTCCCCTGCTGAAAGTTTTGCATTTAATAAGGTCTACAAAGTTCTTTATTCCATGTAACCTAACATATTCACAGGTACTGGGTATTGAACATGAACATCTTTGGAAGCATATTTGTCTGGAATTGATATTCACTGATCTGGAAACAAAGTCTTAAGAGAGTTTATAATAAAGATGGAATCACCTCTTTTGTATTAAAAAAAAGAAAGATGATAAAATACTTTTGAATATCAGTTAACAAAGTTTTTAGTATATAATTCCAAAAAGTAAAATTGTTCAACTTGATATTTAACAAATAGTTTACATTTGGACTACACAATAATGCAAGAAACCAAACCCTCTTTGATGAGGGTAGAAGTAAATGCTGCTAAAATAAAATAAATTTTATAAAATGTAAGGCCAAAAGACGTGGGAGGGAGCTGTCTATGACACATTATAATAACTTGCCAGCTTAAATTTTAGGCTCTTCGGCCCACTATCTGGGTGACTGGAGGTAAGCTACTTAAGAAATCTGTGCCTCAGTTTCTCATACATAAAATTGAGGCCCAGATTTCTGAAGTAACTTAGCTGTAGTTTCTCATATGTAAAATGGTTATTGTGAACCTTAAAGATCAAGCCTCTTAAGGATTTACCACAGGGCTTTGTCCATAGCAGTTGTCAGGTAAATGGTAACTACTCTGTTTCTACTTCTTTTAGCTCTCATATTATTACACAAGGAATTCCCCATACAAGAACTTTTTTTCCATCATGTAGTTAAAATGTACAATATTTATATTCCTGAGTGGACTCCAGCTTTAAGAGTTCTTGTAGAGCAGTAAGTCCTCTCGTGATAATGCTTTAGATAGTTGCCTGATGAGTGGCCCAATAACAAATTAAAGAAATGGTCACATTTTGACAGTTAAATTACACAAAGCTCCGAATGTCATAGTCACAAAACTGAAAATAGATAACAGTAGAATGCTAATTCAGTAAAAAACAAACAAATACAAACAAACACTGGCATGAAGATTTACTGTTTACTGGCTATCATAGAGGACTTAAATAATATTCTGACTTGAATTAGAGGTCAGTTTAATAAATAATGAGCTATATGGATATTACAATGTAAAAAAATTACTAACCTATTTTTCTAGTTTCTTTTAGTCATTAAGTAGTTCCTGACACCACCTCCCCAATCAGCATTCAAAATAAAAAGTTTGCTTATCATGTAAAAATTACTTCAAACCTCAATGAAGCCAGGGTATAAAGGGCATTTTTTTTTTAAATTGTATGCTACATATTGAGCATATAGTACATCCCCTACACAAATCTAAAACAAGACTAATTGCAAAAAAAAAGTATGTTATTCTTTAAATTAGAAGAAAATATTTACAGTTGTTTATAGAAAATACTCTTATCTTGGCTGTTAAGATATCTAAATACTGCATATAACAATCCAACAAAACAAGCTTGTTTCTAGTAGAAACTCAGTTAAACATCAAAGAAGGGGGTCTCAGCAATAGAACAGCAAGAATAATATTGTGGTGTAGTTTAAGTGTTGCATATATAAAAATGTGTACCCTGTGTCTCAAAATTTATTTAAAAATTCTACTTATAAAGTTTATGCTCTCATTAACTAGTTATTTAAACTGTGACCCCCATCCACAGGCTTTCATATTCACAAATAAAATATAACTATATTGAAATAACAATATTTTTCCATTGATAATATTGTTTCTGAACAGGAAATTACTTTATGGCCTTATTCTTATAAAATTTGAGTGAAAATTAGAAAATATTTCTTTTTATTTATATTTTTAAAGTATAGTTGGTATGTAATATTAGATTAGTTATGTTGGTTTCAGATGCACAATTTTAGTGCCTTTTAAATTTAAAATGGCAAGTAGAGATTACAGACACATAGTGTCAAGCCATCTACCCTTGTTAAAGCACCAGAGAGCCAGCACCTGTTTCCAAAGGCCATCCTGAGTTCATCAGAGTCTAAGGATGAAAAATCAGAGGAAGTTTATATTCCTATGGCTCCTAGAACACTGGGGTTTTAACATCATGGAACTGGATCCTGAAGGATTTACAATGGGAACCTTTAGCTCCCTATGGCTCTGAAGTTTGTGAAGTTGGGAAAACTATTAAAACAAGAAGTATATAAAATGGCGAGTACCTTCACGTGAGGTCTTTGCAGAAAGATATAGTTTTAAATGAAGCTAACCAATTTCCATTTTGGAGTTTTGATAAGTGGCCAGAGGGCTTTAGGAAGTAAGCAAGATGAAAGGAACAAAAGCTAAGTGATCATTTCATTAGGGGATCTTTGGTTTACTCTGTGGTTCAATTTAGGCAAGTCAATACCAGAAAACTCAAAATACTAAAGAATTCCTACTCAAACCTCATTTTATCTTCCATCCAAAAGAGCACCCTAATATTCATTTCAGTGTTTTTCTAAAGTGTAACTACTCTTGTTTTCCCATCCAAAGGAAAATATTACTGAGCCCATCCCAGTCTATATAAGATTTAATATACTATTTAATACACAGACAAGTGTTCTGCACCCAACAAGCCCATTGAAAATTAAATTAGTTTATAAAAAATATTTTCTAAGCATCTGTAGTGTTGTATGACCTATGCTAAGTTCTGAGAATAAAACAATGAACCAAACAGTTATAGTTCTCAGACACATAGAATTTACAATCTTCCTGTAGAAACAAACAATAAACAACGAATTATTCATTTCAAATGTGATAAGCATTGTGAAGCAGAAAAGGGCACCATGAGAGCTTTTAATAGATTTGACCCAGTGGGGCCTCAGAGAATGGATAGATGAGCTGATTTTGAAGGATGATCAGAATTAATAGGACAAAGGACTGAAAATGAGGAGTGGAAGACAGAGGGCTGTTCAAGCTGAGCTAACAGGCACCAGAGTAGATTGAAAGTGTTGAAAGTTTGAGAATGGAGAGAAAACTGGAATGGATACAGCCAAGACTGGGAGGGAATGACATGAGGCAGAGGGAAAAATAGGCAGAGGCTAGATCATTCCAGGTTTAGAAGTCATATTAAGGATTTTACTCTTATCCGAACAACAATGAGAAACATTGGAAGGTGCTGAGCAATACATTGATACAACAGACTTATGTTTTTAATAGACCATCTTAGTTGCAATGGAGTAGGGATTAATATGATCATTAATGAAGCATTTATTTCTCAAATATTCATAAATTTCCCACACAACATAACAACTTCAGTCAAAGGGAAAATGAATGCAGAAGACTAACAAAAAACAAACACTAATAAACATGAGTTCAGAAAGTGCAACTATGTGATTTGAGAGAATATCACAAAACATGTCTTATTCAAATTACTGTCTCTTCACCAATAGAATACAAACTCCAAGATAATAATCATCTCCTCTGCTCTATCCGTTAAATTATCTCTAGCACCCGGGACTGTGGCCTTCAACAGGAAAATCTTCAATAAATACTTACTAAATGCATAAGTAAACTAACTAACAAAAAGAAATTGTTTCCATTCAATTTATACCCATGGCAATTAGATTCTCCTTTAGTCTCTTGATGACTTTCATAAATATTCTCTTTCTATAGATTCTCTTCTACCATTCTTCCAAATTGAAAGCAAAAGAAGGTAGTAGGTTTCAGTGACAAAGGTGTCAAATAATAATGAAGTAATAGCCTGAAGAAAAGTCAAACCAGGGGAGCATAAGACGCAAAGAATGAGTTAGCTGGGGGCATTAAATCATCTATCTAAAGAGATTCAAGACCCATTAGAGCCTGGTAGCTCTTAGCCACTGATGATACCCTGCTATCGTCTGAATGTTGTATTCCCTCAAAAATTCGTATGTCAAAATCCCAACCATCAAAGTGATTAGGAGGTGGTGTTTTGGGGAAGTGCCCTTCTAAAAGAGGCCCTACAGAGCTCCCTCACCTTTTCAGTCTAGTGAGGTAACAGCAACACAGAAATCTAGGAAGCTGGTTCTCACTAGACACTGATTCTGCCAGTGTCATGACTTTGCTTTTCCCAGCCTCCAGAACTGTGAGAAATAAGCCAATCAGTTTTTATAAGCCACCCAGTGTTTGTAAGCCATTTTATGGTATTTTTGTTACAGCAGCCTTAAAGGGACTAAGACACAGCCCTGTCTTCAAGTGTTCATATTAAAAAGTCTATGTTAAGAGTGATCAGCTGAGAGTCCATGAAACTCAATTACACATCCACTATAGCAAATAACAGAGGCATCTCACAGGTGCTGATTTAGTACAACCATGGAAGCATATAGGAAAGTAAAGTGTGCAACCTCAGTAGGTTGATGGTTGAGCTGCCGCTCTGTGCTTCTCACTTTTCCCTATAGCAACATTGAATACTTTTTTTTATGAAGATAATGTGACATTTTATTTTTTTTTTATTTTACTGTTGTTCTATGACAGCTGTCCCTATTTTCCCCCAAGCAACAATGAACACTTTCTGTATATGCAATGTTTGTTCAATCAGCCAAGAAAGAAAAGTTCTCAAGCATCTGTACTATAGCCCATACACATAAACACATTCTCAACACACACACACACACACACACACACACACACACACACACACACACCCCTTTATACAGAGAGAAAGGGGGAATGAGGTAATGAGTGCACCTACCTTGAGTAGACTCAGTCTGTGTGAGGGTGTGTGTGCCTGCGGGGTCAGGTGGGACCCACTGGTTGGTGATCTATGGAACTTAGAGCAGTGCCTGTCCCCAGAGACATATAGTTTCCAGGTCACTTTAGACTCTAAAATTCTATTAAAAAAACAAACTATTATTCAAAAGGGGGATTAAAATAAAGATATTTTAGATGTATAAGGGCTCAGAATGTTTGTACCTAGGAGATATTTTGTAAAAGAATTATTGGAGCATGTGGAAAAATGAAGCTAGGAGCAATTATTAGAATTCAGAAAGTAATGATTAGTTACTCAGTGTTGTTATAAAGTTTACATAAGTAATGACTATTAAAACATTTAACACATGTGTGTATATGGGAGAAGGGGAGAGTTGCCTGAGGTGGGGGTGGGGCACAGAAGTGAAAATTAAAGGATGCAAACACATCTTAGTTTATGTCTTTTAGGATATATAGGTACTTACTAGTTTTTATCTGTTTTTAAAAGAATGAGTTTGAATATTTCTACTAAAGCAACAAAGGAAACATTAGAAAAATAGAAATCGAAGTATCGTTTTCAATTTAGAAAACACACAAACAAAATTTAAAAATAAAACATGATACATTTTTAAAAATCCAGGAATGAAGACAAGAAATAAACAACGAGATATCATGATGAAGAAAAAACACAAAGCGAGATAGCGGCAATTTCAGTGAACATAGAAAATATAAATATGCTCAGCTCATCTTTTAGGAGACATTTTGAAATTTGTTAAAACAAATTATGTAATACTGTTCTATTTTAACATGCCATGCCTTTTACAAGAAGGATGTGGAATCTATAGAACAAAATAAATGAACAAACAAAACTGAAACAGACTTACAGATACAGAGACTGAACTGGTATTTGCCAGAGTGGTAGGGGGATAAGTTGGGACATTTAGCGAAAAAGGTGAAGAGAGTAAGCAGCACATATTGGTAGTTAAAAAAATAGTCACAGGGAAGTAAGTAAAGCAATGAAAGTACAGCCAATACTATTGCAATAACTACATATAGTGCCAATTGGGGTACTGGAAATTTCTAGGGAAAACACTATATAAGGCATATGATGGTCTAACTACTAGACACCTGAAACCAGTACATAATTATTTTTTTTTAAAAAAAGGACACAAGAAAGTTGGAAATAAAGGCAAAGGCTAACAAAATGAAGCTAGTTGACAAAAGTAACATACAAAGGAGAATTTAAAAGAAACAGCTTTCAAGCTCATTGACAACATAGGGTCTGCGCTCCGTCACCATGAGTTCTGCATCCATGGATTCAACCAACCTCAAATAGCTGAACAAAAAAATTCCAGGAAGTTGATACCTAAATAATACAGTATGACAACTATTTACATAGCATTTACATTGTATTAGGACCATTAGTAATGTAGAGATGACTTAAAATATACTGGAAGGTGTGCACTGGTTATATGCAAAAACTAAGCCATTTTATATAGGGACTGGAGCATCCATGGATTTTGCTATTGAGAGAGATCCTGGAACCAAAGCCCCACATATACCAAGATACTACCGTATCAATAAATCAGCAATCCAAACAAAAGATATAAAAATCATACATTTGAAATATCTTACATATAAATTCAAAACATATAAAGGAAGAACTGATATTCCAAAGAACAAGTGGATAAATTGATAGTTCACAGCAGGAGAATAAAATGCATCTCAGTTAGAAATCAACAGACAAAATAGAAAAGAATATTAGCACAGAAGATCTCAATGACACTTTCAAGGTGTGATTTTACACTTATGCACACATGAGAAGTTGCATAAAAGGTAACACATTCTGTTTTAGTCCATTTACACACAGAATTGATTTTGAATTAGTCTATAAAGGAAATCTCAACAAGTTCCAAAAATGTTATCTAACAAGGCTTATTCAATAGCTATGTTAGAAAAAAATTAGAAATCAACAAAAGCAGCAAGAAAAAACTTCATACATCATAAAATTAAAACCCACATTTCCAGGCACTGCCTTACATTGCCAAATAAAATGTGAGACATTTATACCATCGGATACTACTTTGCCCCCTTATCCATATTGTCACCTTCCATGGTTTTAGCTACCCATGGTTTCAATAACCCAAAGTCAAACATGGTCTGAAAATATTAAGTGGAAAATTCCAGAAATAAGCAATCCGTAAGTTTTATATTGTGCACCTCTCTGAGTAGCATGACAAAATCCACTCCATCCTTCCTGGAATATGACTCATTCCTTCGTCCACTGTGTACGCTACCCATCTGCTCGTCACACTGCCATCTCTGTTATCCCATAGGCCCTCGTGGTCGTACCGTTCTTGTGTTCAAGTAACCCTTATTTTATTTTATAATGGCCCCAAAGTGCAAGAGTAGTGATGCTGGCAATTTGGCTATGCCAAAGAGAAGCCATAAAGTGCTTCCTTTATGTGAAAAGGTACAGATCCTTGATATAAAAAGGAAAGAAAGAAAATGTATGCTGAGGTTACTAAAATCTAAGGTAAAACAGAATCTTCTGTCCATGAACAGGATATTTTGGTAAAGAAAGAGAGAGATACACCACATTTTTCATGTAACTCTTATCGCAGTATATTATTATGATTGTTCTATTGATTTTATCTTATGTTTTTTCTAAGACTATTATAGTTTTACATTTTCATTTTAAGTCTGTGATCCACTTTGAGTTCATTTTTGTACAATATGTGATGGTGCAAGACATACAGGGTGGAGTAAAAGTAGATTTTCAAGTGTTCATATAGAAAATAATAGAATAATAAATAAAAATAAAACAAGAATAAACTATTTTGCATACTTACAACTGTAAACTTATTTTGCCCCACACTATAGATTGAGGTTCTTTTCTAAAATTATCTATGGCTATCCAGTTGCTCCAGTACCATTTTTGAAAAAACTATCCTTCCTCCACCACTCTTCTTTTGCATTTTTGTCAATAATCAGGTGGGCATACATTTGTCAGCCTATTTTCTGTATTCTCCATTTTGTTCCATCAAGCAATGTGTCTATCTTCCACCAATACCACCCAGTCAGGACTCTAATATCACAAATATTAGATATTTTTTGTTAAAGGTCCACAGGTGCCTGAGACTGTTAATACTTTTCAGTCTGTTTTATTTTATTTTTTCAGATTGGTTAGTTTCTATTGTTCTATCTTCAAATAAACCAATTCCTTTGTCTTTTCTCACTCTTTTGCTACTGAGCCTATTTTTTTTTTAATTTTGGTTACTGTATTTTTAAGATCTAAGATATCCAAATGTCCATGTGTTTTTTCTTATATTTTCTATTTCTTTTATGAAACTTTTTTATGTCTCTGCTAAGAAATCTTTTTAGCACGTTAGTAACTACTCATTGAAGCACTCTCATGAGGGCTGCTTTATCTTTTTCAGATAATTGTAATATTTATCTGCTTGGTGTTGGCATCCATTGATTGTCTTTTTTCTTTTAGTTCAACATCTTCATCTTCCTCGTTCTTGGGATAATGAATGATTTTTATTTATTTATTTTTTTAACCTGGACATTTGGATATTATGATATGAGACACTTTATCTCATTAAGTCTTCTGCTTATTTGACTTTCTCTGAAACTCTTCAAGCAGGGGAAAGACAGGCACTGACTTGCTTCTGCCATGTGGAGGCAGGCGTCCAAGTTCCCCATTCAGCCTTCATTTATATCCAAGATGGGTGCTACTCGTCACTGTTGAGCACGCTTTGGAGTTCCATAACTCCAACAGGACAACACTAGTGACTCTCTAGCTGGAAAGGGTATTGGTATTTGTATTGCTCCCTGTAGGGTAGGTGTAGGTGGTCTGGCTCCCTCACCCAGATGCGTGAGGAGGGAGCAGCTCCTCATAACCTTGAAGGAGTCTGATAAAGCAGTGTTCCAACAGCCGTGAGCCTGGGTCTCATGGCCTTGAGACCAGATGCGATAAATTGCCCCATAGCTTTGACTAGGCTAGCATGTGCAGCTCATGAAAATTACTTCACTTTCTGGCCTGTAGTCTGCTTTGTTTAGGGCTAGTATGTAAGGGGTAGGAGCTTTGGATGAGGTGGGGAGTTGGGACACCAACTTGGACATGGGCTTTGTGGCCTGTGTGGCTCTCCTGAATAAAGGCATGTCAAACATCCCCAAGGCTCCAAATATCTTCTTCCATCTACCTGAGTCCCAAGTGGACCTGCCCAGCCTAGAGAGGCTGCCACACACTCCACAAGTAGCTTTTGTAGACACTGACACTGTTTTCTATTATCTAAACCCATTTAGGGGGTCACATTAGAAAATCTTGAGCCACAAGAAAGACTTCGAAGTTCCAATGAAAAAAAAACTCTCTCCCTGTACCCATGGTTTTTGAATAGTTCCATGCTTGACTCTGACATGCACCTAAAATGATCTGAAAATCAAGTTACAGTGAACTCACTGCACTAACAGGCAAGCACTATCCTGAGGCAGGTCTTAAAATATGCTAATAGAAATGTAAAAATACTGAATTTATTTTACATCTATAAGGCTCATAATGGAATATTCGTCTTCAGCTATGGATCCTTATCTTAATGTTTAATTTAATGAAACCAAAGGCATCTGATTAAAATGTTGTAAAATTTATAATAAACAACTGCTTATCAAGACAATTTGTTAGTGGTACACTATTTGCCTGGGGATATCATTTTAAGCAGTTCAGATGCAAACATCCAGAACTACCTTTCATATCTGTAAGAACTATCTAACTCTGTCTTTGCCCCTCTCCTGAGATGACTTCTTGAGCCCTTTGTCCCCTGAGCAGCTGTGAAAATTTTCAGGAAGCTGATACCCCTTCACCTCCTAAGTCTTCAACTATAGGCTTAACTTTTTAAAGACTCGACAAGTCTGGTAGATAACTAACGAAAATCAACATACCTCAAGAAGCCTCTTCACTCCTCAATGGACAGAGAGTTCCAGGAAAGATAAGTACACTATCAGGCTATCCTTAACTGTCACTCGGAACTAATTGCTGGGAACATTTATGTCATCCGTACTTCTTTCTCTGGTCACCCACTTGCAACCCTAACTTATTTAAGGTGCAATTAGCTAAATTTTCTCTTACAAAATCAGATAAAGATAGAGCTCAGTCTCGTCACCACTGCAATGTCATTTAGATAAAGCCTTTTAGGTAACAGTTTCCACCTCTATACCAGGGAACGAGGACATTCCTCTTGAACTTCCCCACTCACTTCTTACACACAAGGTGAGTGGTGTGCAGGGCCATGACCTAGGCCCAATCAGATCCATGCCCACACTTTTGGACCATTCGCTATACAGTCCAGAACGAGAACCTAGGACCTCATTATGTTCTCCCCGTATGGTCTACACTTCTTTCAAAAGTGTACCAGCTGGGACCTTGACTAAGGTTATCAGTCCAAACATCTTCATATGGCATCTCCATATGGGCTCTTCGTCTCTTCACAGCATGTTGATTATGTTCAAAGAATAAGCTGCATTGTTTTTTATAACTCAGCTGGAAGCTGGAAGTCACATATTGGAAGTCCAGTATGTGACATCTGCCTGAGTCACAGGCAGGACCAAATTCATAGAAAGATTAACATAATGTTCCCCCTAGCCCCAGCCTTTAAATGGAAGAAATGCCTATAACATATTATAAAAAGTGTACATGGAATAGACTTGTTGCAACCATTTTGGAAAATATAACCTTCCACATATATTGTTAAAAGAAAACTAAGATTTCTATGTGTATGCCTTCAAAATTCAAGGTGTAATGGTGTCATCTATCTTAAGAATCTGTATTTGATATATAAATATTCTTTCTAGCTTTAATACTAAAAAGAGAGTGTAGAGCTCCTCTACCAAATATCCTTAATTTATAAACAAATCTACAGAAAGGTACAGAAAGGGTTTAAATAACTTGTCCACATTCCAATAGACTTTGAACCAATTCATAGTCTTTCAACATCCAGTAGAGCTCCCTTCCCATTATACATCCAGAAAAAGTTGGCTATTGTTAGTATAACAAGAATGGTTTCTGCAACATCAATGTAACCTGTCATCCAAGGAGAGTTGACTGGAATGTACACGTGTGAACAATGATGACTTCACTGTCCTAGTCAGGGGGGTGGTAGACACTGTTGAGTGAGCCTGTGTACTGTGTGGCCATCACATTTAAAATGATGAGCGAGTAGAGCAATGAATCTGCATTCAATTTTGCATTAAGCTTGAATATTTCTCCACAGAAATTATTTGGACAATTCAGAAGGCCATAGCTTTGGGCAGCTGGTGATTGGCAGCTTCATCACAACATGCCCACTTACGAATCACATCTTGTGCAGAGTTTTTTAGAGAATATCAAAATACCCAGGTGACTCAGATCCTCTACAGTTCATGTTCGGTGCCTTGTGACTTTTGGCTCTCCCCAAAACTAAAGTCACTTTTGAAAAGGAAGAGATTTCAGATCATTGATGAGATATCAGGAAAACATGATGGGATAGCTGATGGCTATTGGGAGAACTGTGTGAGGTCCCAAGGTCCCTACTTTGAAAGGGACTGAGAAGTCATTGTCCTATGTACAATGTTTCTTATATCATATATCTTCAATAAATGTCTCTTTTTCATATTACATAACTGAATATTTTCTGGACAGACCTGTAAACCCTGTTATATTAAAATGCTTAAAATACTGTCATCTCTCATCTACCATGGTGTCTGTAACAATGACCAAATCATCAACAGTATAGCTACCCTTTCTGAGATGCTTTAAAAATACAAGTGATGCTTCCTTCTTTTTTGTAAATTAATTTCATGTAGCCCCATGTGAAAGTTGCAGGAACATTTATCAGCATGCAGCTGAAGCAGAGCCCTCAGATAGGTGAGCTGACATCTCCACTTATAGTAATAGGGGCATGCAATGCAAAAACATAATTATTCCAAATTTGTCTTTAGACATTTATTGACCTTAAGAGTTCAGAATCTATAATGTTCCTCTCATCCAAAACTAATCACTGACATTTTATACCTTGAATGCTGACAAATTCCCAGCTGTCAAAGGTAGAATACGTATATTTAAGGCACTTTCTTCTAGAATTTTTCATATATTTTGGAGAGCAGTGTTGAAGTCTAATTTTAAAGATGTTTAATTATCAACAGAAAAATTTTAAAAGTCTAATTTCTGAAAATAGTGATATATGACTGGAATGTAGATAAAACCTATTAATATGTAATACTTCCTTCGGTCTTCAGAAAGCAACATGCTATTTCTCAGAACTGTACATTCAATGAACTTAAGGTCAAACTATGATCTAAACATAAATATTTTTATTTAAAAATTGACAAAAATAAATAAAAATATAATAGCTGACTGTAATAACTGCATATATATTTCTATTTACCCAGAAACACTGGGCTATTAACCTATTTTTAGAAAATGTTATCAAAAATATTTCATTTATTTTTTTTACTTTAAAATATAACAGAGATGTAAAAATACCAGCTTACAACATTATAATAATACAACTAATATAATTAAACATTAGCATCTAATGTACTTACCAGTCAGTTCCACATCAGATTCATTTTTTGACTCTAAACCAAATTTTTAACAATTATTTTCTTCATGGAGAAAAAACATCTTATCTGTATCTATGAATTATTCACACAAATTGATATTTCATAAAGAAAAAAAGCCTTAAAATATTTAAAAATAAGTAAATTATACAGTGAGTTGATTATTCTGAATGAAAGTAAAGGTCAATTACAAATTTTAAGACAATATATCTACAATAATAGGGAGATTAAAATCACAACATAAATATATAAATAATATGACAAAATATTATTATTTTTATGAAAAGGACTAATGCAAATTGATAAACATAGAAGATCCTCAGACCCTCCTGTTATCAAAAAAATAACAGCTAGCTGAAAAAGTGGATGCAGAAATAATAAAAATCAATGGATAATAAATATTTGAACAAACTTCAACATACGAATAATCATTTACATGTAATTAAATTAATGTAATCAAATCAACACTTAAAATTAGCAATGATGTAAAAACAACAACATCCAGTTCCTGCAATGGTGTATTGAAGAAAAGCACTCCAAACCATAACTGGTAGTAGTCTAAAGTGATACATTTTAATGAAGAACAATACATTTATTAGTTGCTTGAAAAACATCAGAACCTTTGATCAAGTAAGTCTACTTTCGAACATCTGTTTTATGGAATTAAATTTTTTGAAAAAAGATAAAAACTCATGCCAACTGCATTTATTATTGTTTGTAACTAGTAAAACATTGGACTTAACATAAATATTCAACTTTAGAAAATAACTAAATACAGTTCTGATATATTTATATAAACTGCAAAGATTTTTAATAGTGAGAACAACTAAATATGAAATAATATTAATAAGAAGGGGTATAGAAATATGCAGTATATTCTCAACTATATAAAATGTACATTGAAGAAAACTGGAATATAATATTCCAAAAACTTGACAGTAATTCTGGTTTCATAGAAGTATAAGAGAGTTAATTTGTTTTTGCTTTTTATGTTTTCAGAACAAATTGGTATCCCTTACTATTAAAAAAAGGAACAAGGAGACAAAATATTTGAAACATTTAAGATGGAAAAAATTAAAAAGAAATATTTACTTTTGGCAAGCATTAGTATAATGGTAGGCAAGAATAATTTCAAAATTTTGGTTGAAAAATTCTACTCATTCCCTTTCATATAGCATTCACTGGCTGATTTTCTCTTAAAAATCTGTACAAGAATTTTTTTTATTCCAAAAATCAGAGTCAGTCTTTTAAAGACACTTAAACATTATACATCTATGTATTACCCTGTCATTCTTGCCTACAAGTAAAGGTAAGGTCAAGTATCATTCTAAGAAAAATAATAATTTTATTCTATTTTCTCAATACAATTATCAACCTGCCTTGCCTACTGCTGTTTCCATTTGTAGCTCTATCTTTTAAAACACAGTTTATGATAGATTCGTTACAGCAGATGCCATCATTCTTTTTAAAATGCTTATAACATAGAATATGTAAAAACAATTTAGAAGAATTGGCATGATGACGAGAAAAGCTGAATAGTTAATTCGGGACAAAAGTTTGCAGATTACTGAAAGTTTAAATGTAAAACTAAACTTAATCAATGTTTTTTATCTTATATTTTAGACTCTAAATAAATCCTAGGTTTTTTTTTAGCATAAAGGGCATGAGGGCAACCAATAAAGGAAGCTGGGAAAATCAACTTCTCTGCAAGAAAAAAAAAAATGAGCAAATTTCATGTATAGAAGGTTTGTCACAGGATTATCAGTTGAAGTGCTTCTGATTATATCATTTGTCTATGTATACTATTCTTCTGTGGCAGCTTTCTCTCGTCATTAAAACAAAAATTATTATTTTGTTCCAATCCTTAAACAAGTCCTCTTTCTGGTGTGAAAAGCTTTCTACCAACTAAATCAGTGAGCCATTGAAATGGAACCAGGTGGTTCTATTTCACCACCATCCCTGATCATGCGGTGGGTCTGATGCTTTCTGTATACAGGGATGACTTAATGGGTGTCAACACTCTGTTTCCACCAATTCTCTACAGGAAATGACTCTAGAAAGTTTTCTTCAGACTGTTATCATCTCTATCTCTTACCAAATGCATCAACCTTTTTCTAACATTATATGATTACTTCTAAATTAGAGCACATTTTTAATACTCTTGCATATGCCGTGCTACAAATATTGTAATATCATTTCCTTGTCTTTTAGAGTAAAGCTATGAATTCATTTTTAAGTGTTTTTTTAAAAACCTTCCCAAAATGGGGTTAAGTATTTGTTTATATTTCTCTCAACAAATGGCAATGTTTTAGGAAGTTATAGATTTACCCCCATAAATATGCCCATGCTTCGACTGAAATACAAACTCTAGAAAATGTCTATGCAGCCTGAAAGATTAACATCATTCTTGTCAAAATTAAATCTTGCAAGGGACAAAAGAAAAAAAGGCTAACTAGTAGATAGAACTTAGAGTGTGCTGTTGACCACCCACATGGGGCATAAAACTTTGGTGCTTTGTTAGTGATTATTTAGCTAAATGTTTATAATCGTTTTTCAGAAGTGAACCTTGGTCAGATTGCTATGTTGTATGTGAACTGGTTTAGGTTACTAATATCAAGAGTTTATAATTTAGCAAAGAATATTTATGTGAACTGCTCATTTTACCTTTTACTACCTTACATATAAATTGATTAAAACAATTTCAAACATACATAACACATAATCTCTTTGTGCAAAATTAAGACATTGTGAGATTAAAGAAAATGTTCATCATCAATTTAAATTCAAGGATGCTTCCCAGAGATACTCAACATTATCAATTGAACTTACATCCCTCCTTCTCTTTTTTAAGGATTTGTGTGTGTGTGTGTGTGTGTAAATTTTTCCATGTGCAAAACCACTTTAGCTCTCTAATGCCATTAAATGATCACATAAAGAATTATAAGTTCTCAGTTATATACTTTAAGATGTATTATTTTCTTGCACATAGTTAATCTAGTAAATTTTTAGGTAAATCTAATTTTAATTTGAACAGTGTATCCTAGTAAACAGTCTATTCTAGTCTCTTCTGAAAGATTTTAAGGTTTTGTCTTTGTCCTTTGTGTTCTACATTTCGTTTGGATGGGTGGTCGTCTGATATCTTTATATAAATCCTGCTGTGTGCTTATGGGGAAGGGGTGGGGAGGGAGCATGTTCATTTCTTCTAAAGGCACAACTTTTGACTATTATTTTATTTAATATTATTTTTACCTCCACCCCCCGACACACTCTCTTTTGAATCTTCTAGTACATGAAGTTTGTAACTTGGAATCACTTTACCTTTTATACGTTTCATCTCTTCTTTGTTTGGAGTGTTGTAAGATTCCTCAATTCAATTTTTTTTAGTGCACAAATTCACTCCTCAGCTTCCAGGACCACTCATACTTTAATAGTTCATCAGTTTTGTTGTTTCGTGATTGACCAATCTTTATCATCCACATAATGTGATTGATTACTTTTTAGATAGCAATATCCTCTTGCAACTCTCTGTGCTAAATTATACTCTAATAAGAAATCTTTTTTCTACTATTCTAACAACTCTGGTTTTGGGGGGTATAAGTTATTCTGTTGTCTCTTTTTCATGATGATGAATTTCCCTGAATACTTGGTGAATTTTTATCGTGTGTTCTTTTTTAAAGGGGACATTCTCTGTTAGAATGTTTGCTGTAGCACTTTGTTATTTTTCTTTGCTGTGTTAAAATCCTGCTTTTGTCCAACAATGAATTTAAGGCTAATTGACAAAAGAGCTCATAGAAAGATAAACTGTGTCCTGTGTTCACATGCTGTCCCCTTTAGCTTTCTGGAGAATTTGGGTGCACTTTTGGCCTTAAGAAGGAAACAATCAGGTAAAAAAAAGAAGGTTCTCCCTGCCTGAAAGACATGAATAACTTCTTAGAAAACTTTGGGTAGAAAATTATAATCACCAGGTTCTACTAAAAATGGCAGGTCAAAAAATCCTACTGTAAAAGGAAAAATCATCATGGGGATGTTTAACTTCAGGATGAAGTGTTATATTACCTACCAATGTTATTGGCAGGAAAGGTGTAACCCATGGTGTTCAGAACCTTAGCTCGTAGCAGAGTCATAAGTGAAACAGACTCATACAAACAGAGATCAAACTGACGTTTGCCAAAGGGGAGGGGAAGGGAACGGGTGAAAAAGGACAAAGGGGTATATATTAAATAATATTGTGGCAAGCTTACACAGTAACAGATGACAACTAGACTTAGTGGGGTGACCACATTGTAAGACATGTAAATGTCAAGTTAGTATATTGTATACCTGGAACAAATATAATATTGCATACCAACTATACTTAAATAAAAAAATAAAAATAAAAAAAAAGGAAAGCAATTTCAACCGGAATTACTCTAAAATTACATGATATTTAATTTTGCAAGAGATACTAGAGCAAGTAACTTAACCTGTGTGAACTCACAGTGACTGATTTAGAAACTAAGGTTTATCATAGTAACCCACACATCACTGGGTTTGTGGGGGCAAAATGGGTAAGTATATCTGATTTTATTTTTTGTAAACCATAAAATATTCTAAAAATCATTTGTCACATATGCAAGCCCTCACTGTATAACAGACTGCCATGTTATTATTAAGTTAATTCATAAGCTACCAAATGAAAATTTGCAATTAGCTTTTGCTTTTGTGTATAATCATGTCTTTCTATCCCATACCTATTTTGTAGAAAGATAAACAGTTAAATAATATTCCCTCGATTCCTTAATATTCCAATCCAAAGGTTCAGTTATAAATTATGCATCACCATAGTGTTTGAACATAAGAATATCTTGGGTTGCTTGTTATATGAATAATAATTTCTAGATCCAGGAGGGATTTAACAAATGTGTTTTTAATAAGCACCCAGAGTAAAAAATCTGTCATCACGAATATTTGAAAAACACTGGCATAAAGTAATGAGCCATAATGGCTTTCTAACAAGAATCACAAATTCACCTAGTACTAGTGACAAAAGGTAAAAAATAATAATCCAGTAATAAACTGCCTGAAATTTGTTTAAGTCACCTATATGCTCTCATCTCAGTGAAAAATAAGTTAAAGTGCTTAAAAGAATTATTTTCAGATCTTATAGTCTGCATTGTATCTACATTATCCCAGGTAGAGGAGACCAAATCTTGTATCTTAAGACTGCCAAGTAAGAAACTTTCCTCCCATGTGATAACCCATTCTAATACTTTTTTTCAAGTTTCCAAAAGCTCTTTTTTTATATCTGGCTTAAATATTTAATGCATATGACTGTATTGTTAATACATTAACATTACCGCTGGAATGCAAAGAATTTGGTCTTAAATCTTAATTAAGCGCACACAATGTGCCCAAAATGATAAGATTTTCTTCACCATCCAGAAACTCTTCTTGCTAAGAGGAGCCAACAGTTCAAAGAAGAGAAAAGAAAAAACCTGTAACCTGCATCCACCTAAACATGTCTGTGGAAGGTGCAATCAGTAACACTGGATGGGACAAAAGTAGATTTAAATTTGTTTGTATGGAAATAATAAAATAATTAATAAATAATAAGCCAAGAATAAACTCTGTGTTTTGCATACTCACAACTATAAACCTATTTTTGTCCCACCCTGTGCATGTGTGGAGGTGGAAAGGGTATGTTTTCCAAGAGGCAAATAATTAGCGTAAATGTATCGCACAGACCTTTAAGAAAACAATAACCAGGAGTGCAGCAGCTGTTTCGGGGATATTTTTATTTACAATTTCATGGACAGTGCACTGTGCCAAAAAATGTCAGTAGAAGGTACTTATTCATCTGCATGATTGCCTTTAAGTCCTGCAGCAGTGATCACTAATGAATATGCAGAACGTTTTTAAGGCTCAACAGTTTTCAGATAGTCTAGTGACAAACAGCCTTAACTGCATTTGCTCTCAAGGCCCTATTTAGAGGGAGAGAGCTGCTGACATGGCACCAGTCTTGCTGGCACAGGAGAAAAACTGACTTGATTGTGTTCTTGTCTGCTAAAAAGCCCAAGCAGTCATACTCAGCTCCTTCCTCAACAGCAGCCTCTTCAACGGCTTGGCTTGAACCAGCAATTCTAAGAATGCCAGTTTAAATCTGAGACTGATGCAAAGAAGTAGACTGAGTTGATGTTAAGACTTGTGGAGTGAAGAATAACAATAAAAAAGAATTTAAAAGTAAATAAATAAAAATTTTAAAAAATGACTTGTGGAACAGGAGGCAACATTAAAATTTAAAATATTCATGAGTATGTGCACATGAGATGTCATTGTGTGATTTTTCGGTTACTGTCTTTTTGGTCTGTAATTTAGTTGGAGATCTTTTATACAGTTATATTCATCAGACATACACCAAAACATCTATGATGGGGCCAGTATAGCGTCTTTTAAAAATTGTTTTGTATTATGACATATAACACACATAATAAAAAGTGCAAAAATACAAATGTACAGCTCAGCAAATTACCACCAAGCTAATGCCTATGTAACTGTTACTGGGTCAACAAAAAACATTGCTGACTCTGTAGAAGCCCCCTTGAAACCCACTCCTAACCACCGTCCTTTCCCATCTCCTCAAAGGAAATTGCCCTGCCGCCTTCTAATGCTATGGCTTAGCTATGACTATTTTGTAAAATTTTATGTCAACAAAATTACACAGTAGATACATTTTGTATCTGACTCCCTCCCCCAATACTGTGAGATTCATTCCTATTGTTGGGTGTAAGGGTAATTCTTTCATTTCCATCCCTGTAGAGTATTTCATTGTATGACTCTAACACACTTATTTATCTATACTATTGCTTGGAGGACACATTTTTTTCCAGTTTAGAACTATTATGAAAAATGAGAATATTCATTTATATGTTTTTTTATACACACATACACTTTTTTCTGCTGGATATACCTAGGAGTGAAGTTGCTGGATTATTGTGTGCAAAATATCATCTTTAAAAGATACTGCTGAGTATTTTTCCAAAGTAGTTGCACCAATTTATAATCCTAGAGTATAAGAGAATTCCTATTTGTCCACCTTCTCAGCAAACCCTTTTTAAATTTTAGTTATTCTGATGAGCGTATAATGAGACATAACTTGCTTTTCCCTCATCATCAATGAGAGTGCATTCCTTTTAAGATGTTCATTTGGTCATTTGAACATTCTCTTTTGTGAACTTCCTGTTCAAATCTTTTGTCTATTTTTATATTAGATTATCATGTTCTTATTGATTTGTAGGTTTTTTTATTCTAGCTATATATTCTTTGTTAGATATATAGATTTAAAATACTTTATTCTACTCTGTGGCTTACCTTTTCATTCTCTTAATGATGTCTTTTGATTAAGATGTTTTTAATATCAATATAGTCCAGTATATTAATTTTTCCTTAATGGTGTGTGTGTACTATACAAAATATATTAATTTTTCCTTACTGTGTGTGTGTACTATACAAGATATATTTTCCTATACCAGGATCATGAATTATTCTCCTATATTAATTTTTAGACACTTCATTGATTTGCTTTTCAATTTATGCATCATGATGTGAGGTGGGTGGTTTCTTTTTTTTTTAACCATAGTAAAATTCATTTGAACCAGCACCATCTATTGAAAAGATGGTTCTTTCTTCACTGCATTGTGCATTGCGCCTTTCTCATAAACCAAGCATCCTTCCATATATAATTGGTTTTAGAGACTCTCAATTTTCTTCTGCATGTCCATCTCTCTATCCTTGTGCCAATTTCACACTTTCTTATGAGGATAGCTTTATAAAACATCTTAATTTCTGGTAGAGCAAGTCTTACCATTTGTTTTCGTCAAGAGTGCTTTGCTTATACTAGTCTCTGTATTTCCATGTAACTTATCTAACTGATCAGTTTATCATTTCCAAGGAAGCTCTGTTGAAATTTTGATTGGGATTGCATTAGATCTATAATTTATTGGTGTAGAAAAGACAACTTTAAAATGCTGAGGCTAAAAATATAAAAACATCATTTACTCTTCCACTTATTTAATTTCTCCCAATACTTTTGATGGTAGAGTTTTTTCGTTTTCTATGCAATGGTCTTGCCCATTATTTACATTATCCCTATGTATTTGATATTTTTTAAGATGCTAATGTAAGGGGTATCTATTTTACTGTGTTGTTGTCTACATTTTTGTTATTTGTATATACTAATACCACTGCAATGTTTTTCTAGTAAAGTTATATCTAGCAACTTTGCTATATGCATTCTGAATGTTAGTAATTTATTTTATGAATTTTATTCATAAATAATAATTGGCAAATAGTGAAGGTTTTGTTTCTCCTTTTCCAATATATTTTTGTTTATTTTTACATTATTCTCCTTTTTTCACTGACAAGGACCTTCACTATAATAACAAACATCATTGTGCTCTTATCATTCTAAAAGATATGAGAAAAAACTTTCAAATTTTCACCATTAAGTTGATGTTTTCTCTGGGATTTTAAAAATATATGATGAATTTTTAGAATTATTGAGATGATTATTAAATTATTTAATATATTGTTAATATAGTAAATTATATTGGTTCCTTTTCCACTAATGGATTTTTAGCAGCTTTAATGAGATACAATGTGCATAAAATTCACCTATTTAAAGTGTACAGTCCAGTGATCTTTAGTATATTTAAAGAATTGTGCAACAATTACCAAAATATAGTTTTAAAATATATTTATCACCTCAAAGAGAAATTTCATACTCATTAGGATTAATTCTCACCCTCCTCTGCCCAGCCCCAAGCAACCGTTAATCTACTTTCTGTTTCTATAGAGTTTCCTATTCTGGACATTTCACATCAATGGAATCATGCAATATATGTGGTCCTGTATGACTAGCTTCTTTAACTTAGCATAATGTTGTCAATGTTCACCCATATCACAGCATGAATCAGTACTTTCTATTTTTATTACTGAATATGACTTCATTTTATGGAAAGAGTACACTTTGCTTATACATTCATCAATTGATGGGCATTTTGTTTGTCATCACTTCTTATCTAGGAGCAACAGAAATTGATTTCCATTGGAAAGCTTAGTTTTATAGGAATACTACTAAACTTCCACACATCATTAATCTAGCACACAAAACAATTTTCTCATTGGATCTCTTAATCTAAATATAATTGATTTTTCCTGCTTGCTGTTAAACTGACCAAGTTTTCTTGGTCTTTTCTTTCCTTCACTCTACTCATTTCTTGTAACTAATCTGAAAGTCCTACATTGTATTTCTCAGTCTGCATGAAGTGGTAACAAATTTGTAGGCTAAAGACTTAAAATTTTCCAATAAATTTTAGAACATTCAGAAGATTCTTATCTTCTTCCAACCCTGACATTTTTAGTATGCTTAACAGATAACACACCTTATTTTAGTTGAATTTAACTTACACTCTTTCATAAAACATTGAAAAATTATCACTTTCTCTATTTCACTATCAAACTATGCCTCTTTCCTACAGAACTGAAGGACTTTATATATAACCTTTTTTGTTTTTATAAATGGATAATATTCCTAAATTCCAAAAAGAAAACTATATCTCTCCAGCAGCTGTCACCTCCATTTATAGGCTCTTTCAAGTATATGTGTATATCCATCACGAAAACTGATACAATATAAATCTTCAAAGCTGGGCAGAATTTCTACTATTATCAAAATCTGAGCACATGGAAACTCTGAGAAGTATATTTAATTGAGTATTTGAAAGCACGCAAAAATAATAGGTAATGTTTATGTAGGACATAATTTGGTCCAGAGCTGTTTTACTGTTCTAAGAAACATGTACATATATAATATAACCTTCACATCCAACTTATAGAATAGTATGATTATTATATTATTACTCCTATTTTCCAAGTGAGAAAACTAATTCAAGAAGTTCATTGCCCAAGGTCACCTAGTTTGTAAGTGTCAAAGCTGGAATTTGAACCTACACAACATCCCCAAAATCCATGTTCTTAAACTACTATCTGGAAAATTGCTAAAGAATAATTCATAAACGTCAATACACACCTGTAACTTATATCAGTAATTTACAGCATGTGTTTGAAATGGGAATGTATGAATATTGTATTAGCAGTTTTCATAGTGGTTTATAATAGCTAATTGAAACAGAAAGCAGACCTCAGTGAGCTGAGGCCAGTCTTTAAGAAGCATTTTAATTTTAAAACACAGGTATAGAGTCTTTGCTCTGCTTTTAGAAATTCTTTTGTTTAGACCTTTAGACATTACATTATCTAAAAATACAGCCTTTGTAATCAAGAATCCATGAAAAAAAAAATGCCCTAGATTTGGCAAGTTTAACTGTAACAAATAGTAATAACAATGAAAATCTAGTTCTATATCTACCTAGTACTTGCTCACAGGTCATGGACACACCAAGGCAACCTGACTACCTGAGTATTTTCAGTCATAGGTAAGATCCCCTCTGAAGGGGTATAACCCCTCTTTCCAGTCAAGCTCTCATATGCATCACACTAATGAAATGGGTCCCATGTAGTCAGTTAGCCAAGTAAGTGCAGTGTTAAGTAGAAGATCCAAGTCTTACAACCTTACTCTTGACATGCAATAACGTGAAATTCAACTCAGACCCAGTTACCAATTTCAAGAGCACAAACTCCATGATCTCTTCCAATTCTTTCTGTTCCCTAGGGTCCATTCAGCTCTTTGATGGTAATCAGTTTTACAGTTTCAGGTCCATGGAGGCCCAGGGAGATCAAATACTTTCAAAGAGTATAGGAATTCTGAGAAAGCACACACTGAAGCTCCACTGACTAAAGGAACAGTAAATGAGCAAGGTGAGAATGCTCAGCGGTATGGATGATCTTCATCTGAGAGGTTGTAACTCCATCTATATACCAGTATACATACTCTTCTATTCTTTAGCCTTCCAATTTAAAACAGCATCATTTCAAGCCAGTGTGCTTAAAGAAAGACCAGTGCAACAGTTGTAAAATAATTTGCAGAAATACATATTGCTCTAAAATATGCAATCAGATTTTATTTCGTCTCTTGCAGAATAATAATATGTCCCTATTGCACACACAATAGGTATTTCGGATACATTTTATTGCATATTGGACACAATTTTGAATATTCATATTGCAAAAAAATTTATTAAATATTTCATAAAATCCTTTTTAATCTCCTACACAACATAAATATAAATCTTTTATATAAATTCACTTAAAGTTATATTCAAATAATTATCCTTAAGTGCCCATGTTTAAAATATGTACAACATGTTTATGTATTAAAGTTGGTAGGTTCTGATTGCCTTTATTTTGACGTGAGTTATGAATCCTCTACATTTCAGAGGAAATGTATTTTCAAGCCCCAAAGCTAGAAATCTTTTTAAAACATATTGGAAAGGAAGTCTCATTTCCCTGGTCTATTGCAGTATACAGTACTTTGTAAAATAAATACTCCAAAGTGGTTTGACTTCATAATAGTAATTGCTTAAAAACTGCCCCAAGGTTAGGGCTACATTGCAGATTTTATCTGGTGGCCAATTATTATGGTTCTGCTAATGCTCTAAAACACTGTCTGTTATGGAAATGCCAAATGCTCTGTAGTCCATATGAATGAAATATTGCAAATTAAAGCACACAGCTGATATACAACTTCTCCTATAAAATACAATGATTTCTGTTTACCAATATATTCTCAAAAAAGTATATGTACAACAAGAATTAGTATGAGTGCTTATGTGCTACAACTAAAAATATTGTTGAATTCTTTATAATCCGATCTCTTTTTATATTATATTTGGTGACTAGTTCATTACAAGTTACATCAGAAAGTGAGACAGACTTCCCTAACTCAGTGATGAATCTATACACTATTATTATTTATTAGGGGCTTATATACATTTACATAATCTGTGATTCTTTGGTAGAAATTTTAAACTACAATTTATAAAGGGAATAAAATTTGGTACATAGATGTTTCATCTAATGAGAAAAAGTGGGAATGTCAAAAGCACCATATGAGAAGGCAACTCACCCACCTCAAATTCTGAACAGCGATAAGAGCGTGTTCTACCACATGCACTCACAGTTCCTTCCACAGAGTTAAGGGGAAAAAATAGGAAGAAAATTGACAAGGAAACAACATCCTACACAATTTAAGCTCTCTTCTTCTCCTGCTATCTCTATATTGTCTGTTCCAAGGGTGATAAGATCCAACCAAATATGTGTACATAAAGCATAAACCCTCAAAATTCTGGGAAGTAATTTATATAATACAGAATTACATGTGCTAGAAACTATCACTTAACTAAAGAAACAGCATTAAACTGCTTCTTTAACTCTTCCCTTACAACATTTTTTCCACATAGAACAAGTGCTTGAAATCAGACCATCATTTCTTCTTCTCCAAGAAGATATCAATCAAGGAGTTAGCATCAGATATATTCTAGTCACTGTATAGGTTTAAAAATAGAAGAGTAAAATATGTGATCTTTACCAGTGGAAAATCATGTCTAGATGGCTAAAAAGAACATGCTAGAGTTACCAGAATATAATCAGTCTAGTATATAGGAAACACTAAAATGTTTTCAAACTATACTTGCTATGGGAATTTTGGAAGGAATAGAAGAGTTTGCCCTCTGTCATTGAAGAAAGTATAGCTATTGGATTGATTGGTGGAGAGTCAAGAAGATATTCCATGTGGAAGGGTGAGCATTTGGAAAATGGTACAAAATGGGATTGAGCATGTAGAAGATAGAGGTGAACCAATGTGGCTGAAGTAGACAGCTTCAGCAATAAGATGTTTATGACAGTATAAACTTCATGGCAGGTACTAAATGTTAAATGAGAATATGTAGAGAGAAACAAACCACCAAAAAAGATGAAGAAGGAAAACTATAAACCACAGGCTTTGTCTTAGACAATTAATCACAAAGGAGGAGTAAATTTAGGATAAGTAGGATATTAAGAAATTATTGATTGACAACACTTTTCTGGGTTGTCTGGGTTGGATTCCCCGCAACTCCACTTACTATGTGACAGGACAAACATCTGAAATCCCTGTGCTGAAGTTTCGTTATCCAAAATTTGACATAAAATAACTAACTCATTGAGTATTATGAAAATTAAATGGATTAAAACAGGTTAAAAGTTTAGAGTGGAACTGGCACACCATAAGCACTCAATAAAATGTCACTATCGTTATTATATTATTATTTACATGTACATGTTGCATAATCACACACAATTTTTACATTAATCCTCCCATATTATAAAAATTGTTTTGAGGACAGAGGATATGATTTTCTAAAAACTATATTCATAAGTTTTCTAGGTACTAGTCATAGAAGAGAAAATCAATTGGAAAGGAAGATATGGGCTAATATTGGATATTGATTATTAATGTAATAGGAGGAAATTTTATGAGGCAAATGAGATTACACTAACTCTATCTCAGCCTCCTCAGAATTTAAGGAAATTAAATGAGCCAATAATCACAATTTATTCTAAGGGAATGTAGGAAACATTCCTGAAATTATGCAGAAGAGCAAATTGACAGCTTAATCATGATAGATCTCACCAAACATAGAATCACACATAGGATATTTATGAGGAGTCAGAAAACCTGAAGAGATGAATTGGGAAGATGGATCTTCAGAGAAGTCTAGTCTTCTAAAACATGTAAAAGCAGAGACACAGAGATTTGTATGTGAGAAAATGAATGATTGGGGCAGTTACCTAGAGAAGAGAGGTTTCACCTTCTCCCCCACAAAGGTTAGAGGGGGTGTGTATGTCTGTATATGATCTATGTATTTTATAACAAATGTGAGTACACAGAACATAGCTATGGGTGTATCTAGATTAACAAGCCACCAGCTGGTCCTACATATTTGGGAAGCAGACTTCCCGTCAAAACAACAAGAACATAAGAATCAGCAGAATTAGTGTAGATGAGATGGAGCCTGACTTTGAAATATTCCTTACACTTAGCGATCTTATAGCTTAAATCTGCAGTTGCTGGAATGAGGTAAAAGCAATTCAAAGTATAAGGAGGTTGGTAGAATTCTTGAGATAGTAGTTCAGCCTAATGTACCATGGCTTAAATTTAGTAGATGTTACTTTCTTTGATTCAACATCTTAGTCTAACTTAACATTCAGAGTTCTTGTAAGATGTGGTATGTGGAAACAAAAGAACAGCACATGATTATGTATAAGAAAACTCTGCAACAAATCACAAACTAAAAACAATTCCTAAGAATTTTTAATATAGGGTCTCTGTGGCAGTTTGATCAGCCCAGAGGTTACCTATGTATACAAAGCAACAAATAGGCAGTGGTATTATGTTGGAAAGATATGCCTGAGCTAGCAATCTAATCATTCTAGAGATGCTACAAACTATGACTTCACAGGAAAGACAGGCTTTAGTGGTAAGCTAGTTGAGAAGAGAGAAGTTGAACATGTAATTATTTAAGCACTTTGATGTCATTTCCTCAATGAAGCTTTCTCAAGGTTCATGAACATTTGGTCCTGTCTAAAATGTTCACACCAAAAGGTCCTTGAAATTTGAACCTATCAAAAATGTCCATGTTGGGAAAACATCCTTGGGTTCATATAGCTTATAACATTATTTATAACATTCATTTGTAAACTTCTGGCTTACAAGATAATACAAAAATATTATCATGTTTTATTGGTTCAATGATTGTAGACAGGACCAAATATTAAAGACTCCATCGGCATTTTGGACAGGACCTAGTGTCCCATAAAGCTTCCCTAAATACTTCTATAAAAAAGAGGCGCTTAATATTCACTCTGTCTCAGAACTTGTCTATGCATAAGTTTATAATTTTTTATTTGTTTATTTCCTTTCTCACCCAATGGAATTTAAGTTTCATGAGACAGAAGATAGGAACTGTTTGGAGAGACAATACACCATAAAAATTAAGAATACAGATTTGAGGACTAGAATTATAGTCTTGGGCACACTGCTTAACATATGTCTCAGTTTCCTCACCTATAAAATAGAGTTAATAATAGGCTAAGCATATCTTAAAATACAGAATAACGAAAACATATCTGGTAGATATTAACCACTATATAAATATTGAAACACCTATATACACTCTGTACACCTTACTTCCTACTAAAATATGAAATATTCATAACCAGCATCATTCTATAGATACTTCCTTTTAAATAACTAAAACTGTTCGAAGTACACACATGTAACGTGAAGTACTATCAGGAAGCCCAGTGCTGCATTTGGCACCGTCCAGACACTTGCTTCAGCCAAATTCAATGTTTCCCCACCAGTGATCCTCAGAGTTACTATAAAGTACCTTTAAGTTCATAATATACAAGTATAATTAATTGACTGAATAAACATGTCTTGTATTTATTTATTTATTTGACTATTTTTCCAATATGTATTTGGGATTCATAAAACACAAATGCATTTAAAACTACTGAGTTTAATGAAATTATTGTTTTTTAGTTTATTGTTTATAGTTCCTTCATTTTTTTGTAGTTCCTCAGTAACTGATTAAAAAATACAACTAGAATCTTTGGGGATTCTGAAAATCTTAACATTTAAAAGGGAATCTCATACTTGGAGAGGCTGAGAAGCACCAGGTCTAAGTCATGCTGAATCGCTGAAGTACGACATCATCTTGTCCTCACCGGGCCCTTGTCCAAGCAGCAAGGGGCACTCAAGTCGAGGACACACAGACTAGAGTGTTCCTGCTAAGCCTTCTCTTCTAAAGGGCTCTGGGCATCATTGCCAGAGAGGGTATACACTTGTAAATTCTGTTTCAGCAAAAAGCTCAGGCCTTTGGTCAGATATAGCGTAAACCATCGTGGACAAAGCCTTTATTCCTTTTTAATGTAGATAAATTAAGATTAAGAGAAGGTAGTTGGCCACAAAACTAACAGTTTCAAAATTTCAGTGTCTTTCTAAATACTTACCTTCATTATGAGGCTCTACAAGTAAGTGGTAAAATATTAGCAACTTCACCCATGAATCACCCACAATCACTTCAGCCACATTACAACATCTGTGCAACAAATATGCCTGTACATTGCAATAGACACTGGAAGTGAAATGGTGAATATGGGAAACATAACAAAGCCATTGTGGGACTCCTATATCAACAGGAAAGCTCCGATGTTCTGCTATATTCCAGTTCTCTGGAAATTTCTAAATAACGAATAAAATATCAGGAAGACATAAGCTCTGCATTGACGTCCTCTTTTTTGTCTATGAGTAAATAATAAGAGATAATGCAGCAGCCCTTCAGTCATCTGCACCACGATCAGTGGTGGACACGCAGCACAGGCAGAACCAACACTATGGGTTCGTGATATCCCATTTTGTTTCTCTTTCTAAAAATACAAAAAGGCCAGCCCTAACGGGTAGAGCTCAGTTAGTTGGGCATCATCTTGCAAAGTGAAAGGTCACCAGTTCTATTCCCAGTCAAGACATCATTATCATTAGTGGGTGCTTAGTAGTTGTCAGACACTGTGCTAAATGATTTTATAAACATTAATTCCTTTAATACACAGAAAAATTCTATGTAATTTTCTTATCTTTATTTCATGGAGGAAAAAACTGAAAGTTAGGGTCCTAAATTAATGATTGCTTTGGTTGAGAGTTTGGTCCCCAGCCGGGATGCATGCAAAAGGCAACCAATCAGTGTTTCTCTCCTTCTCTTTCTCCCTCCTTCCCCTCTCTCTAAAAATATAAATAAAACCTCTTATAAATAAATGAATAAACAAACAAACAAATAAAACAAGAAGGCCACGTTCCAGATTGCCTTCACTATTAGGCCAGGACAATATGATCAGCCTCGCTAATGGGGATGTGAATGGAACTGGTAAGTATAACTTCTGGTCAGAAGAAGTTAAGAGTAGGTATATGTCCTCCGCCCACTCTCTTCTCCTAAAACAATTTAAGACTTGCTGCTAAATTCACGCAAATAAAAAAGAAAACATTTCCATATTAAGGAACTGTTATTTCATGCCTTACTTTGTTATATAGCATGTTCTCACCTAACCTAACTAGTACACAGTATGTTCTAACAAGTTACTTTTCCAAATAAACTGTAGATTACTCATTAAACAAAAGTGCATTGGCTTTGGAGTTTAATGAACTTGCTTTTAAATACCAGATTCAAATTTTATTATTGGGATCTATATAAGTTGAATGACTTTTGAGTCTTACTATGGTTTCTCTATAAAATGTATAGGCTACCACATGCTATGACAGATTACTACACAAATTTCTTAGGTAACTAAATACATAAAAAAAAAGTGTGTGTGTGTGTGTGTGTGTGTGTTGTGTTTACACTCCTCTCAGTACCTAAAACAACTCAATGAATGCTAATTTCTTCCTCCTGTATTATTTCTAATAAATATAACTTGACTAGAAATTAGTTAGAAGCTTATTATATACTTTAAAAAATAAAAGGAACCTGAAAAGTACCAAATTCAGCCCCTTATTTTATGGATGGACAAACTGAGGTAGAGAGAAGTTAACAGCATCACCTATAGTGACATGTTCTTTTTTCTATCATACCACCTGCTGTTGAATTAGGTAAAATTTTTAAAATGCCAGGGAATATAATAAACTACTGTGCTTTATGGCATCTGGCATCAAAATGTAAAATTTAAAGATTTTACTCACAGGTAAGTTTTATATTAAAAGAGCTCCTTAGTCTTGCCCAACCATACTGAAATTAGAGACACAGATGTTCCCAGCAGTATCAAGGATGGTGACAACAAAGCAGTGTTCTTTCCTCCATGTAAAGCCAACTGGTTCCTGAATAAATGACTGTACAACTGTGACTTCATTAGTGAATCCTTAAGGTACTCAGTGTAGCCATGTAGTACAGAATAAAAGCCTCAGTGCTCACCAAGGTAGACTTATGTCTGAACTCCTGATCAACCACCTCCCAATTCTGGGGCCCCAGGCAGTTGTACAACTTGTTAGTTTTAGCACCCTAACTTTCAGTTTTTTCCTCCATGAAATAAAGATAAGAAAATTACATAGAATTTTTCTGTGTATTAAAGGAATTAATGTTTATAAAATCATTTAGCACAGTGTCTGACAACTACTAAGCACCCACTAATGATAATTATCATGATGTGCAGAAAACACATTCCTCTCAGAATAATCATACAATGGATATATTTGGGTATAAATATTCATATCCATATATATTGTAAAATATGTTATATCTGCTAAATACCTTATTTTGTTATCTCTATGGAAATGTCATTGTAATTGAGCTACCACACAGAATTTCTCAGTTGCAAAACATGAAGGAAATGTGATATTATATAATTTGGACTTGAAAATATAATTTTATCAACTAAATTTTCAAAAATATTTACGTTCGTGTAGCCTTTTAAAGCAACACATTAAATAGCAATTTCTTCTCTGACTTAAGTACAATATAACCAAATTTCAAATTTTATCAATTACCTAAAATTATCATTATCATTATAACATCAATCATACATGCCTTAGCTGCTCCTGGTATGGAATACAGAGACCAAAGAGTATGGATTAAAAGACATACTCAGACTCTTGCTTTCTATATAAAGTAATTAGTTAGCTTACTTTTTGCTCATTTTCATTTTTCTTATGAAATTACAGTGACGTTGAGCTGCCCATCCTTCAGGGCAATAGAATACTGCTAACTTTGTGAAGAATAAATTAATAAATTAAAGACTGAAGTGATCAGCCCTGAACTGTTTCACTTGCCCTCCAGAAAATTATCTTTTTTGCTGGTGCTTCCAGGATCTTTTGAATTGTCAGCACCATTCAAAACATGTCTTCTAACTTCACCATGGATGTCATTTCTTATTGTCTCTACTGCTTCTCACACTACCCTTTCCAGGCCTGAACAAAATGACAGACTTGACTGTATAATTTTGAATTAGGATCTGGAATACCTCTCAATCCTGTAACAGGTGTGAGCTCCAGGGTGCTTTTGTGCCCACTGAGCGATTGCTTTCTCAATCTAAGCCTCCTGTATTCGTTCCATGGGAATCAGAAACTGTCTCAAGCCCTGATTTACGCCCCTATTTTCTGACTAGGATTGGATTTAGCTCCTCAACTTCAACAATCAAAACAGGGGTCTAAAACAATCCCAGTTACCTTAGGAATTGGACCCTCTGTACCTCCCGCCAGCAGCTGGCTAGAATTCTGCTTTGACTCAGAAGAACATCCACTGAGAGAAACAGATCTGGACCTTGGGATATCAGCTCAAGTCCATATAGAGAACAAATTTGCTACATCAACTTGGATCCTGAATTCCTGCCACCATTCTTTTAGGCAAACCCTTCAGCTGAATAGATTTCCCTAGTCCTGGCACTGCTCCTTCCTAACGTATTTCTCTCTTCCTGCAGGCTGGATAATTTCAAACTCATTGTATCACATGACCTGCCCTATCCAGGGTATTACAATAAGTACCTTTGGCAACCTAATGCACTCCTCTTTCCCTCTGGCATCTTTTATTAATACAATGCCAATGAAAAGTACGCTCAGATGTATCCAGTATTATTCGAGGATACTATGGGCTCATTTCTAATGCCTCACCAGCAACATAATATGAGATGGGATTCTCTACAGTTATAATACTGGGTTAAAACAATAAAATTTATACAGTGTATGCTGTGTACACTCTGTGATACACTATATTAGTTTGCTCAGGCTGCCTAACAAAATACTGCAGATTGGGTGACTTAAGAAATAGCAATGTACAGTTGACCCTTGAACAACTCAAAGGTTAGGGAGCACTGACACCCTGCACAGTCAAAAATCTGTGACAGGGATTTGTCTGTGCTGAATTGTAAATGCTGATGTTTAAGAAGAATTCCAAATCTGAAGGAAAAAAAAAGATTTAGTGCCAAGGAATTGGGTTTAGGTTGTTTGTTTGTTTGTTTGTTTTAAACTACTTCAGGTTTGATTTTGTCCTCATAGGTATTAGAGCTAATTGTCAGGTATTTTTTCTACTCTATATTAAGTAGTAATCTTTGTGGTAAATTATAAGCAGTGAGTCAGTGGCACATCCAATGAGAAAATATCATGAGTCTTGGACCGGGTGAAAATATCGCACGTAAGTTTTCACCAAGACAGTTAATATCAGCAATCTCCAAATCAAAGAGGGTTTGTGGAAACGCTCTTATTTTAAATACAAAACTTTCCTTTCTACTCCCTTCCCCATCTCCACAGAATAAATAAATAAATAAATAAATAAATAAATAAATAAAATTCCAATTCTTGTTTCAAAAAAGAAAAACACAAACAGATTTCCTCTTATAAGGATAGCAGTCAGATTAGATATAGGGTCCACCTAATGGTCTTACTGAAAATTAATTGCCCTGTTAAAGTCCCTGTCTCCAAATACATTCACATCCTTGGGTGCTGACAGTTAGAACTTCAACATACGGAAAAGGGACAGCGTTCAGCCCACAGTACACATGAAATATCTTCTCACAAGGTCACCTTAGTACATTGCCTAGAAGAGTGAGTCACACGTAGTAAAATTTTGTTAGACTTTAGCAAGTGGTTAAAGAACTTTCATATTTTTAATCTTGAACTCACTGGCAATATGTGAGATGCTACTGATGGGCAAAATGAATACATTTTATATCATATTTAATCTGATTTTCTGAAATAAGTTGGACATAGTATAAATAGTTACTGTACCTTAATAAACCTAAAGTTTATGAATCATCTTTCATGCTTCAGAGAGGAATATTTTAGTCTACCTATGCATTAGCATGTTCTCTTTACACTTCAATCAATTACATTCCCTCCAATTTTTTAAGTAAGCATTTCAAACTGCCAGATGTTTTATGTTATGCTAGTCTAGAATATGGACGGCCTAAGATGACTCCAGGAAGCAGTGTGTTCACTAACGCCTACTACTGGGATAAAATTTGACAAGATCTTTTTTCAAGATTTTCAAAATTTGAGAAAACAGGATTCGCTTTTTACTCAGAAAATAAGAAGAAAATAATCGGTATTCAAAAATGAATTCCCTGAAGAGACCCATCTTTATCCTCTGGTTTTTAAGGACTGATTTTTCTCTCCACTGGCCATGCTATTTTGAAATGCCAAGGGCTCTCCTCCCTGGATTCAGTCATTTCAATTAGATAAGGCCCTGGCTAGTCTTGGATGTGATAGAACTTTAGGATCCACGGAGTGGGGAGGCAGTCAGCCTTGCTCAGCTGCATGTCGCCCCTGCTGGACAGGCTGCCGAGGTGCCTGCCTGGCACACAACCCCCTGGGAGCCACGAAGCAGGGAGAGGGACACCTCCTTGCTGGTTTTCTCTCAGACCATGTGCCTGAAGCTCGCAGCTCCCGGCTCCCTCGTCCTCATTGCTCCTCTAGTTTCAGCTCTCTGCTGGGCTCCGCTTCACTCTTTCCATCCTCCTGCTGCGGTGAACATTTTCAGAGCAGAACCTGGCACCCTGATGGGAGTATAACTGTAGCACGAATTCCTGGAACTGGATTTGTGGGGACGATTCAATACTTTTTTAATGAGTAAAGAAGCAAAGGTGAATCACTAAGAAAACTCTTTGTTTTCCCTTCACTGGTGAAAGAGAACAGGTTTCTATCCTAGCCTATGTTAAAAGGCTAAAGAAGAGCATTTGTGGGTGTGGGAGGGGCGAGAAGCAGAGAGGAGTCCAGAGAGAAAGAAAAAAAAAGAAACAGAGAAAAGAGAGAATTGGAAGTTGTCAGGAGAATGAGAGGAACAGTTGGTAGGGAGGAAAATATTTAAACTCCGCCCAAGCACAATGACATTCACCTCCAAATTTTAAATTGTCTGCTGATTGCAGCTGAAAAATCCCCGTGTTGTTTTTTTTAATCTTATTTCCATATCATGGTTTTCTCAGGCTGACATAATTACCTTTTGGGGTTTCATCAGCCTTCAGCAAAATTACAGCTTTTCCATTTCAAAGATGTATTTCCAGAAGGAATCTAAAGCCTCTTTTATTTTTTTTTAACACATAACAGGTGGTTAGCTGCTTAACAATTAACTTTCTACCTGAAGAATGACATAATTAGCCCATGTACGAGTATGTTACATTCCCATTGCTGGATGTCCTATTACTGATCCTTCTTAAAAATTAGACTTTTTAAATAATAAACCAGTATGTGAATTATTTATTCCTAATCCTAGCACTTTGCCAAATCTACCCAAGGTTTCCTTTCACAGAATAGCTGTCTATTTTTCTCACTAGATTTTGCCCTATGGCAGTTGACAGTTCATATGAAGATAGATGCTGGAGAAAAGAAAAGAAAATTTATCAAAGCAGATACACTGTGTCTTTCTTGAAACTAGTTCATCTTTTGATTTCATGTTCACATAAGGAACCAAAGACTTGTGGCTGACTATCTTATGGGATGTGAGAAGTGTTGTCTAGCTGAGTGAAATAGCAGGCTCTTGATCTCAATGACACTGGTGGCAGCCACTATGGCTTCAGAGAAACATGTCATCCTTAGATTGCAGATTCAGCAGTTTAACTGTATCAACTCAGTGGGGGAGATCAGGCCTTGACAAAGAGAGAAAATGGAACAAAGTTCTGAACAGGCTGCTTTATAAACCGGAAGCCAACTGGTTAAGTTACAATGAGAAATATACTTTTGAATTTAAAAAAAAAACAAAACTTTTCTCCAGAATGAAGTTTTTACAAAGTAATTGTATACCAAAATGCAACCATGTGAGCATGGACTCAGAGCAAATGGGATTAACATGATAAAAAACAATAGCACCTGCTCACAGAGCTAGTCTGCAGATATTCAACTCTGCCTTTGCAGTGAGAAGCAGCCATGGAAAAGGCTTGACCCAAACAGATGATCAAGGCCATTTCCCAATAACATTTCATACACAAAACAGGCAGAAGGTGGGGCTTGACTCAGGCCTATACTACAAGTCATGGGCACAATTATATATGAGATTAATCCCAGCCCCTTGAGGTCAGCGTTACCCATTATATGGGGGAAGAAACTGAGGCTCAGAGAAATTAATTGACTGACTGAAAGTAACATAGGTAAATAATGCAATAGATTCTTCTAAATAGGACTTCCTCTTTCAAGCTGGATTCTATTACATCAAAGTTGGGTAATCAAGGTAATTTCCTTGAGGCAATAGTGAAATCTTATTAGCTTTTCTTAATCCAAAATAATCTACTCACCATGACACTTATGTCAGTTGAAATGATCATTTTTCCCCAAGAGAGAAACAACAATATTTCAATTCTCAAATTCAACTATTTTTCCAAATACTATGAGTTCATACTAAGAGCAGGGTTTGACCGTTTATTCACAATATAATTCAGGTGCACAAAGAAAATAGCTTCTTAATTTTTTAAAACTGCATTTATTGCTTTCACAACCTCTAACCATACTGGATAGGAAGATTTTTTTCAACTTTCCAGTTTAACTATTTCTGCCTTTTCTGGTTTCAACAATTCTTATTCAGTCTTTTCAAAGTTAAACTCCCCCAGAGGGCTGTTTAAAATGTTCCTCTTTCACATAATTTAGTCTTTTAGGTAAATGCTCAGTCTTTTGGACCTTGCCCCATACTCCTCCCGAGTGCACATGGATGTGTGAGGGGGACTGATCTTGTCCTCTTAGCAGTGGGTGAGGGACACAGGAAAGATGGAGGAGAGATTCATTCCTCGGATCCACACGGTGTCACCTTGATCTCCATGGTCTCTCGTGCAGAATACATGACGTGGTCTTTTCCCCACTGCTGATGACTGCTGAGGAACAAATGGCTGCAAAAGGCTTTTGGGGTTACATGCTGGCACCACAGACAGAACCCACAGCACCACAATTTTTACCCAGTCTCTTATCTATGTTCTTACCCATGGTGGCCACTTTGTCTTGCCCCTAGACCTCTGCTACCCACCAGCAATTTCAACATTCCCTCATCACTTTTGAAGTATGTGGAAAATTCTGGTATCCTGGAATGCCCTGCAGACTATCTACATCCTGCCTTACAGCAAGGACGTGCATAATCACCACATGGTGTGTTGGAGGTATCTGAAAGCAGAGGCTTGATTCCACTGTCTTCCCAGAAAAGCAAGACCAGCCTGATGGATTCAGGCTTCTCATACGCCTGTGACTATATCCAAAGTCAACTCTTCATTGTCAAATTTAAGCAGATAACAAAAGCCTTTACTCCTGAGCCACTCACCCTTCTCTTTGTCCTTTCTTCTGCCTTTCTCTCTCCACCCATTACCTGGACTGCCAGCAGCAGTTTCTCTCTCTCTCTCTCTTTCTCTCTCTCTCTCTCTCTCTCTCTCTTTCTCTATATCTCTTCTCTCTGTGTAAGGACTGCCTAAATGGAAACGGAACTCTGAATCAAATTTTGTAGGCATCACTCATGTTATGCGTCATGAGAAGATAAAAGAATCTAGAAAATCCTCTGTTTTCACAAAGCTTGGCTTTCAAGTCTGTTATTTTCTGTAGACTTCTATTTGTAGTATCAAAAGTTGAATATTGATTGTATTTTCTCTTTGACTTCCCCTTTAGCATTTTTAATCCCTCTCTGGGGTATATATATTTCTAACACTGCCTAAGAAATTAATTGTGGATACACTACACACACACACTATCACACACATGCATATATTTTAAAAATAATAAATTCCATTACACACTTGCCATTACAGTAACTCTGACATATTTTTATACTATTGATAAATTTTTATACATTAAATTCCCATATTCCTAAAACATTTTTCATTATTTATACTTTTTAAGTTGTGTGCTTCCTGATGACCCAAAAAAATAAATCTGTAAGACATTTTCAAGTGGAAAGTTGTACTGCAGAGAGAGAAATCCTTTCACAATTCATGGATTCTTTTAACAGCAATAATAGAGAACTGCACATTTTCACTTCTTCAATAGATTGTATTTGGTTCCTAGTCCTCATTCCATTTTGAAAATAGATGAAGGGGGAAGGGCATGTCTATAAACTATTATGTAAGACAGCCAAAGTAGCATAATAGGTTCATTTGGGATCCTTTCATTCCAGAAACCAAGATTAGAATTCAAGCCACTGAGTTGACATATAGCACTCCTCTAAAATCTAAAAATTCTGCCCTGGCTTGTATGGCTCAGTGAATTGAGTGTTGGCCTGTGAACCAAAGGGTCACCGGTTTGATTCCCATTCAGGGCACATGCTTGGGTTGCAGGCTAGGTCCCCAATACAGAGCACTCGAGAGGCAACCACACATTGATGTTTCTCTCCCTCTCTTTCTCGCTCCTTTCCTCTCTCTAAAAATGAATAAATAAAATCTTTAAAAAAAAATAAGTAAAACCTAAAAGTCAAAACTTCAGGTCTCTGAGTGATAAAAGGTCACCTTATCTCAAATTTCTAAAGTCAAGACTAAAATAATTTCATCATTGACATCATACCTTCTCTGATCCATTCTGTCATTTAACTGTTTTATAGGCAGAAAATATATTTTGTGAATTTAATTTTTCAGAGCCCTTTTCTGAAAGCATGTTTACCTATCTTCCTAATACTTTATTAAATTAATAAATCAAGTATAATCCCATGTATAGATGAGAAGTCACACACATGATTTAGGATATATCCAGTATGCTACAAAGAAGTGAAATTAGAATTCAGTTTTCCATACTTTATAAGATCAGCTCACTGCTATTATTTCAAAATCATTCATTTTCTTACATTTCTCCAACAATTTTTTGGTTCACCACATAAAGAATTATTACAAAAAGTTATTTAGTCTGCTCTCATCTTTCTCTTTCTAAGTCCAATTTTAAATGTTAATTTAGGCAATAGAACTGTTACCTTATGAGCTAAGCATTTTATAATTTTACTGTGAAATTTTCTTTGGAGAGTCATGTAACTGTTTTATGCAAATCTGTTATGCATCATGTGGTAATAAGGGGTTTGCCCTAGCTGCATTTCTAATTAAAGTTTTCTCGCTAGCTCATTATTTGACCCTTTGATCATTTTTATAGTAATTGAACCTTTCTAATATTCATATTCATCAGATGAACTCAACAGTATCATAAAGTTTTGACTATTATTTCATATTTTGTCCATATATGCTGACTAATCATTGACTTAGTTTTTCCTTCATTACTCTTTTCCTGCTTGCTTTTGACATGCCTCTATTAGACTGTCCATTAATTTCTATACTACATTTCATAATGAATTCTGATCTTACATCATGTTTACTCTTAAGTTTACATCTTGCAATACATCTTGAAAATATAACCAACTATTGCTCTGGATGGCATGGCTTAGTGGATTGAGCACTGGCCTGCAAACCAAAGGGTTGCCAGTTCAATTCCCAGTCAGGGCACATTGCCTGGTTTTCAGGCCAGGTCTCTGGTGGAGAGCATGTGAGAGGCAAACACACATTGATGTTTCTCTACCTCTCTTTCTCCCTCCCTTCCCCTCTGTCTAAAAATAAATAAACCAAATCTTTAAAAAAAAATAAAATATAACCAACTATTTTAAATTCTGGAAACAAAAGATAAGACATCAACATTACATTTATGCTATCAAAAATAAAGTTGTTTCTGGCTTAATTCAAATTATGGTATTCAGAGAATTCATGTTGCAATACACAATTGTTGAACCTTTGTATTCAAGTGTCATATCAAATATACTGTTTTAAGATAATTAAGTGTCCCCTGGTTATAGGCTAAACAGAAATATGTTGTCAGTAGGTGTTACTTACTGGTAACTAGACTGCCTCATTAAAACTCCATGAAGAACAGTAATTTCTTGGGGGAAAATACAGTTACATAGAAAGAAATTCCACCTTCTAAAGAATATTAAACACTTTTAGAAACCCCACCACTCCCACTTCTTAAGGATTTACTGATAACACATGCCCCACCCCCACCCTTACTACATTCTGTATTCCTCTTCAAAGACAAGAACTGATTAGGTAAGGTAGGACCTGCTTTTTCCTCACTTTCTTCTTAGAATTCCTTTGTATTTCCCATAATAGTGCATTCTTTCTACCTTGTTGATCACCTCAGGCTAGCCAAGCAGACAAAGCTTTATTTTCTTAGTGAACACTAAGTAAGCATTAACCAAAGTCACATGAATATTTGTATTCATTTTTTCTATAAAGCAGAAAAGGACCACTCAACTATCACTGCCTAGCACAGGGTCTGAAGTTGTGATATCCACATGCATGTTTATTATCTGTTTCACTTAGTGATGCTATTCACATGCAAAAGAGGCTCCTAGAATTTTTTAAACATTTAAGTCTTTTCATTTATATATACCTATATATGTGCTACATTTCTCTTTTAATAAGACAAAATGTCCTTACTCATAACATTCTCATTTATAAAATCTCTCGTACCTTTCCCTTGACGATACGCTTTTATGAGCAGCAAGGGAAGTCTTTCTGCTTTTTCATTCCTGCTCACGGATTCAGACTCTTCCCAGTTTCTGTTTTCTTGTCAACAAAATGGTGAGCATATAAGAAACACCCGCTTCCTCAGTGCATGGTTATGAGGATTAAATGCTGCAATACATGCAGAGTGCTGCCCCAGAGTACATTTATTTAAAAATGCCTACCAGGCATTCCCAATGCTTGATAAACATTAGTTGCCTCCTTTCTCCTTCTCTTTCTGTTCCATCTGCCAAAGGAAATGCCTTCTATGCTACAACTATCTCATCAAGATAAAATAAGATTCTCTGCTTAAACATAGCCCTTCTTTGCCCTAAAAAGTAAGCAAAGTTACAGCTGTTGCGCTAAACACAAATAGCAGTTGTACAGGTGATGGCGAGCTGAAGGCAGTTCAATAAATCATGAAAGAATACAAAGTTCAACACAGAAGCATTTAATTGGAATCTGTAGTACCTCCATCTGCTCCAACATCTTTTATGGAGTCCCAGTTATTATTGCCTGAGGCAGATAAGCTTTAGACTAATCTGAATGAAGCGAGGTATGACATTAATTGTTACATTTGAACTCTCTACCAGATTAGAATTTGTGCAGCTATACACATGCCATATAATAGCTTTTGGGTCTTTTTTTTTTTCCTTCTTTTAGATTATTCTATCCAGGGTGTTTTGATGTGCTTTAAAAAAAAATTTTGCACAGGATAAGATGTTTCCTGGGACTTTGTTTCATGTGAGAGAAAGAAATACAGCTCTAACAATCTAGTATGTAGCCAGACACAATTCATGTTTACCTACCCAAGTGCAGAGACAAGCTGATCTGCAGTTAAGAAATTACAGACCTAAAAATACTGTCTTTGCTTTGGGGGGAGAAAATCTGATTTTCAGGAACAAAAGTAAATTCAGAGGAAAAAAACAAACCAACATTTAGAAAGAGGCACAAAACTCTAATGTGGGAACTATTATTCATATTAAACAGATAAAGAGGCTCATAGAAGTTAAGTGGAAGTCACACAGCTAGCAAGTAGATGAGCCAGAGATTCATACTCATCTGTCAACTGTTTCGGGTTTTTTGCTCTCAAACGTGGGTCATTCTACTGCTCCTCCCTGTTTCATGAGCAACAGACTCAGAGGACTGTTGCTAGATCAAATTACTAAGGTAAATAAAATGTTCTTTGAAAGCTGAAGGATGGAGACAGCTAGCAGACATGTGGGCACACCTTGATCCAGTTTCTTGAAGAGTAAGATGCAATGTTATGAAAATAAAATTGGATGAAGTTCTAAGCACACATTAGAAAGTTAAAATACTATAATGTTTTTAAACTCTGTTTATGTTTACGCATACTAAAAGGAGCAAAGTGCCACATGTCTAGAGACCCTCCTTCCTTCCCTCTTACCTTTTTTCCCTCACTGCCCTTCCCCCTTTCTTTCAATCACATATTCCCACATACACAAACTTGATAAGAACAAGCTTCTTTTCAGCTGGAATCACCATCTCCCAGTAATTCGCCAAAATGACAAACACAAAGGGAAACAGAAGACGCACCCATTGTATGCTCTCTAGGCCTTGTAGAAGCCAGGGAGTTGTTCCTTTGGCCACATACATGTGAATCTACAAGAAAGGTGATATCGTAGACAGCAGGGGAAGGGACACTGTTCAAGAAGGAATGCTCCTCAAATATTCCCATGGCAAAACCAGAAGGCTCTACAATGTTACCCAGCATGTGGTGGGCATTGTGTAAACATACAAGTTAAGGGCAAGCTTCCTGCCAAGAGAATTAACGTATATAGCCGAGATAGCTCCCTGAAATGCATGAGGGAAAATGATCAGCAAAAAAAGGAAGCCAAAGAGAAAGGGGCCTGGGTTCAGCTGAAGCACAGCCTTCTCCACCCAGAGAATTGCACTGTGTGGGAATCGACACAAAGGAGCCTGAGCTGCTGGAGCCCATTCCCTATGAATTCATGGCATGAGAAGTGTAAAAAAAAAAAAAAGACCACTGTATTGGTAAAAAAAAAAAAAAAAAAGACACAAATCTTAAAGAGAGCAAAGTCCTTAAAACAAATTTAAAAAAAGAAAAGAAAAACAGAACTGAAAAGGAGAGTGTTTAGTTTTCAGGGAGGAGCAAAACTGTCATCTATATCTTGGGGCAGTGTATTCAGAATTCTTTCAGAATTCCAATAACATTACTTACTTGATTTATAAGCCCCCTCAGGGAAGAGGTGATATTTTAAGGTTCTTTGTATGCTCATCATCTACCTCAGTAAATAACAAATGTTTACTCTTGATAGGAAATATATGTGCTCACACACACACACACACACACACACACACACAAATTAATAGTGAACTCCTTCTCTATAAGAATTTTGAAGTACCCATACTGAGATAACTGAGGCAACTATAGTGAGTTTCAAAAAGCAGATTAGGATTTTCAGGTTTTGAGAAAGGAAAGTAGAAGAATTATAAATTCCATTTAGGAGGCTATGAGTAGAAAAAAAAATTGTGAGGTCAACAAAAGAAAAAATTTATTTCAGGAATAGATAGTGTCAAATTTTAGAGTGAGGTCAAATAAGATATATAAGAAAAAGTGTCCAATATATTAAGCAGTATATATTGCTTAATATTAAGCAAGAAGTATATTGATAATCTTTTCAAAAACAATAAGTTGGTTTAGCTTTCTAATATGGTTATATTTCATTTGCTAAAATAATATCTAAAGTGTCTAAATCACCTCAAATCTGATATATATGGAAAACTAAGTTACCAGAATGAATGCATGCATTCATTCAGCAAAACTAAACCAAGCACTCATTGCTAGGCACTGGAGATAAAAGTGTAGATAAATATCATAGATGTTCAGGGTACCATTCATCTAACTGACCACTCTTTCCAAACTTTGATGCACATCATAACCATTTTGAGTAGCCTTTGGAAAACTTAGATTTCCTTGGGTTGCCCCAAGACAGAGTGAATCTGCTATTCCAACTATTACAGAACCAAAGTATCTATATTTCTATATGGTTTATCTATGTTCATAAATCTAGAGTCTCTTGTAGACAGCATATTGTTGAACCTTGTATTTTTTTAATCAGTTCAGCCACTTTATGTCTTTTAATTGAGGAATTCAATTCATTCATGCTCAAAGTAATTATGGACATATAAGGATTTTTTTTTTTTTTTTGCTATTTTGCCATGTTTTCTGTCTGTATTAAAGCATATTTGGTCCTATTTGACTTCTCTTGCTCTCTTCCTTTGTGTTTTATTAATATTTTTTGTAGTGACATGCTTCTATTTCTCATTTTCTTTTGTGTATTTCTATAGGTATTTTGTATGCTTGCCATAGGTCTTGTATAAAACATCCTATAGCAATCTATTTCAAGCTAATAACTTTCATTGAATACAAAAACTCTACATTTTTACTTCTCTCCCCCACACTGTAAGTTATTCATGTCATAAATTGTTTTATATTATATGCATAACATATTTTATAGCTGGTTATGTTTTATATTTGTCTTCCAAAATAAATTTAAAATAATTTATTCGCTATTATTATAGTACTCTCCCACTCTGTATTTACTTTTGTGTTTATTTTTACCAGCAAGTCTTATATTTTCATACACTTTTGTTTTTTTGTTTAGTGATCTTCATTTTTACTTAAAGGACTTCCTTTAGAATTTTTTTGTAAGTCAGGTCTAGTGCTGATGAACTTTCAGCTTTTGTTCATCTAAGAAAGTCTTTATTTTTCCTTCATTTTTGAAAGCTATTTTGCTAGATACAGTATTCTTGGTTAGTAGGGGGTTTTTTCCATTACTTTGAATATGTTATCCAATAGACCTCTGGCATAAAAGGTTTCTACTGAGAAATCTGCTGATAGTATTACAGTAGTTCCCTTGTATGTGACAAGTCGCATTATCACTTGCTACTTTCAAATTTCTTTGTTTTTTATTTTTGACACTTTGTTTATTAAGGTCTCCCTATAGATTTCTTTGAGTATATCCCAGCTGGATTCTGTTGGGCCTCTTGAATCTGTGTCCATTCACTTCTCCCAGTTTGAGAAATGCCATTGCTTCTTTAGGCTTTCTTCCCCTTTCTCTCTCACTTCTCTTTCTGGGTCTCCCTAAATACATGCATATATTGGTCATTTTGGTGGTGTCCGATAAGTCCTTTGGGCTTTTACCACTCACCTTTATTCTTTTTTGTTCTTCTGACTGGATAATTTTAAATGATCTATCATTGAGTTCGCTGATTCTTTCTTCTGCTTGATAAGTCTATTGCTGAACATTGTTAGTGAATTTTTAGGCTCAGTTATTTGTATTCTTCAGTTACAAAATTTGTTTAGTTATTTCTTGTAATTTCTCTTTGTTGATATTCTCATTTTAACATGTTTTTTGTTTTTGTTTTTTTGTTTGTTTTTTGCTTGTAGAACATCTTTATGAAGATTATTTTGAATCCTTTGTCAGGTAATTCATTTATTTCCATTTTATTAAGAATGAGTTCTGTTGATTGGGCCTCTCTGTTTCTTCATGTATCTCATAGCTTTGTGTCAACATTCACACGTTTATGAAAAGCCCTCTCCCTGTCTTCACACACTGGCTTTGCGTAAGGAGAAACCCTTACCAACCTGTCCAGCTAAGATTCTGAGGACCTTGAAAAGCACTTGTGGAATAAGCAATTTCTCAGGGTCTGTGCATGAAGTCTCTCAGTTAAAGAGACTTGCTCATCCCTTCAGGAGTTTGTAATCTCTTGCTCCTTCTAGTATCTCTCTGTGGCACTGCAAGTTCTCTGGCTCTTCAACAGAAAGCTAAAGTCACGAGGCATGAAGATATGCTAACCCCGTAAAGCACCCCATGTCAGTCCCTTGGGCAGCCTTCTGAAGAACCAGAATGGCAGAAACATGCTGCACTTGACCCTCTTCCTCCGTAGAGAGAAGCCTCAAGTTGTGAGCTTTATCCCAATTAAACCAAGTCATCAATGAACTCCAGGTATTCTAACTATGCTGGTTCTATAATCTCTCTAAGTGAGATTGATACCAGTCTTTGAACAGCCCTCCCAAAAGTTGGGACATCAGTACCCATGGTTCACTCTTCTTTTTTCCCCTGAAGTAGAGATTATGAACCAGAGCACTCTCTCCTTGCACTGAGCTATTGCCGGCTTTGGGGAGGGGATTGCATGGGTAAACTGAAATTGCTCTTATCTATTTCAATGCAGCTATTCTCAGCTCGGTGCTCACCCAGCATACTTCAACTTCTTAATTGTATTTTGGAAATCTCATAAAAGTATTTTCATTTATGTCATTATTAAATCAGTGTCTCTAAGTGGAAATGACAGCATGGATCTCCTATTGTGCCAACTGATGTCTGCTCATATTGTGTTCTGCATATTCAAAAGTGACGGTAAATTTCATTTTAAAACATTAAAAGCTTGAGAAGATTTACCACTCAAATTCTCACAGTAAACTACTAAATTTTCATAAGAAATAATTTGAATAAAAAAAGGAAAGAATTGTTTGAAAGAAACCATGGCAAGCAAATAAATTGCCAAATTTTAGCAATTTGAGCAATCATTGACTCTAAAAACACAAACAAAAATTATGTGATATAAAAACTAGATAAAAATAAAATAGTAGAAATAGTACTGTATAAAATGGGAGAGATTAATAGGAATTAAAGTTTCCTGAGCTGTGTGTATTATATTGGTAAAGGATAGGAATTGATTAAATTAAACTGCCAATTTAGGTCTGCATATCCTTCTAATTTTTTGAATGTCTTTTTCAGGTCATAATCCCAATTAAAAAAAAAAAAACATAGCTATCCATTATTCTTCCTCCTTTCCTTAGTTCAGACATTTAAGAAAGTAATTTAAGTCACCAACTACTATTCTTTATCTATTGCAATGGGCAGATTTACCCATGAGCTGCCAGCACAGCTGTTTCCATGATGATTATCTCCCTCTTCCAAGAACTCCGAGCACTTCACTTAACCTTTCCACCAGAAGTTAAATGTTACCTACTCACTCACCCTCACGTCTTCTTTTTAAGCTTATTTCAAAATGTGGTCTCTTTATTTCTAACCAAAGTAGCAGAGTATAATCAATGATGTGTGTCATAATTACCTGGAGAATGCTTTGCAAAAATATACATATTGAATTCTACATTTACAGTCCCAGATGTACTTATGCACTAGCACTGAGATGAGTCCCAGCCAATAACATTCTTTAAAAGCTTCTCTCCACCCAAGTTACTCTGATGCACAGTCCAGGATCATCAAATGAGATCTGTTTGCATTTTCCAGGACACCATGCAGTAAGATATCATTTATAACAACAGTCTATCATGTACCGAATCTACCCTAAAAAGTAACTTCCTACAGTAAAATCTCAATAGATCCCTTTGTAACCTATACAGTGCACCTTTCAGAATGCTCTTTTTAAGAAAAATGGCAATATAAATATATACTCATTATAAGGTATGGAAAAAGGAAAAATAAAGTTCTTAATTATTTTACTTCTTCACTTTTTATTCTAGTATTTATGTATGTGCACATGTGTATACTTTTTGCTAAAACTTAAATCATGCTTTATGTACCAGTTTGTTCTGGTCTTTCATTGTGTACTATACTGTGATCATTCCCTGATGTCTTTACAAAAATCTCTGAACACTTGAGTTTTTGTTTTATATTTCATCATATGGACATACTATGATTTATCTACCCAGTCCACATTGTTGAACAATTAGTAGTTTTCAATGTTTCACTAAGATAAATAATAATGTGAAATTCTTCAGCATCAATCTTTGTACTCTCCTTAAGAGAGATCTTCAGCCTCAGGCTGCTGGGCTCTTGCAGCAATTCTTGACCACGCTGCCAACAACAGGGCCTCCTGAGCTCAAGTTGTCACTTCATCTGCATTGGTCCCCTGCTCTCTCTCTCTCATGTTACAACTTTTCTTACTCCTTGTCCTCTTGGTCACCATCTTGCTCTGCAGTTCCATGCCAGTCGAGTCCAGGTGCCTGACATTCCCAGGAAGACGATCTCTCTCCTCCTGTTCCTGGCCTGTACTTTCCCATCCTCAGACCTGGAAGATAAGATGTTACGCCCTGATGTGCTAAGAGGAATAAAAGGATGATGGGAAATAAATTAAAATGAAGAAGAAAAAGAAACCTCATTTGAACACACCCACATAATTCCTTTTAGATGGGTTATGTCTCAGTAAAGAATAAATGGTGGAGAACTCACAGATAAAAGAGAGAGAGAGATTCTCAGGAATAGAATTAATGGGGTGAATATTTTAAAAACTCATCATCCCACATATGTTGTATTATTTTTATTATTTATATAGATCTCTATTTCTTTATGAAGGTTTATACTACCTTAGAAACTCTACACTCTTTTATAGATCATTATGAAATATGTGGTCTAAGGACAGAACATTTTAATCTTCATAGAGTTGAATGGGGTCCTAGGGAAGTAAAAGACATGAACTCTTTTCTCTTCATTACAACTTACTTTCTCTGTGGCCTGCAGCAATTCAATAAACTATTTTGCTGAAAAACTGCCTCAAGGTTCTACAGAGTAAGGAAGAGGGAGAAAGTTACACTCTCATTCTCTTAAAGACTGGACTGTGTGCTATAAAATTCAAGCAGACAAAATGAGATTAAAAAAAAGGAAGAGCTGAATTTCACATACAAGAGTAAATAGTGACTATATTTCTTTAGGGGTGAAATTACAACAAATTACATTTAAAATATCTGTAGAAGTTTTAAAATTGAACCACCTTGCCTTTCATAAGCAGGCATTTTCCTTTCTGCTTAAATATCTACATTTTTTTTTATTAAAGCTAATGCACTTTAGAAAGTTAACATTGTTCCATAATTATCTCTTATCTAATTTTTATTAAAGATTATAGGTCATTTCCTTTTTCTTATTCCTTCCACAAATGCTCACTTAAAATTAATAATGGAAATGGTTTAATTGTTTTTAAAGTACCAACAATAGAAAGTCTCCTAAAGTGATGCTGATTTGGTGGAAGCAGAGAAGAGCCTGTTTGAAATGAAACATTTGTTGCAGTTTTAAATTTTGTAGGAAATTTTGGTATTTATAAAAATCACCTGTTCTAAAAACATTTCTGTATTAGACAATAAAGATTCAGAAAACAATAAAGCCAGAGTATCTCTCTTCAAAGGTTTCATAGCATAGAAACAGAAACATGTATACAAATAACTATAGTGCCATGAATAGGCACCATTAGACTTGAGGAAAAAATTAGGCTGGAGTAAATATCAAATTGAGCCTATGATAAGGTAAGGAAAAGCTTTTCAGAAGAAGTAATATTTGAACAGATGAAAAAGAATAAGGCTTTGCAGCAGTGAAAAGAAGAAATACAAAAATACACTAAACATATGGAGAACAGAATGTTACATTATCAGGGGGACCACTTTGTAAAGAATATGATTGTCTAACCACTATGGTGTACAGCTAAAACTAATACAGAATAATACTGAGTGTAAACCGTAGTTGAAAAACAAAATTAAAAAAGAACGCAGAATTATAGAACATGGAATTACACTGTAAGTGGTCAGAGAAGCAGAGAAGTCTCACGTTATGTAAGAATTATCTTAACATTCATTCTCTCACTATTTACCATCAGGTACCACTTCTCCTAAGAAGTTACTAGAAATTGTTTTATTTAGTGCTTTTGTACAGCTATTCTGAAGCACTTTTCAAATTAAAACTGATTCTTAATGAAATTTTAACAAAAACATGAAGAAAATTTGGCAATTGTGCTAAAACCAGATGGGCAGTGAACCTTGAAGATTTGAGATGTTTGTCACAAGAGAGAAATATCTGAGCAGAACTTCAAGAAGCTGGTGGTACTTAAAAGAGACAGTTTCCCTGCAGCCCGGACCTACTGCTAGGAACAGCCTTTCAGGACAGCTGCGTGGAGTGCAGAAGAGCCTCAGATCCTTCCCAGGTCTCAGTGAGTTTCTCATCAGGACTTTGATCTCCTTGGGGTGAGGCATGACGCATATACACACTATTTATTACTAACTTTTCACAGAAAAGTTAACTCAGAAAAATTTAAGAGCTGAACAGTAAAATTTCAACCTAGGCAAACAATGTTATTTTATGACTAACAGACTGCTAAATTTTTTAAAAATGGAAGTGTTACAAGCAATTAACATCTTTTACACAAATGCCTATTACATATTAAGGTGGACATGGGCTCGGCATAACACGCAGCACATTAGCAACACACACAGCACATGGGGGCAGCCTCCATTCGTCAGCATCAGTGGGTGCAACTGAGAGAGGCCCAAGTTCCTCTCCCTGTCTCGCATACAACACCTATTTCTTTCCTTTTTCTTTTTTATCCTCCTTCCCATTGAAAATCAAATTCAATGATTTAATATGTGTTATTTTTAAAAATGACATATTAAAAAGACAATTTAAGCTGCATTAGGAGATTTACTATGAGAGAATGTTGGAACTCCGCACTCTTTCCTCTAATATTTTTTTTCTTGGATGAAACATTACTCAAGAAAAGGAGAATTTTATTATCTATGCAGTGGGAGCTAGAGAAACTGCCAGGTACAGCCCGGCACAGAGGGCGGCGGACGGTAGGCGGCGCGGCCGCCTGGTGGTGCAGGCACACGGTCCCAGGACAGCTGTCCTCCCACACGGCAGGATCAAAGTACTTGCAATTCTCTGAGGAAAAGATCCGATACTTAACAGGAATTAATCATATTCTATATTACATCTGGTGCATTTATTCCTTGTAACAACCTTGAAGTAGGAGGTATTGCACCTGTTTTACGTATTAGAAAACTGAAATCAGAGATTAAGTAACATATGCTGCTAGTAACTAATAGGTAAAACAAGTAACACTTTCCTTGCATGGGGCCACCTCACATGGGTCTCTCCAACCTTAACAGCCTTATTCTTTTGTCACAAACTTTTAAATCCAGATGAAATTCACTACCCAGATGAAATTCACTACGTGTCAAGTACTGGTATCTGTTCCATAAAGATGTAAATATCCAATTTATAATTTTCTTATTTCCTTTGCTTCATCCACATCATAGCAATGTTAGTAAGTTGGATTTTTTGATTAAGGTCATAATACAAATTCACTTCAAAAGAGAAGAAAGCCCCTTTCGCAGGTCATCCAATCCAGAGGGCTCCCAGAGATAGGTCCGATGACCTGTGTATTTAAGCTTAGCACTTGCCTGTTACTTCTGGAATCTTTATCCAATGGTTCATTGTCATGAAAATGTTTAGTAATACTGTAACCGAATCCTTTCCCACATAGGAGGTATTACAATGAGCCCTACACCTTCAAGTGGCTCAACTCTTCTCTAACCAGACCTTCACAACTGGTCTAAAAGGTAAAACCATGCAAGCAGGTTATACAGCATTTAGTTATTTTCTTTTTAATATAAAATACCCATGAAGAATCGTGGGTCAAATCTTAATACTTGTTTTCATCATCATTATCACCATCATCATCAATCATCTTACTGAGCCCTTCTTTGTCAGAAATTGCTCTATTTTATGGAAATAAACTCATTTATTTTTTGTCACAACCCTATAAAAGTATTTTCATTCGCATTTGTTCAAATGAAAAAGAAATAAGAATGTATTGATTAATTTGTCTAAAGGTACAAAGTCAGGAGATATCAGAGCATAAATTTGATCCCAGAGAGTCTGGCTCCAAATGCTAAGCCTCTAACCCTACGCTCTGCCGTCTGCACAACCTGAACGGCCCAGGAGGAACCTTGCAGGCCAAAACGCAATGCGGGCCTTTCCAAGGTCAATCTCACTCTTCTTAAGTCTCTTCCTGAGTATCTTTAAAAGATGGTATTAGATGTCTTGTGCTGGTACTAGAATCATTTGAATGCAAATACTTAAAGAAAATAGTATGAGCTTCGAAGTACCCCAGAAGAAAATAGAGTGTATCCGACTTAGCAAACGTGTCTGCACGGTGCTGCAGTCCACGCTCTGTAGTCCAGACAATATTTCCTCTTCGGGCTCTTCATGCTTCGACAGTACCTTACCCTTAGCTGCACTATTAGGCTAATCATGCTGTCTTAGATTTATGGATTTAGCCCCTTGCCTGTCTCACCACAGTGGCAAAGAGAAGAATTTGAGATTTACCTCTTTTTCCATCTCCATACACTAATCTGACAATATTGGTACTCACAAAGTATTGGTTGAATGAATAAACAATGTCATTATCCTCCAGGGATTTACATTATACTACTAAACACAGTAACAGGCTTTCTACTTCCAAATTAAATCCTTTTAAAATGTAATTTAACACAGTGATGTTTCAAGTGATATTACAACTAAAAGATTTCTGAAACCTTGTTGAAATTTCCATTCTTTGATGGCAAAAAAATAATTCACATTCCACATTTTCTATTCAAATAGTTTTATTATGACATTTTTAAAAAGAAAGTACAAGTACTCCTATTGGTAGTTTGAATCCTATGAAGTTGGAAAATAATGTGGATATTTTTTGAGCCTGTAAAATATGTTTTTAAAATTAAGACAGGTTAAATTGCTAAAGTTTCTTTTAATTTATAAAATATGTTTTTAATCAATACCCATATAATTATACACCTACTGCATTTTTCTAATAATATTTTAGAAATATTTTCTTTAAAATTAGGTCAATTTTCAGTGACATCTTTCTGAGAAAGTACTACTGAAGGAATCAAGCAATGAGTGCTACAATCAGAATAAACTCTTTCTCTGCCCTGGCAGCTTTTCCCTTTAATTCTTACAACCCTTCAAATATCCCAGAAATCAAGATTAAATCAGAAAGAATGGACACACGTGCTTACAAGTACCATATGCCAAAAAATCAGCACTGCTGTTTAAATGGATACTTTATTCAGAAGAGCTGCCTCTTGCTTCTGATTTCTGGCATCCCATGCAGAATTTGATTCCACACGATACTCCGTGTCTCAAGGCTGTCTTTTGACTTCTCAGCTCCAGTACCTTCTCAGAGAAATGGTTGAATTTTGTCTTTTAAGGAGAGATATAGTTTTTAGGTAATACAAAAATAATTCAAGAAGCAGCGAAACAATTTTAAAAGTAATGGACTGAGATTCATCAGAACAGGGAGCTTCTAATCTTGGCCCGTTGGTACTAGCCATGTAGCCTGTGGCTGATCTCTAACACCTCGGTGTCACTGCTTGTTCTGCCTTGAACAGAAGGAGTTCTCATTCATTCCAGGTATTTAATGTGCACTGACCACATGCAAGGCATTATGCTGTACTCCATAGTTGATACAATAGGCTCCAGTTTTCTAACTAATAGAAATAACTTGTTCTTTTTGGAACTTAGTTAGAAGTCATTCAATTGAGATAGATATTACTTTCAGAGACCCAGAAATTCCTACATCTTTTCCTGTCAATCACCCATTCTTTCCAAGTTATTCCCAAGAGAATTACACATACAAGGAGTAAGCAACAAAAAAAGAACCAGAGTTTTGTTAGTAAATCAGTAATAATGATAACAACTAAAACATCTAATCACCTACTATGTGTCAGAACTCATACTAAGCAATTTACATGCATCAACTAATTTGATACTCAAAGCAAACCTATAAGAAATACTCCATTTGCATCTCCATTTCTCATAATGAAAAAGTCCAAGAGAATCAAAACAAAACTGAGTCAAAGAGCTAAAAAGCAGCAAACCTCAGGATTTGAATCCACAGCCTGACTTCTTAATGTACACTCATATCAGGCCTTTAACAAGTTAAGGGCCCAATTATTCAATACAGAATTTCACTGTAAGAGTTAAACTATAGCAAATATCTTAGCCTTTGATGTTTACCCTATGAAAGTAAACCCTGTGTCTCAGATAACACTTTTAGAATTCACTCTCCTACAGCCAGGCAAATACCACTATCTTTGGGGCTGCCTGAGTCACTAGGACAGCTTTGTTGTACCTTGTTACAAGGATCAGTGACAATAGTGCCATCTGCTTCCTCCAGTTTCCTTGGAAAGGAGCCCTCAGGTTGTGAAAACAACACTTTTATTCTCTGCCATTGGCCTGGATGATATACTGCATAAAAATGTGACCAGTAGAATCTTCTACTCCTACCTTTGGTTAAGAAATTATTCTCTTTCTTCCACATCATAGGTAGAGAGGACCAAAAGCATGCCTGTGTCTCATGCATCTTTGTAGGTTGGTGTTCTCTGTGAAAAGTCATACTCATATGAGGAAAAATAAACTTTTGTGACTACCTCTCCAGAAATTAGTTGTTCAACTAATTGGAATCTACATGGATGTACATGCTGTGTGGGAAAATGGGACCAAAAGAGTCATCTGGGTTTACAGAACGGGCTCTGCCTCAATTACCCCTCCCCTATATTCACAGAGGTAGTAAAAATAAAAGAGAATAAAAAATAAGAAATAGGAAGAACTGACATAAATTGAGCATTCTTCCCAACTAAGTAGAAGACAATAGAACATAATTACATGAGTTTTGATATGCACATTTGTAAAATATGACTCACTGAGTAGCCTTCTCTCATGGATGTGGGTATAGGAAGAGATAAGAAGAAATAGAAGCTTCCTGGCATAAAACATTAAGTACTCCTATCCCCACATATGTGGAAAGAATACTCTTTCCTTTTCAAAGAGCTTTACTCTCTATACTTTCTTTTATCCTTATGAGAGTAGTGTAAGAAGATAGCCTCAAATCCATACAGCACAATATTGGAAAATTTCTCCAAATACCTTAGTTCAAGATATGCATTCCTTGCTACATAAGTAAGCACACAGCCTACCTATAATTCCTGAAATCAATTCATACATGCTATGTCTTTAAGTCAATGGAGACTTGAGAACATTTTTTAATTCAAATATTTATCCTGTTGATACATTCAAGACAGCCAATGACAACAAACAATGAATAGATCTGAATATGTTTGCCCCTTTATATGAGGATGTTCTCTCAGAATTTCATTGCAGATTTGGAGTCTGACTGAGAATACACTCTTATTAATCTGTTCCTTTGCTTATACAGTCCTCTTGACCTAGAATTTCATCCCCTAAATTTTAATCTGCCTGATATACTCTTACTTAGACCTAATTCAAATGCCCCACCTCTTCTGGGAAGACTTCCCTTGTGGTCCCACATCAGACAATCCATTCTTGGCATTGTTCCCGACTCCATACATACAGACAGGTTCCATCAGAACATAACACATACTATGCTAACTATTCATATGCTTGTCTTCTTTTGAGTTCTGCAAAGTCAGGAAATTCTATTCTATTTTATTCCATGAGGGCCTCAACTGCCTTGTTAAATTAAATTGAATATAAGGTACTATTACATATTTCATAATTGGTAGTGCTGACCACAGCTAGATTCATAGGAAGCTAATCCAAATTTGCAAAAATGTGACATATCTATTTTTATTAAAAATAAGTTATTCATGTTAAGAAACTGTACAAAAATCCACTGCATCCCTATATACTAACAATGAAATTTTTAAAAAAGCGAAATAAAAACAACCATTACTTTTGCAATCATAATGAAAAGAATAAAATACCTACAAATAAACTTAGCAAAGGGTGTAAAGGGCCTATGTACTGAAAACTGCAAAGCATTATTAAAAGAGATTGAAAAACACAAGATTGAAAAGATAGTCCATGTTCATGGATTGGAAGAATCAACATAGGTAAAATGGCCATATTACCCAAAACAATATACAGATTTAATCCAATCCTCATTAAAAGCCCAATGACATTTTTCAAAGAAATGGAATAAAATAATCATAAGATTTGTATGAAACCACAAAAGACCCCCAAATAGCCAAAGCAATCCTGAGAAAAAAAGAACGGAGCCAGAGGTATCACACTAACTTTAAATTATACTACAAAGTGATGATAATTAAAACAGCAAGTTATTGGTAGAAAAACAGACACAGAGAACAACTGAATAGAATTGAAGGCCTAGAAATAAACCCACAAGTATATGGGGAAATAATTTTCAACAAAGGAGCCAAGACATACAATTAAGAAAAGAAAGCCTCTTCAATAAATGGTGCTGGGAAAACTGGAAAGCCACCTGCAAAAGAATGAAACTAGACTGCTATTTGTCCCATATACAAAAATTAACTCAAAATGGATCGAAGACCTAAATATAAGACCTGAAACAATAATTATGTAGAAGATAACATAGATATTAAACATATGGACCCTGGTCTTAGAGAAAATTTTATGAATTCAACCCCAGAGGCAAGGGAAGTATATGCAAAAATAAATAAATGGGACTATATCAAATTAAAAGCTTCTGCACTACAAAAGAAACTGACAACAAAACAAAAAGGCAACCAACCAAATGGGAAATGACATCTGCAAACAGCTCTGACAAGGGGTTAATATCCAAAATATATAAAGAAGGCATACAACTCAATACCAAGAAAACAAACAATCCAATTAAAAAATGGGGAGAGAACCTGAACAGATACTTCTCCCAGAAAGAGATATGTAGGCCTACAGATATATGAAAGATGCTCAACTTCACTAGCTATTAGGGAAATGTATATTAAAGCTACCATGAGATACCACCTTACACCTGTTAGAATGGCTGTTGTCACCTACACAAGTAACAACAAGTGTTGGGGAGGTTGCGAAGAAAAAGGAACCCTCACTCACTGCCGGTAGGAATGTAACCAGTACAGCCACTGTGGAAAACAGTAGGGAAGCTCCTCAAAAAATTAAGAATAAAGTTACCATATGACCCAGCAACCCCTTTTCTGTGTATCTACCAGAAAATTTTGAAAACATTTATTTGCAAAGATATATGTTCCTGTATTAATTGCAGCATTATTCACAGTGACCAAGATAAGAAAACCACCAAAAGGTCCTTTAGTAGATGATTGGACAAAGAAGATGTGATGCATATATACCATGGAATACTACTCAACCACAGGAAAAGATGAAATACTGGCATTTGTGACAACATGGATGGATCCTGAGAACACCATGCTAAGCAAAATGTCAGGCCAAAAAAGTTAAGAACCACATGATTTCACCCATATGTGGGATATAAAACTGAAAGCAACAAGTGAACAAATAAGAAAAACAAACAAAAACTCATAGACAACAATAACAGTATGGTGGTTGGCAGAGGGAGGGAGGTGGAGGGTAGTTTAGTGTAAATGGGGTCAAATATATGGTAACAGATTATATGACTTCAGGCGGTGGGCATACCATGCAATATACAGATCATGTATCATAGAATTGTACACCTGAAACCTATATAACCATATTAACTAACATCACCCCAATAAATTTAGTAAAAGGAATACAAATTTCTAAGATTCCTATAAAAAAAAAGAATTTTGTGAATGGAACCATTTATTTTGTTTTACAATGATTAGTCATCCCACCAGGAATAGCTGAAGTTAGAAACCTCCAACTAGTTTAATAAATATAGTTGTTTTCAATGAAAAATTAAAGGATGAAACTGAACTGTATTTTCAAGACATAATAATACTATGCACTTAAATATCACAGAGAAAGCAAAAGGCTAATTGGAATTTAAACAAATCTTATTTTTGTAGACTACATAGCCTTTAATCAAGAGGTGGAATACAGTATTAAACATTGTAATAAATGTTACCATCTGAGATCTTTGCTTATTAAAGTATGATAAATCAGGTTAACTTTATTAGAATACCAACAATTTTGCACTGTGTAGGAATGCAATTAGCTAAAGCATAAAAATAATCAGGTAAAGCACAGATGATAATGTAATTCAAAATACACTACCCATAGAGTAAAAGCATATTTCAGATGCAACTTATCCAGTGAGATTAATTAATAATACAATATTAGCGCAATCCAGTTCAAGTATGTGAACATCCCAGGAAGTCACCTCAGATTTTAAAACTTGTTTCAGAATGAATTGAAGTATAACACCCTGATAACAATCAAATGGACACTGAATAACTATAAACATAGGATTTTTGAGGTTTAACTTATAAGTATGAAATTTTATTTGAAAATTTATGCTCAATTATTTATTTTGTTATTGTATTAACATGAAAGTTATGTGTAATAATGTCTGCAATTTGTTTAAAAGTCAGTAAAAAGAATTGCAGGCTTTCAAGAATTTTAAAAACTTAATGTCAGTCACCACAACAGAAGCAATTCACAACCTTCTTCAATGGACACTGACAGAATGTCCAACATTGACGTGCTAGGAAATTCCATTTTCTCTGAACTTATAGTTTATCCCAGAAAATTGGTTCATATCACAGGGATAACAAAAAGCTGCAAGTCTCCTACACTGCTTTCTCGTTCCAAGGCGTGTGACACACAGGGGGTCTCCATCTTGAGACGGGCTTGAGGAAGGGGTACAGGGATGTTAGTATCATCCTTATGCAGAGAGAAACAAAAGGTTAACTATTTTTTCTCTCTCAGAAGAAGACATCAGACTTCCAAAGAGGTACTTCAACAAACATGCATTTTCCACAAATGCAAAATTCTGTATGTTCTTTTAGTCAATTTAAAAGGCTAAAATTTCTCACCAAGCTGCAAATCATTTGCATTAAGTGATATTTATGAAGTTCTATATTTGCATAACTATGCATTGAAAATTGATAATAAAAATGTCTAAGGACAGTACTCTCCAGAATTACATTCACATACTAATTTTTAATCATATCAGGAATCATATAAAGATAACTGCAATTATCTGAACAATTGTTACAATCAACATCAAGAGCAATAGTCAAGAATACACACAGTGTCACCAAATACCCAGAATTCAATACCAGCAATTTTTTATGAAATTGTTTGAGGAGAGGTGTTAGTAATACCAGCATTTTTATTCAAGAGTGATAAGATGCTGCCTATAGTCCATTTGCTTATAATTTATAAAAGAATGTGGTAACAAAAGGAGACTGAATTGAAGAAGCTTAGAACATGTTAGATTAAAACTCAGAAGCACCTAGGTTCTTTTAACCTCAGGCCTACTCTGTACGTGCTGCAGCCTTCTTCTCTTTCTTCTGGCTTCAACATAATACTACTTGGTTTCCTACTGAAGGATTATTGCCCAAGTCTTAATGACCACTGTATTATCAGTACCTATTGTATAATTTGAGGCTATCACATTAGCATTTCCAATGAAATGGCTGCTGACTCCAGAATTCTGCCTGAGGGAGCTAAAAATGCACACCCAACATAGGTCATTTCCCTTCTCCCTTTAGAGTAAACAGACAAGCAACAGCCCAGATGTCCTGTCAAGGAACTTACTGTTATATAATGCAAGTGCTCCAATCAATATCTTTTGACGTTTCAGAAGGGGCAGCTCAGTAACATTCCCACCCAGTATGGTCAGTTTCACTGTGTCAACAGTGAAGTTGATGTAAGCACAGTTCATAGGCCAGTGCACTCAGCTGATGATAGACATACCATGTAAAGTGACAGGAGATTTGCCACAGCTGCTTAGAATCAGTAAAATCATGAGTATGAAAAAATTGAGGAGAGATTTCCCAGATTTTAATCCTTGGCAGATAGATACTTTGACTTCCCACTTGTGTCTCTATCTAGGAATTTCTAAACTCTGAACAATGTTATTACTCCTTCATTACGATCTTCTCTTGGACAGAAAAGAAAGAAGATTTGAGCCCTCGTAAATGAAGATGATTTAAATTACTCTTAAACATGCTATGGTAGAAATAAATGAGTACATATAAATATGCCTCCAATTGCTTTATTTTTGCCATAGGGAGATCCTGTGGAAACTTCATAACAATGAAAAGTTTTCCCAGAGAAAAGCAAGTATCTACCTAACGATGTAGATGTAGACTTAAACTGCCCGAGAGATCATTTTTGCCAAGTTGAGGATTAATAGATTTGAATTCAGTCACCCTAATAAAAGATGGTTTTTAATTGTCTTAAAAGTCATACTAACATTTTATTGCAACACAGGTTGAACCTCATTTCTATAAATAGTTCATAATAGAAACTATGGCTCATGTGTTTTCTCTTTTCTACTTTGCAAAAATTGGTAAATTCAGTTCAAGATCTTCAGCTATTAAACAATCATTCTGCTTCTGTACTTAATGTAGGCAATGCCAGAATAATGTGGAAAGGGCATTAGGAAGCACAGATAACAAATAGATCTTTCTTTTAGCCCAGTAAAAGTCCAGCCATTGTTAATATAATGAGAATGGTTTGCCCAACATCAATGTAACCTGGCAGCCAAGGGGAGTGGACTTGAATGCACATGCCTGAACAACGATGACTTCACTGTACTAGTCAGTGGGGGCAGTAGACACTGTTTAGTGAGCATGTGTACTGTGTGACCATCATATTCAAAGTGAGTGAGTAGAGCAATGAATCTGCATCAAATTTTGCATTAAGCTTGAACATTCCTCCACAGAAACTATTGGGATGATTCAGAAGGCCACAACTATGGGTAACTGGTGACTGGCAGCTTCATCATGACAATGTGCCAGCTCATGCATCATGTCTCATGCAGAGCTTTTTGGCAAAACATCAAATAACCCAGGAGACTCAGCCCCGCGACAGCCAAGGTTTGGTACCTTGCAACTTCTGGCTTTTCCCAACACTAAAATCACTTTTGAAAGGGAAGAGATTTCAGTGGATGAGATTCAGGAAAATACAACAGGGCAGCTGATGGTGACTGGGAGAACTGTGTGAGGTCCCAAGGTACCTGCTTTGAAGGGGACAGAGGCATCATTGTCCTATGTACAATGTTTCCTGTATCTTGTATCTTCCTCAATAAATGTCTCTATTTTTCATAGCATGTACCTGGATGCCTTCTAGACAGACCTCATACTTCTAGAAGTGTTATTAATCTCCCAACTCATTGTTTTTAAAAAATGTCCCTCCAAAGTATAATAATGGTACAAATGAAGCTCAAAAACATGTTGGTCACCAAATACCCAGAACTGAATAAGTAATCTAGTTTAATTCAAAATTCAAACCAAAAACATCTGTAAAGTCCCAAAGAGCAAGGCAATCTGGAGGCCACAAAGCACACTGTGTGCTTTAATGAATTACAGCAAATAACCCAAATACAAAGTGCCAAGAGATTTCATTGGAGTGCAGATGAAGCATTAAAAAAGTGAAAGATCATTATTTTTTTTGGAATAACAAGAAAAGTGCCATGAAGGATTTGACATTTGAAATAAATTTGGCACAAAGGATTTTTCTAGAAATTTGTTTAGCTGGTCATTTGTTTCTCATAATAAATATGAAGAGAAGGTAATAAATATGAGGAAATTAAACTTTTTTATAGTCCATAAATATTTTGGGCAAAGAGCAGGCAAAAATCATTCAATTCTTGTACCTGATCTTCTTCTCCCTTTATCTCTTGCTAATACTACCTCATGCATGGTTGAATTTTTTAAAATCTAGCTGAATATAGTTAAGTGGCTAAATATATTTTGATATATTCATACTATAGATACTATACACTGGTTTAAAAACAGATACATTTACATGTGTTTAGACGAATAAATTTCTAGAATATATATTGAATGGAAAGTTACATGTAATGTGATATTATAAATGTCAAAAACAAAGAAGGAGACATTATAATTTATGTAATTCTATTTACCTAAATTCTAAGTCCCTAATAATCAATCTACTTGTCCTTCCAGGTAGTAAATAACTGGAAATCTTGGTATAGACCAACCCAAGGGAGATATTTTTTAACTTTTCAAGACAGGATTCAGCCCCAGGAGCAGTTAACCCTGAGAGAGTCAACAACTTGCATAGGGTGGCAAAGATTCCAGGATGGGAGTGTTACTAATCACTCTATCTGAATATAGGTTCCTATAGTGGCCTGGAAGGTAGAGAGTGCTCCAGCTCCATGTGGGACATTCAGCTCAGCTCCTGCTAAGCACTCTACAGGCCATTGGCAAAGCTCCTTGAGTAACCCAGAGAGACAATGACCTTTTTGTCTTGAATCCTTCTCCTTCTCATTCCCACAACTTGCAAGTACACTGTCCATCATGTGTCCAAACTGCTTCATTTTAAAAAAATCATGTTACTGATATCGAGCAGAAGGAAAGGAGGATGATTCAAAAAACTGCTCATAGACCAGCACTTGTAAAATATATTCTACAGAATACTAGTCTTGAGATTTTTCTCCATTTACAAAGAGATCCAGGTTTGGAAACAAGGAAGTATAACCCTGGCTTTGAGAGTCACAATTCACATACATATACATTTAAACATATTAAAAGTTCTGAGAATCATGGACCAACAGAATCTGTTACACATTGTTTAATTTCTCTCTAAGCTCCACTTCTATCTGCCTCTTAAATATATCCAAAGGCACCTAAGCCTTCACGTATCAAAACTGAGTTTATGGGTTACAGCCCCAAATCTGATGTTCTTTGGATGACTTCTAAAGTGGGCAAGTTATTCATCTAGTAGTGCAAGTCAGAAAGCTTGATTCCTTTCTTTCTCTCATCTTACATCAAATCCTGTTCATTATACATACAAAAAGCCTCTCACTTCTGCACATTTTTCTCAATGTCTGCCATCCCCATTATAGTACATTAGAGTACATACTATACTATCTTTTACCTCAACTGCTATGTCCCCCTGCCTATACTTCCACAACCATTCTTGCCATCTCTACTAGCCCGTTAGGCAGTCTTAGCAAATTACCACAGACTGGGTGACCTAAACAACAGAAATTTATTTTCTTATGGTTCTGGAGGCCAGAGGTCTATATTCAAGGTGCTAGTAAGTTTGGTTTCTAGTGAGATGTATCTTCCTGGTTTGCAAATGGACACGTTCTCACTTTCCTCTTCTCTGTACAGCTGACGCAAAGAAAGGATTCTGGTGTCCCTTTCTCTTCTCACAGACATCAGTCCTATCAGATTAAGGCCCCACCCTTATCATTTCACTTAACATTTATCACCTCTTCGTAGGCCCTATCTCCCCATATAGTCTCATTTAGGGGTTAGGTCTTCAACATAAAATTTTACAATTCAGTCCGTACTACCTCTTCCACTCTGATCTCCATATTGTAATCTGTTATTTTGTAAATGAAAAGCTGATTTTTCCACTCTTTTTCAAAAGTTGTCTTTTAAAAAATCACTGATGCTTTGCTCATTCTGACCTCTACTTACCTCACCAACCATTGTGTGTACTTCCTCTACACTAACTTTCTTTAAATTTCTCAAAAGTCATGTTTCTGTTTATTTCTCGTCTTTTGTACCTGCTGCTCCATTCCTGCTTTGCTGACTTTCCTCTTCTCCTGGGAGCCCTTCTTTGGCCCCTAACTACTACAGAACTATATATGACTTCCTAGGAAGCTCTACCATAATGTACTATACTTTTTATTCACTTTATACTTTTTATAATATATCTACAAATATATCAGAATATATTTGGGTAATTAGTTGATTAATGTCTTGGTCCATTCAGGCTGCTATAACAAAATAGACTGGCTGGCTTATAAACAATAAAAATCTATTTCTCACAGTTCTAAAGGCTGGAAGTCCAAGATCAATGCACCAGCATGGCTGGATGAAGACACTGTTCCCCATACATAGCCAGCACCTGCTCACTGTGTTCTCAGATGGTGGAAGGGGCTAGGAATCTCTGTGGGGTACCTTTTTTAAGAATGCTAACCCCATTTTTAAGGGTCCTTCTCTAATTACTTAATTACCTTCTAAAGACCCCACTAAAGACCCCAATCTAATACTATCACATTGGGCATTAGGATCTCAGCATATGAATTTGGAGGCACAAATATTAAGACCATAGCGATTAGTGTCTGTTCCTAACTAGACCATAAGCAACATGAAGCAGCAATCGTGTCCATTTTGCCCATTGTTATATCTACAGCGTCTTGCATTGGTTCCACCACATAGTGAATGAATAAATGGACCCACAATTCTTTTAATTTACTTGATAACTGATTGTAAGGCCTACTTACAAATATTTTTTGTTTAACTAGTATTATGCAAAACACACTTCAGGAAACATGCCAACAAGCTAAACTTTTCTGGGATAAAGATATAGCATGGCAAATATAGCCATAGAAAATTTTTCTAAAATCTAGAATCTGGAACATTATATAGCCGTGGACATGAAACAGAAGAAAGCAGAAATCTGATTAGGAGAGTTTTAGACAGATTCTTGAAAAATTTCAGATGCATTCTGAAAGGACCTCTTTCCCTCTTCTTCTCACGTCAACTGGTTAACTCTATGATCAGAATTTAAGTCCTTATTTCTCAAATATAAGGACCGGTATGTGTGTGGTTCAAATTAATTAACGATATGTTTACTTGGCTTTAACAATAAATTAATATTATCATCTGGTTGCTATGAATGTACATGTGTGTAATTATAATAAAGGTGCATGTGCCTGGCTCTACATATAGAAAACTTTTATAATACTAGGGGAACTTTACAAACAAAAGATTTTCTGGAAACCATGATCTGTGCATCAAATAGTGATTTTTTATAAGCTAATCTTAAAGGTCCTGCCATCTGAGATATTATGATTCTACTTTTTCATGCTTAAGAATTAACACCTAAAAAAGATGGGTGGTATCTGAAATTGTAGAGAGATGTCATCAGGGATGCTTTGGACAACAAAGGTGATATAAGATCCACTCATGTAAACACCAAGAGAATGAAAGAGCTGCCATTCATATATGTAAATTGAGCTTACTGATGTCTAATTTTAGAATACTAATGTAAATTCTATTCTTCAAAAGTATCTAAGGATTAATTTAAAAAGTGGTAGAGAAGAATAAAGTTTAAGTAATGAAATGTTAATGTAAAACTATGAGTCATTTACACCAACTTATGGTATATTATTGTCTCTATTGAATCATCAGGTGGTGGAGAGATCTGGAACTTAAGATCACAAAACCTCATTAATTTGTTTTTTGAAACTCAGTATAATTTGTATTCAGTTGATTACAAAGTTTCCCTTTATATAATCCATCATAAAAGGGCTTGCTAAGCAAATGAATATCATATACAAGATTACAGAGATGTTTATCCTTCTTAAGTCAAACTGTTCAAGTACTTAAAATCATTTGCATATAAGCAATTAATAGGCTCAGTACAAGAGATACTTATGTATTCATTAAAGCAATTAATGTGGGACTCTACTTGGCAAGGCTTCAGGTATGATTAAACATATATTATATAAAAATGGTTTAATATAAGCATTAAGCATTTAGAAAAGTTTTATTAACCAGTTAATAGTAGTGTTTTATTTCATTATTTCTAATTTCCTCATATGTATATGCATATTTTATTTCACATTTATTCTTAAAACTGAAAAATCAAGTTCAGTTTTCTCCAAATATCCCTTCGTTCAGAACTTTTAAAAATTCTTACTGGCCTTGCTATACTTATTTTAAACTAATCTTTCAATGAAGGCAATTACCACACGGGCTGAGCTGGAGCAAGCCCCACAGAAGCAGCCTGCAGCAAATGGGGCCCCTCCCAGCCACCACCTGTTCAACCAACAAGTCCACAAGGCAAGATGATAAGTCTAATAGCCCAGATGGGATCCTCTGGGCATTGGGAAGTCCCTGAAAATAAGATGTCCATAGAAAGTGTCATCTATGTTGTTCAAAACATTGTCTTAAAAGACCTTAATGCTTAGAATGACTTAAACTTTCATGATAAACCATCAGAGTATTCCAATCGTAAAAGAGAACAACAGGCATTAAAAAAAAATGGCTAAGGTTGAAAAAAATCAGAGCCAGTCTAGAAAGAAAAGCAGAAAATGGGCCTAAATAAAACTAAACACACATCAAAGCAAGCTATTGAGCTTTTTAGTCCCCGTAGAGATGTGCATTTTGACAAATTAGGTGAGAGATATCAGCTTCAAAAAGCCTGACACTGTCTCACATTTAATTGTTCAAAATTAGTCTCCTCATGGGCATTAACTTAGAGTGAGTTTTCTGGAAAAATGAAACAAAAACACTTGTGTGTTTAGCATTCTCCCTCCCTTCCTCCTTTCTTTCTTTCCTTCTTCCTTCCTTCCTCCCTCCCCCCCCATCCCTTCTTCTTGACTTCCTCCCTCAAAGATATGTTATGTTTCCCTGAAATGGAAATGTGTTCAGGTCTGTAGCATCAATGATGAATCAAAGCTCTGCAAAGGTGGGGTTTTATATCAGAAAAATGAAGTAGACTCAGTGAAAATTGTGTGTCATAAGTAGAATTTGTGAAAAGACTTGTAAGCTACAAATGCAAACATTATAATTCTCATGCAGGGGTGTTCAATAAATCTCTGCTGATAAAGAATCCCTGAGTGTTCACTAAATTTATAATATCTTTCCTGTCAGTTATCACTGGCAGATGCCATTGGGCATTTTGTCTAAAAATTAATTCAATAAATTTAATGCTCATCAAGAAATCAATTAAAATGAAAGCTGCCTGCAGGCGAACTTCTTCCCTAGATGTTGAGGATGGGTTGTTCTTTTCAGATCACATGTACTTCTGTGTTGATTAAGCAATTCTCAGAAGTTGTAGGTAGTTCAGGATTATACACACAACTGCCACAGAACGCTAATAAGTTCCCCAAGCAAAATCCTATCACCTCCCCTTCCCTGAGACATCAGATTAGAAATGACAATACTGGTGTTTCAAGGAAAAAATAATGCCCTGGCCAGTGGGGCTCAGTTGTTTGGAGCATTGTCCCGTAAGAAACCAAAAGGTCGTGGGATTGATTCCAAATCAGGGCACATGCCTAAACTGCAGGTTCAGTCCCCAGCTGGAGCACGGACAAGGGGCAACTGATCAATGTTTGTCTTTGGCATCACTGTTTCTCTCCTTCTCTCTCTCTCTCTCCCTTCCCCTCTTCCTAAAAATCAATAAGCATGTTCTTGCATGAGGATAAAAATAAATAAAATGAAAAAAATGTTTTTGTTTTTTTACTATAGAATTATAATCAATGACTGCATACAAATGTTGCCCAGGGGAAACAGTGAAATACCTATGTTCTTGGTGAGAATGTTTTTTGCTAATAAACAAAAAATATAAGGGCCTTAGGCAAAGACAAGTGTTCTGATATGAATGTAAATCATCATTGCTCGGTTGCAAGCCCCTCAACTAATATTTGCATAGCGTCCAGCCACTTATATATATATTCTCATATTTGATATCAAAGCAAACCTATAAAGTTGTATTTTGTCATTATTGCCAATTTATACACAAGGAAATAGAATCAAAAGATGATATATGACTTTTTCAAGCTCATAGACCAAGCAGAGGTAAAGCTGGGCTCAGACTCAGTTCTTCTGAACCCAGATAATCTGCTCTCTCCATCCATCCAAGCTGTCCCTGTGTAACAGTTCTGTAGGACGTTAGAAATTACAAAATAATTTCAGACTCTGTGCAAGTTCAGTAATCTTCAGAATGAAGATTTTAGTATTCTCAGAATTCTGGGTTGAGAATTTAAAGTGGATCCATTAAGCATGAGAAGGTCAGTAGTAAAGCCTTCTCTTTGGGTTCAATTCCTCTGCATAGAAATCTAAGACTATCAATTTATTTAGAACTCTAACACTTAGAGCCTATTTTTTTAAGTGTTCTGCTCCTCTAGGCTTGGTTCAAGTGCTACACTTATAGCAAAGCAGAATCATAGACTCCATATCAGGCATATTAATTTAGACTCTGCATTTTACAAGGTCCCCAGGTGATCCACATGCACATGAGAGTTTAGGATGCAGAGCTCTGGCCTAAAGCTTGCTGGAATTTCTATTCTGGTGAACCCGGGGCCCTGCAACCATCAGAAGTTTGGGACTATAGATCCAATACCTCCCGCTAGATTGCCTCTAGATTTAGCTTCTCACTCGATGCTCACATGCATGCCAGCACATTTCCTGCTCAAAGGAAGGAGGAGAGCCCTGTGGTCAGCCAGAGCAAAGGGACACAGCGCCGACACTGGGCGAATGGGCACTTTCTGCAAGAGAACATTGAGGGAAGAGCATTAGAGAATTGGCAGAGCATTTTAATACATTAGAAGTATCTTTGCTCAGAAACAATGGTTTCTTGATTATTTCCCTCATTAGCAAAGAACTGAAGTACTACATGTTGGTCCCAGTCCAATACAGCCTTGAAGATTAGCTCTGAGCATCAGCAAAATATACCACATGAGTCATCTGGAAGCTTCAGTATGTGCTGAAAACTCTGACACTGGAACTTAAAGATACTTTACATCTAATTATAATACGCTTTTTAGATGAAGCATATTATCCTGAAATGTTAATTTGCCTATGGAAAGCAAATAAAATTAGCAGCCTGCTTCAGGTTTCAAAAGTTTCTATCAACAAAATATAACTAGAAGTCAACAGTGATTTTAAAGATTTGTTCTCAGAGTCATACAATCGTGGAGCTGGGAGTGAAGTAGATATCTTGTGTTGCAATGAAGCGGTGAATAACCAGGTAGAGCATCAAGGCCAGGTGTCGCATGCCTTTAGGAATTATAAAATCTGGTGTCAGCATTCAATTAAACTGGAAGGTCCAAAAGACACAGTGTTGCAGTCAATTTCCTGTGGCGGTAAAAACAGACCCCTACTGATGCCCCACCCAGCATCTTAGCTCGCTGTCTTAGCAACCACTTAAATCCACTCTAACTGTAAAGGTTCACCATGTAAACAACGTGGCCCAAATCAAACAAAATTCTGCTCAAATTGAAAAATAAAAGGTCTTTTTAAGAAAACAAAAAGAACAGCAGGTATGAAAAGAAAAAAAGTCCCAAGAAGAAGCCCTGATTGAAAATAACCATTTAATAAATGCTTGCTTGAAGATTTTGAATGAAGGAAACAGTGAGTCAATGAAGACAGTGATCACTGCCACTCCCATACCAGGTTTCTATCTAGAGTCCTCTTTTCTGATCAAATTTTGAGGGTATTTTTGCTTTAGCTATCATACCCTCTTACAGCAGTGATGAGGCTCACCAACGTTAGTAACATGGAAAAATTATCTTCCATGCATTCACACTGGAATGGGTAGCATACACAAAATACACAACTCTTTTATCATTCCAGCCTATTTTAGGGATCTGAAGTGGAATCGGTAATGCAGAAAATGTAGAAGTAAATTTAAAATTGTCGCAAAACATCTCCCAGTGCAGCAAAGCAGGTGCCCTGAAAGAACGCATCAAAGCTTTGTAACTGAAGGAAGGATTGCAAGCTGGGGGCACATCCATGGATGCCCAGGCCGCAGGCAGAGGAATGCTGATGAAACTAAAGTCTTTGGGGCCACATCGACACACCGCTATCTAGCACCAGCCGTGATATCACCTTAGAAACATGAGATCCATATCTATGTACATACACACACTTCTAAAAACTGTAAATCTTTCAAGAGCCATCACAAAAGTCAGGATTGGAAAACTGTTAATATCAAGAAATGTTTACCGAGAACCTGCTAAGTATAAGGCACTCAGGAATATTGCTGGTAAAAATAAGAAATCTGCATTAGCTGTAAAAGCAACCATATTCATAAGTACTTCTTTATGTTCCACTTCAATTACTTTTGAAATTATATTTAGTTGGAGAAAACGATCTCCTCACTACCACTTACACATTTTTACATGAATCCAACTCTATCAGCCACAGGATAGTCCTTGTTAAGTAAAGAATAGTTAGTTCTTTTTCTAAAATGGATGCAGTAATTTAAAAGAATAGTAGCCATCATCTCTCAGGGGCAGAAATGAGTTAGCAAAAGTAAAGTCTCTCAATGAGAACCTCCAACATGTGATATTAGAGATATGGTGCCCTTTGGTGAGGAGTTAGAGTTGAAATGGCAGGTGAAGCTGACCTGAAATTTACCAGAAAGAAGAAATCAGAGCACTGGGTGTCCCCATACATCAAAGCAGAAATATTATGAAGGTAATAAATTATGATAAAATGTGTAGCTCTAGTGCAAGCACATAAAAGCATTAAAAAAATTACCAGTGAGAGTGAGTTTATGATTCATCCACGACAACATTCAGGCTCTAAAAGCAATAGCGTGTAAACGCTCACTGTTGAGCTGAAAAGGAAAGCAAGGTCCTGTCCCTAGGATTGCGCATTGTACACTTATTTCAGCGACGGGAAGTGATCTTCTGGTAAAGGTCGTCCCCAGGGCGGGGACTTGTGTTACAACAAACATTGTTAGTTAACAAAACTGTTTGTAAATCTGGTAGTAAATCCAAGGCACAGAAAATATACAAACCAGTAGCCATGACGTTTTTTGGTAGATTTCATGTTATAGATGTATTATCAAGGCATGGAAAGGGAAAGGAAGAGAGGAGGGGAGGAAAGGCAGGAGGTGATGGGGGGAGAAAGGGGAGTCATTCATGAGTTCTCCAGTGATCCCTGAATTTCTACATTAAATTCAAAATAAAATGTCCAACATAAAGAAATTTAGGCCAACATAATTATTAACAAAAATGAAATAGTCTATTATAGAGTCAGCTTATTATTTTTTTAAGTTTAATTCCATAGCTAAGAAGTGTGGCCCCAGAGGACATAAACTTGAAATGAAAATAATGCCTTTATTAGACTATACAGGTGCAGCATATTACAGCAAAAGATGACATTGCTGAAAGGAGTCGCTTTGAAGTGATAAGGAAAAATGAACAGGGGAGGAGAAGAAAAGAAATGGAGCAGGAGTAACATTTTTGAGTAACTTAAAATTAAACGCGAAAGGGCAACAGGCGCTCTTGTCAGGTGGAGGTGTTTGGGTGGCAGACAGTAATGTGAGAATCGTAAATAATTTGCAAACCACAGGTCTGCAAGCATGCACAGCTCTCCTCTCTTATGACTGTTAATCAAGATTTCTTCTTCCCCCCCCCCCCCCCATGGAGAAAAACAAATTCAGAAAAGTCAGTTTCATGAATCCCTGACATCAGGAACAGTTTGGTCCCTGCCAATGACAGCCGGTCACAGGCAAACCACACGCAAAATCAGGCAAGAGCTGCATTGTCTCTCATGGTGACTCCATTTGGTAACACCTTTCCTGGAGCCTGTCTTTCAGGAATAGTGTGACTGCCCCCTTTTCTAGGCTGTGTCTCGGATTTAGCTACTGTCACCGCCCCCCCGCCGGCCCCCCGCCGACCAGGGCACAGTCCCAGGCCTGCAATTGCTGTCCTGCAGCCCTGCCCGGGGTCTACGCTGGCAGTGGTCTGTACCTGTCATCTCCCCTCTCATACTCGTAAACACAGTGTGTACTGTGCGCCAGGCATTTGTACATATATTAATCCCTTTTAAATGTTTTACCTGAAAACAGCCCTATAAGGTTGATACTATTAAGACCCTCACTTTAGAGAGGAAGAACCTGAGCACAGAGACAGTAAGGACTTGGCCAAGACAAGGAGGGGAACGAACATTTTGCCACCCCAAAATGTGTCTTTTGGGATATTGATTTTAAGGCGTTATTAAAAAACAAAAGACTCAGAAAAGAACCGTTGACCCTTCCCTTTCAGCCTAAAGGAATTCATATAGAAAAACTGCTTCAGAAAGGGAATCTGATTATAATTATCTTAGCATATTCACCTTAGCATACGAATTAGCATGTAGGTGATGGGACAGGAAGAAATACTGCAAAGCCTGTTTCCCTCTGTGTCCCATTGTTTCTGGATAGCCCAGCAAGAATTTGTTTACCATGTTTGCTCTTCCTCTTACCTGTGAATTGCCTACTTTCTCCTGGGAATCCCAGACCCCCTGCCCCACTTCTGTGTCCAGCAGGTCATAGAAGCCTCAACTGCCCAATAGGGGTCACATCCTTATTAACCCCTGAGTGTATATTTGTTTAATAAACTGAACATATATTCCTGCTAACCTGTCTCTGTTCATTTGATGATCAGACCAGCTAGAAGAGCTTAGAGGGCAAGGGGAAAGTTAATTTTTTAGGCCTCCATCTCATACACCGAGGAAGGGATTTGAATTCAGAAATGTCTGTCCCCACAGTTCTCTCTCAACAATGACATTATACAAGGCGAAACCCCAAATGGAATTTATTTATAAAAAATTGTGTATTTATTCTCACATGTTTAAATTTCAGTCACCTTCAAAGTATTCTCCATTAGGTGCAAAACCCTTATCATTTTTTTTCCACTGCTCAATACAGTTTTTGAATTTGTCTATTTTGATGCTTTTTAGTGCTTCTGCTGTTTTTTGCTTCACCTCTTCCATATCGGCAAAACATTTCCCTTTGAGAAGTTTTTTGATGTGGGGAAACAAAAAGAAAAGTTGCTCAGGTCGAGATTGAGTGAATAAGGAGGGTGGAACATGGGGGTCATGCCATTTCTGGTCAAAAACTGAACACTCAGTGCAATGTGGGCAGGTGCACTCGTAAATCACCAATCATGAAATGGGCAAATGTGTAGAAAGAGACATCAAAAAAATTAAAGCCAAACACAGTCTCTCACAACACCACTAGCTGATACGCTAATACAGATGGGTTCCTAGAACACTCACCTAATGGGGGAAGCCTGTACTACAAGGGGCCTGCCCTCCAGAAGATAATTCCGTTTGGGGGGCTCCCCCCTTGTACAGCACCTGTTTCTTTTCAAGTTTTCATTCATTCAATAGACATTTATTTTAGCATTATAATGTGTCAGTTATGCTATGTGCTGGGGAATAAGTACATCAGTAAGTAAAAGAGATACAGCACTTTTTCTTAGGAGCTAAAGTTAAGTTGGAGTGATAGACGATGCACAGGTGATCTAGTATACTATCACTACTGTAAAAATGTTCTAAGAAAAAAACAAGGTGTGGTCAGAAGTAATGACAGAAATAATAAAAAAGAGCATAATATTTGGCCAAGACTTGAGGGATGAGAAAGAGTCAGCCACACAATGAGTAGCAGGGGCGAGCCTTTCAGGAAGAAGGAAGAACGTGGGCAAAGACTCTGAGGGAGGAAAAAGCTCCACATTTCTAAGAACTTAAAGGGCGGTTGTGTGACTAGAGCAAGGAAGATGAGGAGAAAGAGGTTTGTTTAGAAAAGAGTAAATCAGAATATGCAAAACATCAGTCTATGGAGAGTTTTCATTTTTTGAAAAGTGCAATGGAAAGCCATTAACAAGGGTTTTTTAAATATTTTTTTAGTTGACCATATTCCTTATGCTGTACTTTACAACCCTGTGACTGTTTTGTAACTACTAATTTGTATTTCTTAACTCCTTCCCCTTTTTCATCCAACCACCCAAACCCCCTCACACTTAGGAACTGTCAAAATGTTCTTTGTATCTATTAGTCTGTTTCTGTTCTGCTTCTTTTAAGCTGTGGAGGACTTTTTGTATATGTGTTTGTGTTTTTAAAACTGTCTGCTTTGTGGAAAATGGATTGGAGAAACAAAAAGCAAACATGAAAAGACAAAAAAGAAGCCTGTTGTAATAGAAACATCTAGAAGTGGAGGTTACATGGTCATGCTGGAGATGCACATTCAGAATGTATTTTAGAAACTGAGCTGACAAGATTTGGCATTGGAGTGAATGCAGAGGATGAATGAAAGGCAGGATTTAAAGATATCTCCCATGATGAATGTGGTACCATTTCCTGAAATGGGAAAGATTGGAAGGGAAACAGTTGAAATGGGGAGCTCAATTTTAAATGTGTTATATGTACTTGAGTCTCCACCTTTCTGTACAATCAACATATAATTTAACTATCCCCAGGGTGAAAAATAATAATAGAACCCTCAGAAATATTTGGGAATCTGGGAGAATAAGAAATCCATTCTCTCCCTGGGCAGGGGCTCTGAAGAGAAACTAAGTCCCAGAATTCCCAGCACTATGCAGAGCCCCCTGGTATAGCTGCAATAGAACGTTTGTGCTCTAGCAGAGAAATTGAGACAGCCAGAGGAAAGGCAGCCAGCCAGGAACGGCATGGGACAGAAGCCCACTGACCTTGGACCCTAGAATGATACCAAACAGCTGAAAGGGGAACCTTCAAGTATCTTATGGTTGTGATGAGGGACACCCCTATGGCAGAGAATTTTGCAGCCAGCCATCAAACGGTCACACTGACACCTCCGATGATGGCAGCAGGGAGCAAGAGTCGAAGGCCAAAGATCAGAAAGAATGAGTGACATCCCAGCTTATGGATGCCTGTATGACAGAAAGGACAGCTTGGACCCGATGCCTTCCTCTTGTGCCAGAACAGAACACTGACACCACTTTGAGGAGAAAGCAGGGAAGGAGGAAATTTTGGAATTAACTCAGTGTATATCTAAACAGGATAAAGAAAGCGTGAAGGCGACTGAGTTTATCCGGCAACTATTGCACTGACATGTTTTGTCTTTAGGCAGAATATGGATTGTTGAGTTTTAAAAAGTAGCTATTTCTTTAAACATCTAAGTAAAACTTACTTGGAAATTTGTACTGAAAACAGTAAAAAGCTCATTGGCCTTTTCCTTCAGTTGCCTCCACAATCTCTTGGGAAGTTTCTGGGGGTTTCTGTAATATCCAGTATCACACTGACTCATGAATGACTCTACCATTGTTGTTGAGTTTATTCAAGGACTACTCCTCGTTGTATTCATAGGGTTGGGTCCTCTTTGCAAGGATCTCAAAGTAGGGGGCTTGGACTTTAATATCTTACACTAACTTGAGTCCTGTAGCTTTTCACTTTGTACTCCTCAAACCTTTTTGCTAAACACACCCACATCCACCACAGCACTCCGACATGTGTTTAACAGGAATTATGCTGAGAGACAAATACATAAAAAACAGATGATGGGGCCTGGATATCCTCGGGAATGGCAACCCTAATGGAGGCACACAGCACCCGGGCTCAGGACAGTGTCACCCAGGTCACCCATAAGGGTGGCTGGCAGGTGAAGGAATAGCAGGCTGATGAGGTGTCGGTAGCGGGGGAAGGTGGGGACTCATGCCACATGGACACAGAGGAGGCCCACCCATGAAGAGGCCCATCTTCCCACCCCTCTCCAGGATGGGAGCTGGATGAGAAAGGAGAAACCGGGAAAACTCCAGTCCTAGCTAACAGATACACACCAGTAAGAAAACTGGTTGAAGATATTTACTCCTATTGTAGAACACTTAGGACTTCAGATATGCTTTACCTTGAAATTGAGGAATGTAGAAATCAGGACTTGTAAAGAAAGCAAGGATGTTAGCGTTCTGACAAAAGCAGCTGATGCCGTGAACACCTTCATCCTCGGGTTCTAGGTGGAGGATGCACTTGCCCTCATTAGGGTGGATTCTTAGTCTTTTGAAATTACAGATGTGAATCCCCTAAATGGAGACCACCTGTCAAGGGCAATAGGGAAAATCACTATTGGCAAAAGAGGAAAAACCCAGTTCGCCATAGAGAATGTGACATAAGCATAGAAAGCTTTAGCTGATGTGAAATTTCACATCCTTGGCTCTTCCCAAAACATCAGGATGGCAAGAGCTGCCATTCACAACCTCATTCTAGGAAATCCTCCATCAGAGGTTTATGGCAATGTTCAAGCTGTGGCAAGCAGAGCAGCAGATCAATTCTGATTTCAAATCAGAGACATTATTTCCTGTCACTGTACTCTAGGAAAAAAAAAAAGATCTTACCCTTTCTGAGTGGACACAAGAAACCATGTGAAGGTTTTTTCAATCACTTTAAGCCTCAGTCCCTTCTTCAGTTTTCAGCAGAAGCAGAAGCATAAGCAGAAAGGAAAATTTGATAGTATTCATTCAACAGCTTTGAGTATAATTTATCAAAATTCAGTACTATTATTATACTTAAATATTAATTATAATTTATTATTATTTTTTATTTTAAATTACATGTAGCACATTTACATAGTTTCTACATCTCTCATACAGAAATGTATACAGAAAATTCATACAGAAATGTATAAATTTATAAATTTATAAAAATTTCTTCTCTATGAGTTGTAATTAAAGAAACCCTCTCTGAACCATGACCGTAATCCTGGACAGTGTGCGCCTGCTCTAGAATCAGGCCATAAGCAGCAGTTTGGCCACACTGTGTGAACTAAAATGGCTAATCTTTGTACCTGTTTTGCCACTTGTAAGATTAAAATTAGAGGCTTATATCACAAGGTTGTCAAGAGCGATGACAATAAATAAGGATCATATACTCCTGCACTCAAACAGTAAGGCTTCATTACTAGATCAAAGTCAAATTCCCTTCAGAATAAACGTTCCTCCAAATAAGACTCTTGGTCCTCCTGGGAAGGAACTTCTGGCAAGCCCACTAATTTATTATTTATACTCATCTGTCCAAATCTCACTTGGACTCAAGCCCAGACACCACCTACACAATTAAGTGACATACGTCTTTGAAATTTTAGCCCAGGTGGGAAGCAGATCAGCAACTGGTTAAACCATTTGGAAAAGGATTTTGATGCACTAGGTGTTTATGGTTACTCTCACATTACAGAGTTTTCAGGGAAGCCACTAAAGCCCATGAAGGCTGCCACCTTAGCCAGCAATGGCATGCTCATGTAACCTGGTCTACTGATTCTTGAATAACCAGAGAAGATCTAAACTTTATTTTCTCCTCTTCCTCCTCCATCTTAGTCTGTTCAGATTGCTATAATAAACTCCTTAGATAGCTTATAAATAACAGACATTTATTTTTCTTAGTTTTAGAGACCAGAAGTCCAAGATCCAGATGCCAGTACGGCCCAGTTGTGGAGGGGACCTTTCCTGGACTGAAGACTCCTGACTCCTCATTATGTCCTAACATGGCGAAATAGAGCAAAAAAGTAGGTGCTCTCATAACTTCTATAAGGGCACGAGTTCCATTCATGAGCGTTCTACCCTCAGGATCTCATCTAATCCTAAGTATCACCCAAAGGCCCCACCTCCTAATACCATCAAATGAAAAGGAGACGTTGAACCTCAGCTCAACATATGAAGTTAGGGGGACACAAACACTCAATCCATAACACCCTCTTTTTTCCCCTCCTTCTTTGCCTCTAATTCTTTAAGGTAGGATTAATGTGGTAGTTTAAAAAGCACTTCCGGACTCATTCATTCAACAAAAATTTATGGGAGGCCTATTATATGCCAAGCCCTGGTTCTAGATTGTTAGTAAAATATCAGAAAAGAAAGTGAATGAGGTCATTGAGCGGATATTCTAAAGGTGAGGAGGGGAGGATCGGGGCTGGTGGCTGGAAGGGCAGTGCAAGAAGGGCAGTGTGTGCCCTAAACAATACAAAAATAAATAATCTCATGTTATGGTTAAAATAATCCAGGTTTACCTGACAGAGAACAAGTGAGGAATTACCATAGCATAGCTCTGTCTTTAGTCTTAGCAGAATCTAACTTCAAAATCGGAATTGTCCTTATGCCAGAGCTAATCAATTATTTGCATCATTCTACACTTCACAACCTTGGGTGGTCTGATTCATGTGACATTGAAGTATTAGAAATAGCTATTTATTTTTAACTCTATTTAAACTGGGCACAGCCATGACACCACTTGGAAAGTATGGTCATACGGGGCAGTACAGTGGGTGAGAACGGGCAGAAGCTTCAAAGTCAGGGAGATGAGGGTTTTAATCCTTCATCTGCATCCGGCTGGCTCTTCCCTTTCGTAAGTCATTTGATCTCATGAAACCTTATCACCTGCAGTGTCAGAACAGTAACATTTAATTCAAAGTTTTGTGATGCGTACCAAAATAACAAAATTAAATAATACATGTTTATTTGGTTTAAGGTGTCATTGAAGTATAAATCTGGAATCATTTTACATTTTTCCCAAATAATACCTATCAAGTGTTCCCTTTCAACTTCCATTTCACCTAAGTACAAGCTTCTTAAAGATCTCTCAGCCCACCCTTATAACCTTTCTTCAGTTTTGGTTGAGATTATCTCATCTCTTACTCACATTTCTCCGTGTTCCACAAAAGCAGGATGCACCGCTGACTGGAAGTGTTGGGGGTAGGAAGGAAAGGGTGTGGTCTCCGGAGACAGCATCTGATATCTAGGCTTCAGTGGCATTGAGAGGAGGCAGGGAGACATCTGATCACTTGAGTGCCCACAGTGCCTGGTGGTAAGTCCTCCATTCTTTCTTTTAGTTGTTGCTATTCTTCTGCAGGACACTGACTGCTTGTCAGTTCCACCTTTGACAGAGTTATTGAGTGATGGCAGGATCTTAGGAAAGCACTTGGGCCTCCTCGCCCCCCTGCCCGCTCCCCTCCACCCCACCCCGCACACAGTCCCTTGACTGGAAGACCAGGTTCAAGGCAAATCTAATCCTTCCCACCTCAATATCAGCCACACCTGGGGGTTCCTTACTCAGAAGCATACTTGCAACACTGCCTAGGTTATAGCCACAATTAGTGATGTTTTTCCAACACACAGGAAGCTCACATATCTTTACTAAATGTAGGGAATAGGACTGAACCTCTATCACTCACCAATAGCTATTATCTCTCTCCTGCTTCTTTATCTAAACCCAGAACCCCAGGTAGTACACTGGCTCAATGGTTCAGCAGGCTTCAGGAAGAAGGTCATCAGCTGTAGATCTCACAGAGAGGGAAGAACTCAGGCATTCACTCATAACACCCACCCAAAAAAATAAACTTCAAAGCCTCCCGTGACAACCCATTAAGATGAATGTCAAAATCCTTATCAGAAGGGCCATCTAGTCACTGTAAAATCTGACCCAGCCCGCCACTCCAGCTGCATCCCATGCCCCTGCCATTCCCTCGCGATCTGAGTCCCTGTCCTGTTACCTTCTTTAAGCTCATCAAGCATGCCCTGCCCCTCTTCACCTCAGTGTAAAGACAGACAAAGAGCACTCATGACAGAAGTCTGAGAAACACCAGTATTTGGTGGTGGGTTCAAGAAGAAGATGGGAAAAGAAACAAGGAGTAATATCCAGTAAGACAAGAAGAAAACCAGAAAATATGATATGGCAGAAACCAAGTACAGAGAGTATTTTTAAGCAAAGTGAATGGCCAACTGTATTAAATGTTACTTAAATGAAGCCCAAGGATATGTCTTTGAATCTTACCAGCTGGAGGAGACTGGTGATCTTGAAAGAAATGTTTTAGTAGAGTAGGGAGGACCAAAGCTAGATCAAAGTAGCATAAAGGTGAATAGGAAATGAACTGGGTGATCTTTAAGATAGCTATACTTAATAGTAGGAACACTATTAGTTATTAGCACATAAATTATTTTAACTTAAAGTGGACTTACTTTTTACCAGGCATTCTGCTATGCACTTTGCAAGCATTTTCTCTTTAAATACTCACAGTAACACTATTGGGCAAGAAATGTACTTATTAAATTGCCAAAGACATAACTAGTAAACTGTGGTTCACTGAGTAACAGTCCCAAGGATATCAAAGTCATAATCCCTGCAACCTGTAATGTTATCCTACAAAGTGAAAGGTACTTTGCAGGTGGAAGAGTCTTTAGTTGGGGATTATCAATTTGGGTTATCTGATGAAGCCCAAATGTGATCGGAATTGTCTCACAAGAGAAGCTGAGAGATTTGCCACAGAAGCGAGAAGACGATGCCATAACCTCAGCAGAGAGAGATTTGAAGATGCTACACTGCTGCCTTTGAAGGAGAGGCCCTTGAATCAAAGAATGCAAGGAATGCAGCTCTAAGTCCAGGAAAAAAGCACAGAAGCAGATTTCCTAGGAAGTGCAGCCCTGAAATCAAGACCCTTAATTTCAGCCCAGGAAACTGGTTTTAGACTTTGGACCTTTTGGACTGTAGGAGAGTACCATATTTTGCCATGCATAATGCACACCTTTTTGCCCAAATTTTTGAGGGAATAATAAGGGTGATATAATTCTACAGTAAATAGAGGTATCACATATGGAACACATACAGAAATCAGGAAGGGAAAGAAAGGAAGAGAGGGGCAAACAAATGAAAGAAGTGGTGTGGGGGAGAGGAAAGTGGAAAGTCGGTAGAATGGAGAGGAGAGGAGAGCCTAAGACCTCAAATATTCTAAAAGCACATCAAAACTATCTACTGCAACTTCACCTCAGGGACTATTTTCTTAACCTGAATCAGGGTTCCCATTTGGCCCATAGCTGAGAGTTAGCTCTAGGGGATAAAAATAGAGTGGAGAGTAATCTATAAATCGTGTGGCATCTCGACTGAGGAGAAAATGGATTGGTGGAGTCTTAGTTTGGAGGTCAAAACTGTTTGGGGGCAGTCAACAGTTAAAGCCACAATATTAAATGGTGAGAGGTGAAGTTTGAAAAAGGACAGCTTGAGTCCTCTTTGTATCAGCAATGTAAGTATGGCCTTCATTTGCTTTTAAAGATATATTTTGTAAGGTTTTTCTCTTTATATATTTTACTGTTTTCTCATTATTATTTATTACTGGCTGTCATTTGTTATTATGAAATAATGTTGAAACATCTTCGCCAAACATACTATTAATAATTTGTTTTTAAAGCAATGGGGTAAAAATGGGGACAACTATAATTAAACAACAATAAATTTTAAAAATAAATAAATAAAGGGCAATTTTATAAATTTATTAGTATTTGGATATACTATTTAATTTCATGATGAAATAATGCTCTAGTATTATAATCAATGGCCACAGCTTTAAAAATATATCTGTATTCAATATTTAATAAAAGAAAAGGAAGTTTATCAGGAAAACAAATGATTTGTGTGTTTAACACCACCATTCAACAGCCTGAAACTCATGACAACTTCCGTCCCTTGGTTGGGTTCAAGGGCAGATCTGAGTATAGTCACAAAAACTGAGTCCTGAACTCTGGCTCGTTGTGCTCTCACGGGGCTCCTTCCCTCGGTGGGGTTAGTGGCACATCACTTTTTTCTAAGGAAATTAGATATTCCCTTTCAAGTCTCTAAGATTTGGAAGAAATTAAAAGAGAAACATTTAGAGCTCATACATAGATTCTGAATAGCCACAGTAGAGTGATTTTCCTAATTTGCTAATAAATAGTCTTTATATTATGGAGCTGAAAAGTACATTATAAGGGAGAATTAAGAATTATTAAGGATAAAGGGGAAGGTGCACTAGTGGGAGAAATGCTTTTATTTCAGTCTTTCCCTTTAAAAAACAGAAAAGAAAAGCAGCAATCAAATAACACAACATAAGGAGCGTCTGTTTGTCAATGAAAATGCTAGGTAAAGAGATCTTTATATTTAAATCTGCACAGACAAGAATTAGCCTCCCCTGCTGAAGACTGTTTCCCCTGCACACAAGCTCAAAAGGGCAGGCTGACTGCTCTCAGTTTGTCATACAAAAGCACGAGTAACAGCAACACCTAGTGGCATATGGTGATAGAGAACAGTGAAACTGAAGGGAATGCTCAGGGAAAGCTGAGAGCAAAACTCTGGAAGGATGCTGCTGCACTTCAAGTTTCCTGATATAAATAATAGCGTACCGAAATTGTACGCTAACAGAATCAGTGAGTTCCGTTTCCCAGCAAATGCTATTGTTCTGGGTCAACGTCTGGGATGTGGAAACGTCACCTACTATTCACTGCTGGGGAATGGGGAAAAGCCTGTGGTCAAATCATGCTATCTCAGTCTTAAAACTGGAAATGTGGTGATATTGCTGGATTGTTTTTTTTAATATGGTTACAAGAGGTTATGCTTCTCTGATAAGAGAAAGACGGTTTAATATACTTCTAAATGTCGACCTTAAAATCTATCCGAAGATAGCAAATTGCACTCTTTCTTCATTCATTTTACACTATTCTCCCCTGTCGACAGAACAGGCCCGCCACCTCAGGGCTCTCTGCAGCGGCTGAAACTCTGGCGCTCAGCCCTTCGTGTTAGACCACAAGCTACACCACTCTGTCCCTGTCTCCCTCAGGTGCCAGGCACAGCATCCTTTAGTCTGGTTGCCAGGTCAGTAATCTCTCTTGGCATCTGCCCTTTTCACCCCTCCCCTCGTCCTCCCCCTCCACCAAGAAGTTCAGCTCCAAGTTGGCAGGCAAGGCAGGTCAGAAATCTCTGACAGGCACAACTTCTACCTCCCACGCTCAGGTCTTACCTCTGTACATACTGCCAAAAGCCAGCTTACTTTCCTCCCTCCTCCATAACATCCTGTATCTCCATAATGTCCAGGTTTTCACCTGAATCTTGCCTTCACAACTGTTTCCTTCCTCAGCAGCAGGGCTGTCTTTTATTAGTAACATCCTGCCACGTCTGTCCCAGAGGCTCAGCACATCATGTCATCTGTCCTGGGATCAGCAGCCTCTTCAGAGTTATCGACTCTGGGACTCAGCCTTGTCAGAAGTGTCTTGGGGCCGAGAGCTGGCCCAGAGCATCTGGGGGAGGAGAGTTGACAGCCTCCTGAATCCCACACAATGGCACCTTTGAAAAGTGGGCCAAGTTAAAGCAAAGGACTGCAGACTAGTGTGAAAAAAATATGACTGCAGGCTTGTGTGAAAAAAAAGACAAGGGACAAAGTCACACCCAACCCAAGTGACAGTTTTATTTCTTTATACATTATGAAATGACATATCCAAGGTTACATTAAAATGGAGTTTTGGAAAAAAATTAAATATCTTGGTTGATTTTTTTTTCTCACTATGAAAGAATTTTTAAAAACACACATACTGGGGATTTGCTACCTCTTTTAGTTTTAAAAAAGGGACCATGTCAATGTTTAATTTTAAAACTACAAATTGCACAGAAATTATATTCTAAAAAAATATGATTTTCATCTCACTTGTTTCTTTTTTTAAGTATATTTTATTGATTATGCGATTACAGTTGTCCAATTTTTCCCCTTTTGCCCCATTTGCCTGGTATCCCCCTTTCCTCCAGGAATCTGCCCCCTTAGTTCATGTCCATGGGTCGTGCACATAAGTTCTTTGGCTTCTCCATTTCCTATACTATTCTTAACATTCCCCTGTCTATTTTGTACTTACCAATTATGCTTCTTAATCCCTGTGCCCTTTCCCCCATACTCCCCTTTCCCCTTCCCTGCTAATAACCCTCCAAATGATCTCCACATACGATTCTGGTCCTGTTCTACTTGTTTGCTTAGTTTGTTTTGTTTTTGTTTTTTTAGATTCAGTTGTTGATAGTTGTGATTTTGTTGTCATTTTAATGTTCATAGTTTTGATCTTCTTTTTCTCAAATGAGTCCCTTTAACATTTCATATAATAAGGGCTTGGGGATGATGAACTCCTTTAGCTTTACCTTGTCTAGGAAGCATTTTATCTGCTCTTCTGTTCTAACTGATAGCTTTGCTGGATAGAGTAATCTTGGTTGTAGTTCTTGGCTTTTCATCACTTTGAATACTTCTTGCCAGCCTCTTCTTGCCTGAGAAGTTTCTTTGGAGAAATCAGCTCATAGTCGTACGGGAACTCCATTGTGGTTAACTATCTGATTTCTATTGCTGCGTTTAAGATTCTCTCTTTATCTTTAACCTTTGGCATTTTAATTATGACGTGTCTTGATGTGGTCCTCTTTGCATCCGTCTCAGTTGGGATTCTCTGTGCTTCCTGGATCTATAGGTCTACTTCCTTTGCCAAATTAGGGAAGTCTCTTTCATTATTTTTTCAAATAACTTTTCAATTTCTCACTCTTCCTCTTCTCTTTCCGGCAGCCCTATGATTCTGATGTTGGCACTTTTGGATATGTCCCAGGGTCTTTTTATTCTCTCCTCATTTTCTTGAATTCTTGTTTCTTCATTATGTTTTGGTTGATTGTTTTTCTTACTTACATTCCAAATTGTTGATTTGAACCCCAGCCTCCTTCCCTTCAGTGTTGGTTCCCTGTGGATTTTTCTTTATTTCACTTAGTGCACCCTTCATTTCTTCCTTTGTGCTTTTGCCGTACTCAATGAGTTCTCTGAGCATCCTTATCACCAGTGTTTTGAACTCTACATCTGATACGTTGGCTATATCTGTTTCATTTAGTTCTTTTTCTGGGGTTTTGTTCTTTTCTTTTATTTGGGTAATATTTGTCTCCTCATTTTGGCAGCCTCCTTGTGTTTGTTTCTTAGGTAGAGCTACTTTGACTCCCTGTCTTAGATACCTGTTAAGTTGTGTGGGTTAAGGTATTCACTGGTGCAGGGCCACTTCACTGCTTTTTGGCTCTGCATGTAGGAGAGGGGTCAGAAAGGAGACAATGCTGCTGTCTGGCTTTTGGCAGCTTGCTCATTTCTAGTCACTTCACCCCCTTCATGTATGCAACTGGCAACCATCTAGCTGCTGCCCCAGTGGCGGTTTCCAGAGCGGGTGGGTTTGCATCTGCCCTAGGACTATGTGGGCCCTTTAAATGGACTCTCCCTAAAGACTGGCAGTTTGTTCCACATCCCAACCCCCACTGGTTTTAACAGCCAGAAGTTTTGAGGCTTTATTTTCCCAGCATTGGACCCCTGGACTGTGTGGTCTGGCCTGGGACTGGGATCACTCGCTCCCAAGGTCTCCCTCCTGATTTTATCCACCACACATGAATGTGGCACCACCCATTCTGCCAGCCACTGCTGCCTCCTTGCTGCCGCCACACCATGTCTTCTCCACCAAGCTCCCTGTCTCCAATCCGCCTTCCGGTCTGGATGAATTTGGCTTCCTTAAATCCTTGGTTGTCCAGCTTCCATACAGTTTGATTTTCTGGCAGTTCGGGGTATTTTCTGTTTTGAGGTAAGTTGTGATTCTTCTTATGGTTGTGCACAGAGGCAAAACATGTCCACCCATGCCTTCTTCTTGACCAGAAGTACCCATCTCACTTGTTTCTGACCACCTTTAATCCCTGTGCTTTCTTTATCAATTCACCCCCAAATAGCAAAGTCAGAGCTCCTGGAAGATGGAGAAAATGAGAGTATTAGAAAACTAAAAATGATTAAACAGCAAATATTGTCTATTGTAAAAATATTCACTGAGCAGGAGCTAAAAAAATGACTTCAAAATAATTAACCTTGACCCGAACAAAGAATTCATTGAAAGTGGTTACAAAAGAAACCACCGTAGTCTAACATACCTGCACTGAAATCCATCATTTCCTGGTTATGTGACCTGAAGCCAGGCACTTAACTTCATTGAACCTCAGTTTCAACCTTTAATCTGGAAATAATACATGTCCATAATCTCTTACATGATATCCTTGGAAGTAAATTTCAGAATTATTTTATTATGTAGTACATAAACTGAATTTTATATAATGTCCGTAATGTCAGGGACAGTACTTGGTAGGAAAAAATATTGATATTCCTTCATAAAAGTGTTTTAATAATCCACTGAGCGATTATAAAATTATTAATAATTTTTGTGGCAGTTCAATTCAGGAGCTGTCACCAAAATTACAAAAAGATTTTAAAAGAACTTTCTAATTTAGAACTTTCTGGATTTTGGAGTTTTAGATATGGATGGGGGACCCACAAATACAGTCATCATAGAGTAATCATGAGGAATGAATGGGATATGGAGGATAGAAACTCATATAAGACTGTGTAGGGTGGATTATAAAGGAGAATCCCAGGGATTCCAAAGAATCCAAATACAAGCGAAGAAAATATATTTACTGAGCATAAACTTCCTCACCTTGGATAACCAACATTTTGTTGCCAAGTGACCTGAGAGCCACACTGTAAAGGTACATGGATCCCCTATTTTTTTCTTCCACTCAGTATTACTTTGTTCAGATCCAAGATCTCCAAGCCCTACCAGAGCCAGCTTTTCTGCAGCTTGGTGAAGGGAGGCACACATCATCAGTGTTCTTTTTGTAACACTCTCTACCCTCTTTTACTTCATTCCTCCCTCTGCACCCACCCAATGAAGAGGGAAGAGCTTTGTATATTGTTTTACAGTTTTCAAGGTACATGGCCTACACCGACTTCTTTAATCATCACATCAATCAGTGAAGGACAAGTCTTAACCTACCATTTGCAGTTCAAATCAGGATCTAGAGTCCACACTTTCTGTATCCCCTCCAGGTGGATGACATCATCCTGGGAACTTCTCTGCCTCATGCAGATCCCTAGTCCAGGAAGACCTGTCTCTTCTTAGTTTAAAGCTCATGTTCACCTTTCCAAACAACCCAGAGCTTCCTGTTTCTAATCTGAAGAACGCTCAAATCCTGTTCAGTGACTCATTCATAAACATCCCACACACATTTCCTCTTCTGTCCCCCTAGAGATCCACCTTTCCTGAATTCTATTACTACGGATTTTACAATAGAAAATTGCCTCACAGTTTCAGCAGTAATGGCAGCCATTCAGCTACCACAGTGAGCAAAGATTTGTTCTCTTGTGGTTCCTATGCCACTTAACAGGAGCTGTAGATACAGACAGGTATTATGTCTGTCATTTATACACCCAAAATCGTTTCATGGAAATGTAGCTTGATTTGAATCTAAATTCCAATTTTTAAAGCCTTAGCGACAACTACTGAGATGTGTATTTGGAGAAGAGAACAATTTCCATGAAAAGGCAACCACCCACACAAGTCATTTATGACTCAGATATTGTATTTCTTAAACAACTTTTTTAAAATACAATAGTAAGTCAGAACAATAGTAATCATTTCAAATATTCCACTAACTATTAACAGGATAATTACAGCTACCACTTTTAAATTCACAGTTCAACAATTGTGTGTACATGTGTATGTGTATTGCTGTGTATTTGCACATATGCACATAAACTTGATCCTAAGATGTACTTAAAAACATTAAAATATAGTCTACCCCTGTGTTGTTGGAAGGAGTACTTTTCCAATGTAGAAGAGTTATCCAAATATCTCCTATGAGAAAAATTACTTTTATTCCTATTATTATTATTATTATCATTAGCAATTTAACCAATTTAACCACATGTGTATTATTTCACAGACCATCATTCTGATCTGATACCAACCTCTGGTACATGCAGGGCATGTAGATTCTTTCTTTTCCATTGTATCATGTGATGCTATATGGCTACTGGGCCTCAAAATATCTGGTGGTGAACAATTGGAGAATTTAAGATGCTGTTACCATGGGGACAAGATGCTGGTCCTTTTTAATGCAATCAACACACTTCCTCTTTCAGAAAAACTATTTCCACTGGAAAATAAATAAGCTTAAAAATTGAAGCTTTTAGTTTTAAAAGAATGATTATTTTCTCAAAGCTGTATATTTACTAGTGACAGCAGAGATGGGCAAGCAAAGAAAAAATACTTAAAAAGATCAGTTTTCAAAAACACACTTCTGACTTTTGCTTTCCTCACTGGCTAGTACTAAGTGAAGAAATAAACTTCAAATATCTTACTGCACTTCTCAAATGTTTGTTCTATGGGGTAGATTGCTAGGTTGCCATAAATCACTCTTTTCCTTTTTGTACATCTGTTTGCACTTGACTTTACAGCTCTTGTCATGAAGAGTTAGAATATATTTCCTTACTCCTTGAATACGGGCTAACATTTACCTTGTCTGGCCAATAGAACATAGCAGGACTGAGAATGTACCAGTTTGCTCCAGGCCTTGGGTTTGAGCACTTTGCACTTCTTGACACTCTTGGGATATTGCCCACCTTCCATGTGAACAAGCCTGGGCTGTCCTGCCACAAGATGAGAGAACTTGGTTCAGTCATAGTCATTGTCACCTAGTCTGCAGCCAACCAACCCTCAGAATCAGTGCTGCCTGGGTGACAGGAAGTTGACTGCAGAAATGTGACTAAACCTAGAGAGATCAGAAGACCACTGACCCACCGAATAATGAACTAAATAAACTGCAGTGTTTTAGGCCTCTAAATTTTGGAGAAGTTTACGTAAAAAGGAAACTATATACTATATTCATCATTAGTTCAGTTTGTTTTGGAGGAAAGATTTGTAAATATGCAGTGGAATTCTTAAAACCAAAGATGAGGCTGAGGTAACATAAATGTCTATTGAAAACACCAAGCAGGTATGCACACACATAAGTAAATAAATTGTCTTACCCAAAGCAAATACTCTCCTTTCCTATATGAATTCAGCTTATTTTTATGCCAGATTATATAAAGTTATAAAGACAAAACTTAATCCAGATAAACAATCTCTACCTCTTGATTACATTTTTTTTAGTGAAATAACACATAGTCCCCCAGAATAAGTGTACTGCTATGAGTTCTATGGAGAAAACACATACACAGTGAAAGAGAAAATTGCATTAATATGTCCATGCAAAGGAGATCATCATTCTATTTTACTTATCAGTGGTAGGTAGGTGAAGTCCCACACAGTGGATAGAAAAGAGTTAATTTTAAAATATCTTGGATTTTAAAATGTCTCTAATGCAGCTTTTCCTAGAAAAAAAAAATGCATGTTATTCTCTAAAGCTTCCTTTCCCAACTATGTGTTTGCTACCTTCCCCTCTCCTTTGCCCAGCCATAGGGGACACTGGGAGCCATGTATTGAGATGGTGACCTCACAAGCTGGAGGAACCAGAGTCACAATGTCACTCTCATGGGGGAGAGCTGCCCTGGAGAGTGCCCAGCACCCAGCTGTTGTTGTATAAGCAAGAAATAAATCACTGTGAACATTAAGATTTCAAGATTGTAACCCAGCACCGAAAACCCTATTGTAATGACGCATTAGGGTACATGGGCAGGCTGCCAGGAATAACTCTGCAGAGACGGGGAAGGGCGCTGATGCAGGACACACAGGACAGTTGCAGGGGCCATTTCCTTGAGTAGGTGATCCAGAGCACAAGTAGGGAGTTGCCACATTAGATATATGAATGATTGATTCACCCATTTTCACAAGTAGGACATCAGAGTATGAGGCCACAGAAGCAGGGTAAGTTGGTAGACTCTGTGAGGGAGGATCTGGGGGTACTTTCTGGTTGCTTCTCTTTTTATCCTGAAACAAGAGGCAGGTCATTGAGAATGTAGAGGGGAGTGGAAGTATGAAAACCAAGAAGGTGGTATAAAACAGTCTTCTCAGAAAAGGGGAGAGAGAATGACGAGAAAAATGTTAACGTGAGACACTCCTGCATTTACTGAATGGGTCTTGTTTCCTTTAGCCACCCTCAGCTGCTGAGCCACAGGCTTTATCTAAGAAGGGAGAGTTCAATCTAATCGGGATAGTTTTGCCAGGCAGGCTTATGACATATAGTATGTAACAGATTGATCAGGAGCCAGAAAAACAAAGGTGTGTAGAAGGCCATAATTATAGTATTGAACCATGAAATCTAATCTGAATAAACATGCGAGAAAGCAAGGACATTAGAGGGCTATATTAGTCCACTCAGGCTATCATAACAAAAAAAAAAAAAAAAAAAATAGACTGGGTGGCTAAAACAACAGAAATTTATTTTCTCACAGTTCTGGAGGCTGAAAGCCCAAAATCAAAGTCTTGGCAGGATTGGTTTCCCCTAATGTCTCTCTCTTGATTTCTTTGTGGCTAGCTTCTCTTTGTCTTCATCTGGTCTTCCCTCCATGAGTGTCCCTGTCCTAATTTCCTCTTCTCATAAGAACACCAGTGACACTGGGTTAGGTCCCACATTAATGGCCGCATTTTAATTTAACCACCTTTGTAAAGGCCTGATCTCCAAAAAACTATGTGACTCAGAATATGACTACATTCTGAGTTACTAGCAATTAGGACTTCCAAATAAGAATTTGGGAGGTTACAATTCAGCCTATAAAAAAGAATTGACATGGAAAAATAGAAAGTGATAGGCAGTAATTGAGTTGCTAGAAATTCAAGTTTTAGAGAAAAAGGCCTAAAATATGATCAAGGTATAAAAGGTAAGGAAAAGATAAAACATTTTGGAACTAAGAGGTCAAGAATAAGGTGTAAGATGAATTATCTTTGCAGATATTGAAATCACTATGATTGATGAAAGAAGCTATAAAGAAGAAAAACACAGTGAATCAAAGTAGAGAAAGTGATAAAATCTTCCACTAATTGGGGGGCGGGGGACTAGGTAAGAAAGCAGGGAGGAAATGACAAGAAGGATGACAGATGGTTGCAGCAAGGAAGGGTATCAGTCCAGTCAGACAGTAATGCTTTAAAGAAATGAGACTTGTGGGGGGAAGTGAGGAAAGCAAAAGAGAACCATGTTCTGGAAGACAAAGAGGGAGCAAAGAGTATACTATTCTGCTTACATATCCAGGAGAACATGGAATATAGGAGGAAAAAGAGCCACTATTTAAGGTCTGCAGTGTCCTTCATTAAAAAAAAACAATTAGAAAGAGAAAATATTGAAGATAAGGTATTTTTTTATGACAGATTGACTGACTTAGCTGGTGATCACCAATGTCATCCTTCGGTCACAAGGAAGACAGGACTTCTCACCTCCATTATAATTAGGCAGGGACATCTGAATATTTCTGGCAAAAACATGTGAGAAATGCCACATGTTACTTCTGCTCTGAGGCACTGGAAACCCATGTGCAATTCTCCCATTTCACTTCCAATTTCCTGAGGCCATGAAGGAGGCTTCATTTCCAGATGTCTTTGATACAATTTTGTAGAGCCTTTGTTAACTGTCAGCTTCTTTTCTGAGTGACTACAAAAAGCAGACTCCCTGCCAACCAATGCTAAACACAGACTGTGCAAAATGAGCTTTTGTTTTGCAAGGGCTGGTGATGCTTTGGGGTGGGGTATATGTGATTGATTTGTTACCAAGGTAAAACCTAGTCTCCCTTAATTAGTACACATACCATGAGTTTCTGGATGTACAATGGCTGAGCATGAAGGCGACTGGGACTCATCAGAGAATGTGCACAGCCACACTGAGTATGTAAGAATATGGGTCATGGGGATGGGCGATGGGCTTAGGGGCTTGGGCTTCTTGCAGAGACTGAAAAAAAAAAATGAGGATGCAGAGCTTGATGATATCTTAAGGGAAGATAGATTATTAGGGTCAACCATATTCTCTTTCAATGAGCCTCTCAGGCACTCTGTAGTGGAGAGATGGGAAATGTGGTCAAGAGTGAGCTATGTGACTAGCCCTACCACACCCAATAAGCTGCTGCTAGCAAAACAGAGCTATTACTGGGATTATAATTTTTAAGGAGGCTCTTACAGGACTATGGTTTTTGAAACATACAGTGAAAAATGCAGGTTTAGAAGTGTGTTAGATTGAACTTCCGTGTGATTTGATATCTATTAGCCACAGGAATTCCTAAAAATGAGAAAACATGAAAATACCATAAAATTCCTTTCATGTGTTGAGAAGGTAATTTTCCTGGCAGGTGTTGTCACATGGAAGGTCTTTTTCCATCTCAAGAGTAAAGTTTCCTAAGCAAAAGACAAGCTTCCATTTTACTTATAAATATAACAAGTAAAGTAAGTGGAACAACAGATCACAGGACACCAATTATCCAATGTCCAGGCCTCAAGGGTGTGCTAAATTGTATGTTAGGAGGCAGGCAAGTCCAGAAAATATAACCAGAATAGAATATCATACAATATAGAGTAAGGAAATGCAGAGCATGCAAGAAATGGAAATGGATGATGATGAAGCAGACAAGGCTAAACTCCCAAAATGAAGCAGGAGAAGCTGCAGCACTGAACACACAGCAGCAGGGAATAGGGCAGGCAACTCTGTCGGGGGGGCGACACATTGCAGGGAACATTGTGGCAGAGCACGGGGCTCCTGGATCTGAGGGTTACTGTCCGGAGCCAGCTGAGGAGAGAGCAGAGCTCTGAATCCCACAGAGCCCGTCCCAGGGTTGTCACGGATGGGGGAATAAACAAGAGTTGTCACAAATACTTCTCTGTTTGCCAGGAGAGGGAACATGGCTCTTCCCTCTAGGAGAGAAGGAAGGCCCGGAACCTCCATGTCCAAAGGCTTTTATTGAGAACCATATGCACTGGATATGGATACAAAGTTCATCAATCAATGTCAAAAGGCTACATTTGCAGAAAACAAATAGAGATCATAGATAACAATTGGAAGAACACAAGAGATGTGCCTCAGGTCAGGGTCTATGAATAATGTAAATCTCTTTCCCAGTATGAGCCAGTTATCATCCCTTCAGAGGGAAGAACAAAGCATGCTTAGAGGAATTTATTTCTAGGCCTGATTGTCCCCTGGAACTGCCCAATCTAGTTTAGAGCTTTACCTGCCTTTAGCATTGTTTCAAGCCTGAGCCAGGCAGCGGAGCAGAGCTATAAGGGGACAAGGAGACTTCTTTCAGACAGAATGAGGACTCCAGCCACGTCCAAGCCGGCCCCCCGAGGGGTGCGGGCCTTTTTGCCCTTTCTCCGTGTCCCCCAAGTCCTTGTCTGCTGCCCGTACTGGCCGCTGTCTGGCTTAGTGAGGAATCTTACCCATCTTTGACTAACCAACCATCGCAGGGCCAAGCAGGGTGATGTGAGGGAGGCAGGGGCTGCGCCCCTGCCAGGGGGACAGGTTTCGTTTCCTCAGTGGCCTGTTTTCCCAAGGCCTCCTTGATTATTTCCAGCTTTGGGGCCCTCTCACCTGCTGGTGAGGCTACAGTCCCCGAAACCACTCGAGGAGTTTCCCAACACAACTCCCCTCAGCATATATTCTCAAGAGAGGAGTCACAAAGAAAAAAAAAGAGTAAAAAAAGAGGCTGGAAAATTGAGAAATAGTAAAAACCATCAAGAAGCTGTGAGCTCTACCAACTTCTACCTACTGCACATACCAGGTTGAAAAGAAAGGATTAGGAGATAGTGGATTAAAAGAGGAATGTTGATGGGAACAGGGAGGTAATAGGACACAGCAAAAAGACACAGGCTTTAGGGACAGGCCAGATTTTCCCTAAATCTTGTTTTTGTCACTGACTTGTCAGATCATCTGAGTTCCTCAATCTTATCTGTAAAATGGCTATGACAATTACAGTCATTGCCTAGAGTTGTAGTGAGAATTCATAAAAATAGCAGCAAAAAGAGTCAGCAAAATGTATTCTACAGAGGAAATGTTGAACTGAAAAATAATCTTCATACCCAGAAAGCAAGACTGAAATGTTGAAGAAGCCTCATTGGCTGGAGAATATGTGCCTGCTCTCAACTAACTGAAACTCAACCTTGTGTATTTTATGCTTCATTTAACTCCATAGTAAATTCAGTTAAAAATTCATTTACAGCATAAATACTCTTTTTTGCTCCAAGTCTAAGTAAGGAACACTAAAATGATTTTGACAAATGTACACGGGATACCTAAATTCCAGTGGATCAGGCCAAAAACAAACAAAAAAAACACTTGATTATGCCAGTCTACTTACTAGCAAACTTGACCATGTGTGTTTAGGAAGCTCTTTAAAAATAAATAAATAAGTAAAGAGGCAGGACCATCTGTTCAGATAGGGCTATCATGAGACCTTTTTCATTAAGCTTTTGCTTTTCCAGGATGAACAAACCCAGGCAATGAGCTTTTGGAGGGCAGGGCCCATGTCTCCTCCTCTGAGTACAGCTAACCGGTAGGACACACTCTAAGACCTAACATCTAAAGATGTGGTAACTGTTGGCTGATAGAATTTTTTTTTAATAGATAACAGTCTGTGGATTGTGCATATTCATCCAAGTTATGCTAACCCTCTTACAAAGACCAACAAGATCCCTTTCCACTTTTTGGTTCAAAAACACTTATTGAGAAAACTTGCTATATCCCAGGCCACACACTAAGGCCTGAGGATACAAAGATGAAATGACACTCTGTTGGTCTGCAAGGGCTGACGCAATGAAGTGCCACTGATTGGTGGCTTCAACAACAAAAACTTACTTTCTCACAGTTGTGGAGGCTAGACATCCAAGATTGAGGTGTCTTCAAGTTGGTTCCTTCTAAGGCCAGGAAAGAAGGAACTTTTTCCAGCCTCTTTCCTTGGCTTTTCTCTTATCTGCATAATCTTTCTTCTGTGTGTCTTTGTGTCCAAATTTCCTCTTCTGTTGTATTAAACCCTACCCTAATGACCTGATTTTTAGCCTAATTCCATCTGTAAAAACTCCTATTCTCCAAATATGATCTCATTTTGAACATTAGGACTGCAACAGAAGAATTTTGGCAGGAATACAATTTAGCCTATAACAAACCTATTTCCTATTTCAGAACACTTATATTTGACTGTTCAATCAGATGCCCCCCATGAAGGCCTAGGAAGGTGAAAATATTGTTGCTATATAGCACCTTCTTGACAGAGTCCTACTTCTTAGCTCACCATTTTTATATTTAAACTGAATTCACCGTAAGTTTTTTGTTAAGTACATTCTAAACTCTGCCAAAGAATTAGCCTCTCCACAGAGAATTAGAGAGGTATTCTATATTTTCAAAATCCTTGTGGAACTAAAAATCATTGTGGCTACAGTTTGCCAAAAGATATGGATTCACATAGGAGATAAAATAGTAATGAAGTAACTGCATAGGTTCATTCCAGAAGAGGCAAAATGGTTAGCTGCATACTATCTACACTCATTTACCTGTATAATTCTCACAATGTGAGTTTATTCATCACAGGACTCTGTTCTCTGTTCTTTGCTTCCAGTCTAGACCGGGACACCACGGCCCAAGTTTTGAGGACAGAAAGCTCATGTGTAATAAAATTTTCTGCTTAAATGAGAAAACTATAAACCAAAGGCATAAGCATCTTAAAGATAACTACTCTTAGTCTGTTAATTCAATGACTGGTATTTACAAAATGTTATTAAGAACCATTTAGCTACCCACCAACAGTGCACTAGTGTTACCTTTTCATCACATCTTTGCCAGCACCTGTTATTGATTTATTGATGGTAGCCATTCTGGCAGTGTGAGGTGATATCTCAATTGTAGTTTTAATTTGCATTTCTCTGATGGCTAGTGATGCTGAGCATCCTTTCATATGTCTCTGGGCCCTCTGTTTGTCCTCTATAAAGAAGTATCTGTTCAGGTCCTTTGTTCATTTTTAAATTGGATTATTTGTCTTCCTGGTGTTGAGTTGTATAAGTTCTTTATATATTTTGGAAATTAAACCCTTATCCAGATGTATCACTGGCAAATATGTTCTCCCATACAGTGGGTTCTCTTCATTTCATTGATGGTTTCTTTTGTTGTGCAGAAGCTTTTTTATGTTGATGTAGTCCTATTTGTTTATTTTTTTTCTTAGTTTCCCTAGCCACTGTGGAAAACAATACGCAGTTTCCTCAAAAAATTAAAAATGGAACTGTCTTTTGATCCAGCAATTCCACTTCTTGGAATATATCCAAAAATTCTGCAACACCAAGTTAAAAGAATATATGCACCCCAATGTTCATAGCAGTGTTATTTGCAATAGCTAAGATCTGGAAACAGCCCAAGTGCCCATCATAGATAAGTGGATAAAAAAGCTGTAGTACATTTACCCAATGGAATATTATGAGGCTATAAATAAGAAGGAACTATTGTCCTTTGCAACAGCGTAGATGGATCTGGAGAGTATTATACTAAGTAAAATAAGCCAGTTGATGAAAGACAAATACCATATGATCTCACTTATATGAGGAATCTAATGAACAAAATAAACTGACAAACAAAATAGGAAAAAAGGCATGGATACATGGAACAAACTGACAACCGTCAGAGGGAAGGGTGAAGGGGAGACTGGATGAAAGAAGGTGAAGGGATTTGCCAAAGAACATGTGTGCATAACCCATAGACACAGACAACTGTGTGGGGGCGGCCAGAGGAAAGGGAGGAGGCAAGAGTCGGGTGTAAAGGAGGAGAGAAGGATGGGGATATCTGTAATAGTGTAAATAATAAAATTAAAGTAAAAAAAATTAGCTACCAAAAACATTCCATTCATATATAGCATTCCATTTCAGCTAAACTCATAAAGTTTACTCACTTGTTACAGATCAGTTGCTCATATAGTTTTGGGTCAATTTCTACATCTGCATGAGCAGTCAAAAAAGTAATGGAGGAAAACCTAGAGTCTAAGGAAGGAAGTCAACCAACTCTTACCTTTCATTTGCATAAACAGATGCATAAAAGAGAAATTTAAATTCTATTTATTTTACAATTACAAAGGATAACAGAGTCCTTTTAATTTTTTGGTCCATGAAAACTAAAGTTCGAACTGCTTTCCTAGACACATGGTATATTTAGCTGGTTGTAGATTATATTCTATGGTCTTCTTGTTATATTCAACATGTCACATGAGAAAACCCAGATTTATCAACTTTCCTTTTAAGTCTCCTGTCTGGGTTAAAAGAATAAAGATCTTCCCAGTTGCCTACTAGATATCTTGGAACCATCTTTCTTCTCTCTCCTTTACTTTCTGTATCTACTCAATCTCCAAATTCTTGTGATATTCTTACCATCATCAGTCAATCAGGAGACTGGAGAGTCTCCTGCAATGGTCAAGATTTGCAGGGGGTGGTTCTTATACTGAGCGTAGCCAAAAGCTAAAAATGTGAATGGATAGAACCTGAGCATGCCAAAGTTAAAAAGATGAATGGGCAGCACCCAAGCACACTTAAAGCTAGATGGATAACTGTATAGGTGAAAAAAACCCTCCCTCTCTATCCTTTTAAGAACTGTGGGCTTGAGCAGGAAGAGGAGATGGTCTTTGAGAAAGATGTCCACCATTCTTCCAGGTTGTACAGCACCTGAAAAAAACCTCTTTCCATCTGCACCAGCACCTGCCTCACATGTTTGACTTCTTTGGTGGCAGGCAGTCAAACTTCCGTTTTTGTTCAGTTACAGTTTTTGGCGACCTATATGGGATAGTATAGACCTTGGTAAGTCCCGGAGGGCCTGGGCCAGGGTTCCAGCTCCCTATGCCAGGCCAACCCCAGAAGCAACACAGTGGAGACTTCCCAGAAGGTGCCAAGGGAATTTCCCTGCACTCCTTCTCAAGGTGTCAGCTGCCTGACACACTTGGCTGGTGAAAGGAAACGGGTTTCTGGGGTGCAGAGGGACTCCGAGGCTGGGCAAGTCAAACCAGCATGCACACTGGAGGTCTTCTATCCCTGCTGCTTGGGTTTTATGCCTCTTGGGTCCAGTTAGAACTATTTTCAGTACTGGTTGGAAGGCTATTCCTGCTGCTTGGGCTTTGTGTCACTTGGGCTTTGTACCACGTGAGTCCAGTTAAAACCATTTGCAGTATTGGTTGATAGGCTAACCCTACCACTTTGTGCCATTTGGTTAGGACTGCTTGTGGTATTGGTTGGCAGGAGATAAGGTGCTAAGACTTGCTTGTGAGCACTCATTTAGAATAATGGAATTATGGATCTAAGTTTTGTTTGTACGTTCCCACTTTGCGTGGGGTCTTGTTATGGTTATGGTTTTGGTTTTGTGCTTTCATGCAATTGGGTTGTTCCATCTTGACTCTTGAAGGGAGCCCATTGGGTCGAATTTTTGCAGATTGGTCCATGTAAAACTATAATCCAATGACTAAAAAGGAATTGGTTTTCTATTGTAACACTGCTTAGCCTATGTATACTTTAGACTATGGGGGGAAATGGACTCTTAATTGTTCCCTAAATTACTACACCATCATACAATTAGAATTGTTTTGCCAACAGTCAAGGAAGTGGGACAATGTCCTTTATGTCCAGGTTTTATGTCTTTTTTTATCCTCACCTGAGAAAATTTTATTCATTGCTTTTAGGGAAAGAGAAGAGACAGGAGAGAGAGAAATATTGATGTGAAAGAGAAGCACTGACTGGCTGCCTCCTGCACATGTCTAGACTAGGGATCTTATGCACCCAGCCCAGGGATGAAACCTGCAACCTAGGGCATGTGCTCTGACTGGGAAATGAACCCACAACCTTTTGGTTATGAAACAATGCTCCAAACAACTGCGGCAAACCAGTCAGGGCCAGGCATTCATGTCTTTACACAAAAAAGTATCCAGCAAAGAAAGGGAACAAGCTAATGATGCAGAGAAGGGAATTTGCTTCAAAACCTCTCCCTGACTGTAAGACACAGGAAGAAAAGGAAAATGAAGAAATAAGTCTCCTTAATACCCTGAACCCAGGGGATGCAGGATTAGCAGCAGGACATTTCCCCCACCACCACCCCTGCTGCTAAATACCCCTGATATAGGGCCCAGAGAGGTGACAGTCTTACTCTTGTAGGATAAACGAATGGTCTCCCCCTCAAAGAACCAGCAGGGAACCCAATCTGGTGAGGCACCATCCCGATCTGGAGCAGGACAATTTCCTTTGAGGCAATACCTGTAAATGGAATAAACTAAGATCAGCCCACTGGCTACTGTTGGGCCCATACTCCATTTCCACTTCAGATTTGTTAAACTGGAAGAAATCCAACCCCTCATATAGAGAGAATCCTCATAAAATTGCAGATTGTATCACCTCAATGTTTGCCACTTGCCATGCAAACTGAGTAGATGTACAGGCTCTCCTGATAAAGGCAGAGGAAAGGCAGCTGGTTATGAATAAAACCACTGAAGAGGCTCATCAAGAAAATCCCAGCAGGACCCTCAACTCAGGCAGGGCAATTCCTTTGTCAGAGCCTAACTGGGACCTGAATAGCAGGGACATAGTCTCCCTAGAACATTACAAAAGACGAATATTGGGAAAGCTAAAGAAAGAAGTGCCTAAACAAAAGACACTGAATATGATATGCACTGTTCAACAGAAACCAAATGAAGATCCTTCTGAATTTTTAGAAAGGATCTATCAGATCTATTGAAAGCACACTGATGCTTATCCACAGGCACCAGGAAATGCCCAGATGGTAAACATGACTTTTTTTTTAGAATAGTGCCCCAGATAGCAGAAAGAAGCTCCAATGTTTAGATGCAGTGTTAAGCATGAATCCTTCCCAGCTGGTGAACATAGCCTTAAAGTACACCATACCCGGGAAACAAGGAAATTAATGCAGGCCACTGTTTTCTTAGAGACAGTATGAGGAGACCAAAAGGACAGGTAGGTCCCAAAAGGAAGGAGGAAAGACCCACTAGGTGCCAATCAATGCGCCTGGTGCAAGGAGGAGGGCCACTGGAGAAAGGACTGCCCAAAACTCAAAAGGATAAATAAAAAGAATAGAAATGTTAGAAATGAGGGCACTGGTTGACAGCAGGGTGCATGGGAAAAAAATCAAGCTATTTTATTAGACAACCCAAATGTTGCCTTGCAAACTGTCACTACCTTAAACCTGACCACCCTACACCCAGAATCAGAGGGAGGGAGGCTCAAACATCCAGCATGATTACTTGGAACACATTGACCCAGTTTATTCCAGCAGACCAGCTGCTAACAGAACCTGACTGGGAATTATATACAGATGGGAGCAACATCATGGAGAATAGTCAGCCTTGATGTGTGTGCACGGTAGTCACCGTAGACAAGGTAATAGAAGACCAAGCCCTTGCCATAGGAATCTTGGCACAGAAGACTGAGCTGACATCTCCCACCAGAGCCTTAATTATCCCAGGGAAAGAATGTTAACATCTAAGCTGACTCTGAATATGCCTTCATGGTAGTCCATGGCCATGGGCCTATATGGAAAGAAAGAGGGCTCTTAACTTTCAGGAATCAGGACATCAAACATGCAAAAAAGATTTTAGAATTGCTAAAGGCAGAGAATCTATCAAACCAGATTGCCATAATGCACTGCTCAGGACACCAGAAGGACAGTTCCCAAACAAGCTAGGAAATCCAACTGCCCATAAGGCATCAAGACAAGCCAATCAAGGGCTGCCACTCCTTGGACTTTGATCCCCTAGCTGGACTTGTCAGAATGTAAACTCCATTACACAGAACAAGCTTAGAAACAAGCCTATGAATGGGGATTTTCTAATACTGACCCTAATTCTGTATGGAAGGTCAACACTCATGGTACGGTCTCATTCCATGAAGCTCTAGTGCATCCCATCCCCAAACACCAATGTGAAGGGACCTATTAAGAAAGAGATGCTTAAATGGACTTCATTAGACCATATCAGAAGGGCCCTCATTTACAAAGGACCCTTCAGAAGATTATCAAAGCCTATCAGATATGCGGCAGAGAATCCTGTGACAGAATGTGCCACAACAGGAAAGAGAGTACAACATAAAGGGATGTGCCCATTTGAGGACTGGCAACCTGGACTTTACACAGATGCCTAAAACTATAGGAAACTTTAAATCTTTATTAGTTTTTGTAGATACTTTCTCTTGAGGGGTAGAGGCATACCCCACTAGAACTGAGAAGGCAATTGATGTAGCAAAATGTATACTTAAAGAAATGATCCCTAGGTTTGTACAATGGACTGCGCAGAAGGTAGGACAGGCACTATAGATTCAATGGAAACTATATGAATCTCAGAGACCTCAATCTATGGGGAAGACAGAAAATGAACCTTACAATAAAGAAGATCCTGGAAAAAATAAGCCAGGAAACATATATGAAATGGGGTCAGGCACTCCCTTATGCCTTGATCTGAATCAGGGTAGCACCCTGAAATGGGCTTAAATTAAGTCCTTTTGAAATAGTTTAGGGAAGATACTTACAATTTTCTGCTTTAGGAATACCCCCTTTAGACTTGAAAATGAAAAAAAATCAAACAATATGTATGACATCAAGGGCAAACTCTAACAATTTTGCACAAGCTTGCTCATTGCAAGTATATCTACCTATCTGACAAGCCCTTACATTTGTTCCAGCCATGAGATCGAGTCTTACTAAAGACCTGGAACACTCAAGGTCCTGAACAGCAGTTAGCCAAGCAATGGACCAGTCCCTATGATGTCCTGCTGAAAACACACTCTTCCCTAAAGCTCACAGGAGACAACCTTTGGATCCTACACACAGAGATAAAGCGAATAACACCTGAAGAGGACTCAGGTCTTTCTGCTGCTGTTGATACTGCAAGGGAAAGCTGGACCTGCACTCCTGAAGGAGATTTAAAATTCCCCTTTCACAAAAGGGCAATGCCTCCCAAAGCTAAGTGACAATTCTACTTTTTATTTTATTCTGTATTTCCCAAGCAATGGCTTCCTCAGCAAATTTATTCTACAATTGGGTTTGTCACATGGTTAGATCATGGGGGTCCTTTAGTCTCTCCAGTTTCTGATTCAGTACAATTCCCCCTACATCCCTGGGCACACTCTCCACTAAATACTTGATTGCTTATCTGTACAATAGGTCTTACTTTCAAAGCCCATCTTCAACACTGTCTCTTGAAACATGAAGCAGTATACCAGCTTCACTTATTCAGCAGTGTCATCCTTGAGACACCACATATGCCTCCCTCCAAGGACAGCAATCCTTCTCCCTCACATAAAGGCTTCTCTCTATTCCTGACCCCCCTCTTCCTGTGTTAGATAGTAAGAACCTCTGGAGCTGGGGATAGGTAAGACTACACCTTTTGACAGCAGGAAGTAACTACAGAAGATGAGACCTTCATCCACTTACCTTTTTTAAGATTACAAGCATGCAGAGTTTTGAAGCAGGGAGTTGTTATTGTAAACAGTAAGTTGGAGAGCCAGGGGAGTCTCCACATTGGCCAGATGGCGGCAGGGGGAAGTTCTTACACTGAACATACTGAAAGCCCAAATTATGAGTGGGTAGAGCCTGAGCATGCCAAAAGCTAGAAAGTTGAATGGACAGCACCCAAGCATGCCAAAGCTATAAAGATAATTGGATAGGAAAACGAGCCTTCCCCTCTCTATCCCTAAAAAACTGCAGGCTTGAGCAGGAAAAGGAGATGGTCTTTGAGACAGGAGTACAGCACTTTTCCCAGGCTGTACAGCACTTGAATAAAACCTCTTTCTTTTTGCACCAGCATTTGCCTCACAGGTTTGGCTTTTGTGACAGCAGGCAGCCAAAAGTCCATATTTTTTTGGTTACGATATTACCATATCCATTCAATTTTATTGACTTGCTATCATATGCCAGGCACTGAGTTAAGCATTACTAAAATAAAGACACATAACAAATGGTGCCTTCTATCAAATAGCTAATAGTATAGTTGGGAAGGAAAGTTAATTATCAACTTCTCTAAAACAGGCCATGATAGAACTATATCTGGGTATTTAGGGAACTCCGAAGCTACACTCTTAAAGGGAGTTTTAGAGAATGAAAGAATTGAATAAGGCACAGGTTCAGGCATAGGAATTAAGCAGTGTGGAGATGTAATTTGAAGAACATGAAAATGTACACACATGAAGCCATGTGATTCATTGGGGAACTACCAACTTTCTAGAAGGCTAGAGCAGAGTCTGTGGTATATTAGTAGGAAATAAAACTACACAACAAAGCACAGAACAGATCTTAGAGTATTTTGTGTTTTAAGTTATGGATAATCCATTTTAAAATGTCTGTGGGCAGTGACATAATCAGATTTCTTTCTAAGAAAGCCTGTTCTTTCTGCATTTTTGGTAAGTTAGATTGAATGTGTAAATGCAGGTATACTGAGGGAAAAAAATCAATAAAGAACTTCGGTCAACATGGCAGCATATGTAGACAGGCTCACCTCTTCCCACAACCACTTCAAAATTACAACGAAAATATAGAATAACCATCAATCAAGAACATCAGAAATTGAGCTGAATGGAAGTCTGACAACTACAGAATTAAAGAAACCACATCCATCCAGACTGGTAGGAGGGGTGCAGAACAGGTTGGTCCCACACCAACGTGGATAAAAATTTGAGATAAACATCTCAGGAGCAAGACATTCCAGATCTACATCAGGCCCTCCAGCCCAGGATTCCAGTGCCAGGAAGATAAGTTCCACAACTTCTGGCTGTGAAAACCAGCAGAATTGAGTTAGTGGAAGAAACTGCTGAAGCTCCAAGCAGTTCCTCTTAGAGAACCCACAGAAAGGCCCACCTACTCAGACCCACTCCCTCTGAGCTTCAGCATCAGAGTAGCAGCTTGAAAGGCACCAGTAGTATACAGGGAGAAACTGAAGTTTCTGGCATCAAGGTGAGCAGAGGCCGTTGTCCCTTTGCTAAGTCCTCCCCATACAGTGCCAGCAAGCTGGAATCTGAGAATCCATTAACCTGGCTAACACTGTTTGACCTGCCTTGGTGTCAAAACCCCAGAGGCTCTACCCCACCCAACTTACAGGCCTACCCAAGCTGCTTTCCCATAATAATGGCTGGTCTTGGCTCCCAAATCCTCCAGCTGGCTTCACTAAGCTCTATCAGCAACCAGGTTAGATTCACAAGTTGGCTTCACCTGAGAATCTCCAAGCCCAGCACAAGTAGCAGCCATCTCAGATTACTCTTTAGCTGAGGCCAGGTGGCCCCAGGCAAAACACAGGTGGGGGCTGACATTGGCCTATACCACGCAGGAAACCCAGGACCAGCACACCCAGTGGACAGCTACAGAACACGTCAGAGCACCACCACCCTGTCCTTGCACAGTTGGTCCTCCATGGAGGGCAGGGGTTGGTGGTCAGTGGTCATGGCCAGGCCTTGCAGCTGACTGGCCTGGGTAAATCTCACCCATCAACCTACCAATAGCAACCAAGGCTCAACTACAAGAGGAGGGTGTACTCAGCTCACATGAAGGACCTTCCTCAAGTACCCAACTTGGGTGATAGGGGAGGTTGTGCCACAGGACCCTGCCCTATCAGACACCTACTACATTAAGACACACTACCAAGACACAGAGTTAAAGCAGCTCTACCTAATACATAGAAACAAACACAGGAAGGCTGCCAAAATGAGGAGACAAAGAAACAAGTCCCAAATGAAAGAACAGATCAAAACTCCAGAAAAAGAACTAAACAAAATGGAATAAGCAATCTATCAGATGCAGAGTTAAAAACACTCATTGTAAGGATGCTCAAGGTACTTAGTGAGGACCTCAGCAGCACAAAAAAGACCTAGGCAGAAATGAAGGATACACTAATTGAAATAAAGAACAATTTACAGGGAAACAACAATAGAGTGGATGAAGCCAAGAATCCAATCAATGATCAGGAACATAAGGAAGCAAAAAACAACCAATCAGAACAACAAGAAGAAAAAAAATTCCAAAACAATGAGAATAGTGTAAACAGCCTCAGGGACAACTTTAAGGGGTCCAACATTCACTTCATAGGGGTGCCAGGAGGAGAGGAGAAAGAGCAAGAAATTGGAAATCTATTTGAAAAAATAATGAAAGAAAACTTTCCTAATTCGGTGAAAGGAATAGGCATGCAAGTCCAGGAAGCACAGGGAGTCCCAAACAAGATGGATGCAAAGAGACCCATTCCATGATCCATCATAATTAAAATGCCAAAGGTTAAAGATAAAGAAAGAATCTTAGAAGCAGCAAGAGAAAAGAAGTTAGATACCAGATGGCTGACAGATGGGAGGGGGCAGGGAGAGAATGGGTGAAGAGGGGAGGAGATGAAGAATTACAAACAGGTAGTTACAGAATAGCCCAAAGAACTTATACACATGGACCTGAATAATGGCGGGGTGATTGCCTGAAGGAGTAAGGTGTGCTGGGTGGAGGGGGGCAATGGGAGAAAAAATGTTAGGACAACTGTAATAGCATAATCAATAAAATATTTTCTAAAAAAAAACAATAGAAGCTATTAGGTAAATGTAGAAGAGAAAGAGAAAATATTTTCTTAAACCATTGTCTGCATGCTTCCCAACATCAGCTATAAATAAGAGTGAAATAAGGTAGAGAAGCAACTGAGTGAGTCTCTAGGGTGCATGAGAGGGGAAACCCTGGCACACGTCCTCTCCTATGATTTAGGCAGGGCATGGGCTGCCATGTTTTGTCCGTGTTCATCCAACAGTGTTAGCATTCATTGACTCCATCACATAGTGATGCTCTTTGACCCAGCAAAAACCATAATGATGATGATGATTATAATGATGATCATGATAATTTATTAACATTTTGTAAAGGTGCATAGTTTCTAAGTGGTTAAAAACCAACTGTGAGAGAGAGGCAAGATGGCAGAGGAATGAATGGAAATCACACTGACCTCCTCCCAGGACCAACCTGGAATTAAAACTAAATTGTGGAGAAATCACCCAGAACAAACAACTGAACAATAGCAAGAGAGAAGCCTTATAACCTTGGAGACAGAAGAATCAGCTTTAGCACAATCTGACTGGTAAGGAGTGTGGTACAGACTTGAGAATGCTGGCTGGGTGCCCACAAGCATTAGCACCAGACGGATATTTAAGCTCCTGAGAAGAGAGGGTCTAAACCATAAGCAGGGATCCCCAGCCTACAGCGCCAGAGCCCAAAAAGTACAGATAACAGCCAGATGCAAAAAGTGGTAAGGTTGCTCGCTGCCAGAGATGCATGGCCGAAGATGCAAAGAGCCATTTAAAAGGCCAATGCATAAATTTTTATTTGCAGACACTTACCCTGGGCCTGGCAAAGGTATGGGCAGAGCGAGCTGGAGATGCCTGAGGAGAGACTGGGGACAGAGGCTTTGGGGAAAGACTGAGGGAGATAACCAGTGGGATCCCAATGATTAATCATGCCCCATATGGTAGCAACCATCATGTTCAAGCAGACCACTCCTCTTGAGCAGCCTGAGGAGAAACAATAGCCCCGACCCCAGGAGGGACTTGGCCCCACCCCATGGTGCCTAAGCCTGACTGCTGAGTGCAGAGTGACTAGATTAACAACTGAAGGAGACAGCCACAGACAGTAGATTCCTGGAAGTCTCTTAAAGACTGCCTAAGGTCAGACGGGGTCAACATCTGACATCATCAGAGGCAGATCCAGAAAGAAAAAACTGCAGTAAGTACTGGAGGCTAACAAGACAAAATCCACTGTGGTCTTTTCCATGATTTATGATATTTTCTTTACTACATAGCTTTTTAACATTCATTTCAGGTCCATCAAGCTTATACATATTAAGTCATTAAATTTTATACTAATAGTTTATTTCTCTCCTTTCTTATAATAGTCTTAATGTCTTTACAGCCTTATTAATACTGATTCATTTGCTGCTGATAGTGGGAGTGCAGGGGGGAATTATTTTTGCAGTTGTGGGTTTGTTTCCTGGGCTTTGTGTTTTTGTTCTGGCAGCACCACCACAAAAACACACAAGACTTTGTGGGCAGAGTGACCCTCAGTCAAACAGCCAGAGGAAAGGACCAAACAAGAACAACCAAACAACAATCAAAACCCAAGTACTTCCAGAGAGCCAACATAAACAGCATAAAAAGCATCCCAAGAGCATCAAGTTTAGGAGATCAAGGAGACTGCACCACTGAGTCTCACAGGTCTTCCTACCATAGAAGTTTACATCACAAAGTCAGAAAGTCAAGACAGGTCAATTTAAGAAGCAGAAGCAGAGAAGAAGAGTCTCACAAATAATAGAAAGACAAAGAAACATCCCTCAATCAAAGGGAAAGGAGGAATCCCCAGAAAGAGAACTAAATAAAATAGAGGCAAGTAAATTATTAGATACTGAGTTCAAAACAATGGTTCTAAGGAAACTCAATGAGCTCAGTGAGCTCAGAGAGAACTATAAAAAACTACAGGGAAACTACAAGGAACTTACTACAAACTACATCAGCATGAAAAAGTACATAGAAACTACCAAGAAGCAGCAAGAGGAAATGAAGAATACAATTTCTGAATTGAAGAACAAAGTAGGAGGAATCAAAAGCAGGCTAGATAAAGCAAAGGATAGAATCAGCGAGCTGGAGGATAAGGTAGAAAAAAGCTCCCAGAAAGAGCAAAAAAATGAAAAAAGACTCAAAAAGAATGAAGAGGCATTGAGGGAAATGCAGAACAACCTGAAACGTAATAATAGCTGTATAATAAGGATACTAGAAGGACAAGAAGAGGAGCAAGGGATAGAGAACCTGTTTGAAAAAGTAATGATGGAAAACTTCCCTAGTTGGAGGAGAGAAAAAGTCACATAAGTCCAGGAAGCACAGAGGGTCCCATTCAAGAGGAACCTAATGAGGCCCACTACAAAGACACATCATCACTAAAATGGCAAATATCAAAGACAAAGAGAAAATCCTAAAGGCAGCAAGGGAGAAAGATGTAGTAACATATAATGAGCCCCTATACAGCTAGCACCTGATTTCTCAACAGAACCACTACAAGCCAGAAGGGAATGGCAAGAAATATTCCAAGCAATGAAAATCAAAGGCCTACAACCAAGACTCCTCTACCCAGCAAGCTCTCCATTAAAATGGAAGGTGAAATAAGTTTGCCAGACAAAAGAAGGCTAAAAGAATACACCTCCACCAAACCAGCACTGCAAAATATGCTAAAGGGACTGCTTTGAGTTGAAGAAAAAGAATCTACAAATATCCAGTTATTTTCACAGTCACCAATACTTATATTACAAATATTTTTAATACTTATTAACCTGATCATGACAATGATGTGCTATTTTAAGTGCTACTTTATTATTTGTTGAAACTAAACCTGTTTTTGCATATTTCTTGCCTATTTCTATTATTTTTAAAAAGCTTTAAATGACTTTTTGGTATTCTTCATCCAATTTTTGATTAAATGTTTGTAGAATTTTTTCCCTAAAAAACAAAAAAACAAAAAAACTATTAACCCTTTCATAGATGTGCTGCAAATACTTCCCTATTATACTACTTGTCCTTTAACTTTTTTAATATGTATATTACTGTATAGCCTTACATATTTAATATAGTCATATTGTCAATATTTTACTTTATAGCCTCTGGGTTTGAATATTTTACTTCATGGTAAGAAAAATATTATTTTGTATTTTCTCCTAAAACTCCTTAAATTTTACATATTGATTTTTAACTCACCTGAACAATTTTAGTACAATGTGTGAAATAGGGCTCTATATTTGTTTTATTTCAAGGAATAGTGGTCCATGCACCATATTTGTTGAATAAGCCTTATTTTCCCCATTGATCTGAAATATCAATTTAATCATATATTCCATTGTTAGACATATATATACTTTTGTTTCTAGGATGGTCATTTTATTTCATTGATCTACTTGATTATTTCTGTGATCAGGTCAGGTTGTTTTAATTGCTGAGACTTTATAATGGATTTAAATCTTTTAATATTTTATAACAGACTTTGACATATAAAAAATAAATAAATAGAGTCAATCTGCATTAAAAAAAAAGAAGGAACTCCTACCTTTTGTGACAACATGGATGGAACTGGAGAATATTATGCTAAGTGAAAGCAGCCAGTTGGTGAAAGATACATACCATATGATCTCACCTATAAGTGGAATCTATTCACCAAAATAAACTAATGAACAAAAAAACCATAGTCATGGAAACATGGAGCAGACTGAAAGTGACCAGAGGGGATGGGGAAGAAGGACAATGGTGGAAAGGAGAAGGGACTAAACAAAGAACATGTATGAATGACCCATGGACATGGACAACAGAGTGGCAATTGACTGTGGGAGAGGGGAGTGGGGTGGGATGGGTGGAGGAAAGCAAAAGGGGAAAAATTGAGACAACTGTAATAGAATAAACATGATTTAAAAATAAATTTTTTAAAAAAAGTGTGTCCAATATTCATGTGCTCGCTGGATATTTGTTTCATGAGACTAATGAGATATTTCTTAAATTATTTTTTTCAGAACATTTATTTTGTGTGTATATGATCATTAATGGTAATCGGCTACTTTTCTTTTTTTACCTCTTTAAATATGTCTGCATGGCATGGAAGCCCCATTTCATTTACTGTATGAACTTTCCTTGCCTCTGGTTTTTCAGAGGTCCCATGGACTATATAACCTTGCCACAGAGTTTACAGATTATGTGCCCTTTTTATCAGTTGAAATTGAAACATTCCAAAGAGAGTCTATTCACTTAAAAAAAATTAAAAAGACTGTCATGCTGTCAATTTCCAGTTGGCAAGTCACAGGCTGGGAAAATATATTTGCAAATCACATATGTGACATAGAAATTATTTTCAGAATATATAAAGAACTCTATAAAACTCAACCATCACCAAAGAAAAAGCCCAAGTGAAATGTGGGTAAAAGATTTCACCAAAGAGTATATACACATGGCAAATAAGCATAGGAGAAAGATGGTCCACCACCAATGGCTTGATTATAGCTTACTTATTTTTACCTAAATCACTGTGGAGCTGATATATTGCTTCTTGGATGCTCATCTGATTACATGCATGGTTAATGGTGGGAGAACCCCTTGGATGAGTTCATGCCAAGGTAACATTTGGGCCTTTGTTTGATGGAGGGATCATTTTAATATGTTTCCCCTTATTCCCATTAAAAAAAAAAAAGTTTTCCAAGAAGTGGGGAGATGTTTCTTTGTCAGCAGTGACCGCCATGCTACCAAAACACACCTTGGTGGTGTGGCTCAGTTAGTCGGAGCATCGTGCTGTAGACCAAAAGGTCATGGGTTTGATTCCCAGTCAGGACATGTACGAGATGGCAGCCAAAAGACCTCTCTCTCATATCGCTCGCTCTCTCTCTTTCTTTCTCTCCCACCTCCTTTCTCTCTAAAAGCAATGAAAATATGTCCTCAGGGGGGAGCCACACTGCTGTACCACTGTCTTGATGTCAGTGTGCTCCGCAGAGGGGTCCACATACACAAGCTTCAATAATGCAGGCAACAGAAACTTTTTTTGGCAACTAAACCACGCTAAAGAGATAAACACCTTTTCAGAAGTATTCATTCCCATTAAGTTAAGCTGTATGACTGGAAAAACCTGCCAATGAAGTGTCCTCCTCCCCTCCACAGGTATAGCCACTTGCTGTGAAAAATGTCCATGTGAGACAAGGTCAAGCTGGCCATTCACTGGCCTCCATCTTCCTCCCTTGGGGAGAGGACCACAGTAATTTCATTGTGATTGGTTTTTAATTTAGATAAAACTTTTGTCTGTGATTCTTTCCCTTCAATAGTATTGTGATCATTTTAATGATACATATATGTAAAATGTGAATAAAAGAATTTGTGTGATCCAGCCTTTTGATGTCTTTTGAAGACTTCTTATACATAAAAATATATAATGTTATTCCCATACCAGCAAAATGCCTGTAATCACAACTGCCCTGTTCGTTCCCTGTTTGCCTCATCAATGTCTGGTTAGCAAGGATCCTAAGATTTCAGTGAATCGATATACATAACTTTGTATATACTTATATTATTGCATATAAAAACAGTCTGGTGCTAATGTTTTGCCCGTGGCATTGTTAGGTGGTTGATTCCTGACGCTCTGTCATAGCTCAGCTGTGGAATGCTCTGTAGAGCAAGATTGCAGTCAGGGTTGTTGCCTGTGGCTTTTACCCTGCAGTTCACTATGGAAAATACATACAGACTTCATGCTCCACACTTACCACTTACCTCTTGACAGATCATCCTGCTTGAGTTTAATGAAATAAATATTTTCTTCAAGTGCAAAAAATAAAATAGTGTAAAAATGTTTTTGTTTTTTTTAAATCAGAACATCAATGCATAAAATGGGATGTGCAATGGCTTTTCCAATTAGGAAATAATACTGGTTACTAAAATAGCTATAGCGAAACCACTCTGAACAACATTGGTAGCATAGTATAATTGCTAAGATATGAACTTTGCTATAAAACAGATCTTAGTCTAGTAAAAAGCAAATCTTGGTCTAAATTTTTAAAGATTTCATTTATTTATTTTTAGAAAGGTGGGGAAGGGAAGAGAAAGAGAGGAAGAGAAACATCAATGTGCAAGAGATACATCGATCAGCTGCCTCTTGCACATCCCCAAATGGGGACCTGGCCCACAACCCAGGCACATGCACTGATGTGAGAATCAAACCGGTGAACTTTTCAGTGACTGTTCAATTCACAGGCCAGCGCTCAGTCCACTTAGCCACACAAGCCAGAGCAGATCTAAGTCTAAATTTTTCGCAGTGTAAACTTAAGCAGATTACAGAACCTAACTAAACCTCAGTTTATTCATCAAGCAAATAAGATTAATAATCATATCAACTTCTTAGGATGATTTTGAGGAATAAATGGACTGATGCATATTCTTAGCACAGTACCAGATACACAGTAAGTAAGCAATGAAGAGTAGCTATCTTTTTACACCAGTGTAGCATCGTTTGCTTCTACAATAAATCTGCAGTGAACTGAAGAGGAGAGTCCTGGACTGAGATATCTGGGTCTATTTTTTATTAGTTATTTAACTTTACATAAGTTACTTAATATGTCTGACTTTTTATGTCCTCCAATCAATGGAGACAAACATTCTTGTGCTATTTATGAAATAAGGTCATTTTTGATATGAGATAACATATGTGAAAGTAACTTGAAGAATATGAAGTAATGAATACATACACGAAATTATGATCTGACCTTGGCACAACTTACTTTGGGCAGCTCTGGCCTCAGAGATAATGATGAACGGCAACGCAGAAGCTGCCAAAAGAGTGGTGGACTCAGATGAAGGCCTGGACTCTAGCACTAGGATTGCCACCAGCCTGGGGCTCCAGGCCCGTCTCTTAACTGCTCAGGACCTCCACTTCCTCAACCATTGAAGGGGGTGTATTCCACACCCCTAAACGACCTTACTGCAATTCTCACAGTCTGACTGCCTTCTTCCCTAAGACAACTTCACATGTTCAGGATTCCATATTTTCCTCTAGGCAAACAAACCACACTGAAATGAAGCAGAGATAGGATTTACTATGGGTCAAGGGTCTTTTAACCCAGAGTCAATGCAATCTCACATGATTTAATTTTTCACATGCTTTAATCTGTGATGACATTCAGAAATGAGCAGATTAATACAATTAGCCCACCAGAACACAGTTACCAGGCTTCCCTCTGAAATGGATTTACACAGCACCCTTGGACTGAAAGACAGTACCTGTGGAAACAGTCTGATCGAAACCAGAGAAAAAGTAGCTGGTAATATAACTCAGTAAAGGAAAATTACCATGGGACTTCCTATATATTTTGTAGCATTTTGCAAACAAATATGTAATAGTCATTTTCTATTATTCCCTGCCATTCAAGTTTCATCTCCCCGCAATATAATGGTTTCTTTCCATAAGCAATATAATCAGAAAGGATAAAAATGAAAGGCTAAGTAGGGGTAGATAATGCTATGAGAAAATCATTTTCCTGGATGAATCAGTAGACACTAGACTTTCCCATTATGTTCTAAGGCTCAAGAGCCTGAACTTTAAACCCAGTGGAAAACTGCAGAGGATTTTTATTGCTATTGATATTGAGGTTTATTTTGAGTTGCTTCTCTGAATGAAAATAATTGTCCTCAAAAGAACAAATGGCAAAACAGTTCATTTAAAGTAGAATTCCTTGCCCTTAGTACTACGGCACTTTGAACCAACAATTCTTTGCTGTGAAGGGCTGTCTTGTGCCATGTAGGACATTTGGCAGCAGCCTAAGCCTCTACCCAGGAAATGCCAGGAGTACTCATGCTCACCCATCCTCAGTCATGACAATCACTGTTTACCAACACTGCCAACTATCCCCTGGGCAGACGAACATCACTTCCATTTGTGAACCACTGTTTTAAAGAAAGCAAATATATACTTGCCGAATTCCAATCTGTATCATACCACCTATCATTATTACATTGAGGACATCCTTCCATGATAATATGAAACAAGACAGTTATCAGCAAGGAAAGAAATTTTGGTTCTCAGGAGGAAAGGTGAAATGATGACTCACCAGGGCAATAGCCAAGAAATCACCCATTCCACGAATTCTCATTCACAAAAAGGTGGCTAAGATTCTCAGCACTCCATAGAGGCTTTGGAAAGAAGGTGATTTGGGTACAAAAGCATCTGTGTGTGTCTTAATCTCTGTTTCCTATTTTGATATATGGAATTTAGAGGGCTCTTTTTTTAATGATCTCTTGTTATGTTTTCTCTATATGTCTCCTTAACATTCCCCTCTCCCCACCTCCCCCAAAAAATCTTTGAAGCTAAAATTTGTGATAAAAAAAATTCCAGAAGTAAACACAGGAAAGTGCTAGAACATTTGCCTCTAGAATGGGTAGGTTAGGTAGTAGATGGGATTGGGCAGTGGGTTGAGGGGGTGGTCATTAGATTGATTTTATTGTATTCTTCTCTATGCTGTCTGAACATTTTAGTATCCAGGATAAAGTGGTTTTAAATTAGAAGGCAACTGTCAACACTGATTCCCCCTAGAGATAAAATAGTAATTATTTGGATCTGTGGTTTGAAAGTCTTTAATATTCTCCTAAATGACAGCATGCCTGTAGAATAAATGAAACAGAGAAATAGCACGTGAACTTGAGACTGTTTCATAAAGTAGAATCCCCACTCTCTAAATGAGTCTCTAAATGGGTAGGGGAATTCTGAATAGCTCATTGAGTAGCCCATTACTATTACACATAACAGGACCAATAAGGTTCTGCAAAGCCTGATTGTAAAAAAAAAAAGCCTGTTTGGTTTCACTTAAACTGTTAGTAGCCTGTAGACTTAAGGATCAACACACTTAGGAAGTACTGATGTAGAAAGATAAAGCCAATTAAAACTTGTCAATAAATAACAAGAACTTGATTTTAAAAAATGGAGCAATGCTAAGTAGATATACAGATACAGAGAGAGAGAGAGAGATGATTGATCGATAAATAGATAGATCCACCAGTAATGATACTTCAAACTGTTTAAACATTCATCAGCCTGGATTCAACAGCGTAATTCAACTAACATGTTAAAGTCTCACCCAGAAACTAATTTTATAATTCTGATAATTTAAAGGCATTTCTATGATCATGAAGGTTTTTGTGTTATTGTAATCATTTTGAGACTGGTGTTCCACAACACAATAATATTTACCTTGGTTTAATGAATGGTTATGGCATGTTTTAATGAAACAAATATATTTTATATATTGTTAGATTCTACTTGCTAATAGTTTATCAAGGACTCTTATGTCTAGATTCATATGGGATATTCATCTGTATTTTTTTTATCCTGAAATATCATTTTCAGGTTTTGGTATCAGGGATATGCTCCAAATACAATTTAGGAAGTGTTCTCTCCTCTTTATATCTTGGAAAAATTTGTGTACAATTACTTGAAATTCTCTTCCTTAGATGTGTGATAGAATTCATCAGTGAAGATAATATGATCATGAAGTTTTCTTGTGATTGATTGCAAATTCAGATTTTTTCATTGACATAAGGTAATTCAGAGATTGTTTATTCTTACATCAGTTGTGGTAACATGTGTCTATCCAAGAATTTATTCATATTATTTAAATGGAAAAGTTTACTTGCATAAAGTTGCTTCTAATATTCAGTATTATCATTCTAATGATGTCCAATTTTTCATTCCTGATATTGATAATTTAGGGGAGGCAGGGAGTTTTCCTCCTTTTCTTTTGAGCTTTCTTGCTAGGGTTTTATGATTTTCTTAATCTTTTCAAAGAACTAGTTTTTGATTTTTGTTCCTTTGTTGATATCCTTTGTTATTGGTTCATTTTATAATTCATTTATTTTTTGCTTTTATCTTTTTTTTTATCCTCACCCAAAGATATTCTCAACAACTTTTAGAGATAGAGGAAGAGAGTGGGGAGAGGGAGAGAGAGAGAGAGAAACATTGATCAGTTGTCTCCCATACACACCCTGACTGGAATCAAACCCACAACCTAGGTATGTGCCCTGACTAGAAATCAAACCAATAACCTTTTGGTGTACAAGATGATGCTCCAGCCAAATGAGCTACCTGACAGGGCTGCCATTGCCTTTATCAATTACTTTTTTTCTTCTTACTTTGGATTTAATTTGCTCTTGTTTTTCTACTTTCTTAAGTTGGAAACTTAGATCCTTAATTTTATATTTTTGTCTTTTCTAGTATAAGCAATTAATATTACAAATTTTCCTCTAACTACTGCATTAGCTGCATTCTAAAGATTTTAATATGTTGTATTTTATTACCATTAAATTTGAAACATTTTCCAATTTCTTTACCTTAAAATCACAGCTTATTTATAAATGTATTGTTGAGCATCATAACTAGCCTACAAATATGGATCCCAACAATTCCTCTCCTCCCAGTACATGCATGTTACATGTGAAGATGGAGATTATCTATCTTGCCCTAAATTCTGCACTGGCCTTGTTAATTCACTTTGACCAACAGAATGAAACAGAAAGTGGTCCTCTGCCAGTTTCAGACTGAGTTAACCGAACTTGTAGTTGAGCTGGGTCTGGATTCATTGCAGCTTTTTTCAAATTCTAGTCAACAATTGCATCAAATATTTCAAAGGTGGATTAGGAATTTTGATCTGAACATCAGCAGTGTTTACAGGTCTCTCTTTGCTACAGGTTATTCAGCTTTTAAGTCTTTTGTGGAGTCCCTTTGCTCTCCTGCTTCTGCTAGCCTTCAGTGCATTGTTTCCTTGTGATCAGTAAATTCCTGGTGAGCCAGAGGGATTTCTCAGTTCTCCTGCCCTGTCTCACACTTTATGTGCATTGCAGGTGGGGTTACTTGCCTTTAACTTTGTGAAGATACTCATGGGAATTTTCTTAGAACTCCTACCATGCCCCCAGCCTTCAGCATGCTGTCTTTGTACTCTCAGCAGCAAGAATTGGGAGGCACATGTGGCTTTGCTCTGTGACTAGGGCTCCCTTGGAGCCTAATTCAACAAACCAACCCATATGCACTGTTAGATGTTTATTAAAAGTTCATCTGGTTTCTTCTTACCCAGTTTGGGATGGGTTGGTGCCTCCTTCTGCTGTTCAATCAAGAGAGTAGTCATGTGTCCTTCTCTGCTGGAAAGGGCTGATCCTTATCTAGAGTTTAATTCACTTGTGATTCTTTATATCTTTGCTATTTGAATTTATTGAATTTTTCTCATTCTTAAAGTGGGAACAATGCTCTTCTGCAACTTCCTACCTCAAAACAGAAAGCAAAAGTCCTTGTATGTCAGTATACTTAAGGCCCATATCCTTTTCACTCAACAGATTAGCCAGTCATAAATTATCTCCCAGTACCACTCAAACTTCTTTCCCACTTGCTAGTCAATACAGTTACAGTGGTTGATGCCCTTATCCTGGTCCAGCTAATAAGCGAATCCTCATCAGAGCAATAGATGAATCAGCAACCTCAGTGCCTCACCTAACAGCCTCTTGTTGTGTGTACAGGACTGAAGTAGAATCTTTAGAGTTATAGTTTGTTCATGGGATTAGCCAGGTTGACCATACATTGCTATGCCAAAAGTTGTCCATACCACATGCACCTTCCCTGATATTTACCATATTGTTTCCATTTATATGACTAATCTGATTTATTTTCCATATGACATTTCAATAACATGGTGAAATTAGTTCCATGCCCTGAACTCTACCCTACATTGCCAGGATAATGATGCTACCTAAATTTTGCCAACCACCTAGTCTTCCACCTACTTATCTCCGTATCTACCAATAACTAGTCAACACCCCACTATTGTAAAAAACAATCTTCTGCAAATATAATGCTGTACTCATCAAGTTTTGCTCCAATATTTAATACAGACCTTGTGAGATTTTTTTATTATTATATGTCCAGCACAATGGGTGGCACAAAGTATACATTCAATAAATGTTCATTATTATTTAGTTATAAATATTATTGGTTAAAATTCCTATCTACTTTGAAGGTAGGATAGATATAGCAGACAGATGAACAAAGGCAGTCCATTGGTGAGTCTTATCCACCATGATTAGGATTGGTCTCACTCATAAAATGATATTAAAAATTGTATTCCCCTCTCTGTATACTACTTTAAGATATGGTTTAATGGTTAGATTTCTGGTTTGAATTCTGTTGTTCAGAATTCATACATGAAACAGGGTTAGGTGAGATGATTCTCCACAAAATACCAAATGTCAAGAGCTGAGCTGAGATACCATATGTTGGAGTGGTTGTTACGTTCCCCGCTGTTCGAATTACTCCAGGACACAGGACTTTTCGCAAGCGCTTTATTAGTTGGCCAAATGAACCTGCGCAGGGGCAGACCCTCCACCTACGAAGGGCGCGCCGCTGCTAAGGCACTAGGGTTTTTATACATAAACGGAGCAAGCAAGCAGGATACAAGGGCGAGAAGTGGCAGTTAGCGATAGGCTACTTTAGGCAGCTTCTTTTCTGCTGATTGGGTTCAAGGCTGTTACTGGGCCCCCCTACTCTGTCTTTCTCTGGTCAGGATGTTTATCTGAGGCAAGGCTCAGCCGTTGCCCCATGCCTCCTCCTCATTCTTGTCGACTCTGGCCCAGCTGCATGGGGGCTGCACCCTGATATGTTTTTCTTGGTATTAGTTCCTCCCTTATCCTCAGCTTTGACCCTGCTCTCACGGCTCCCTCAGTGGTCAATTAAGATAATAAGCCAGAATGAAAGAGTCAAGCCTTTAATCATTTATTGCAATGGCATAAGCAAAAGGTCAAATAGAAAATGCCAAATCCCTCACTGTCCCATTTTCCCCATGGATCAGCACTGGGTCAGGAGGACCAGCCCAGATGTGGGGAATCATCTCACTCTGAAGAGAGTCTCAAACAAAAGGCTCTTGTAGTTTTATGTATAGGGGTTGAGGTAGGAGCAGAACAAGAGGAAAGGGAAGGGATAGAGAATAGGAAAGTCACAACAGAGAAAAAGTGTCTTTAAGGTCTCCCCTCTCCTAGGTAAGGAGGTCTGAGCAGAGGCACCCGAGAAAAGCATCTACCAAAGTCCTTCAATAAAGAGACCTCTGAATGGAGATGCCAGGACAAGGAGCACAGAAATGCATGAGAGTATGGCCACCCAGAGGGCTAGACTTGACTGCAACTCCTCCAATGCATTGCAATGCATTGGTTGTGCCCCAAGTCTGGTGTGGGATGGGTAGCTTCTCCTGTGAGTCTTTGTCATTTCCTATGGTCAGGCTTTAAAACAAAATCACACATAGGCTTTTGGCCAAGAGCTGGACTCATCAATTACCAATAATAAGCAGGAACTAAGGCAGGTAGAAACCTAGGGATTCCAGTTAGCCCTGGGAGCCCTGTCTCCTGGAGGGAACTGGAGGAAAGACTTTTGAGAAGCTCTTCGCTAGGTAAGTCCCCGCCAACTTCAGTTCTGTCTAGAGAAACTGAGACTAGCAGCCCACTGCAAACATATTCAGGAACTAATCTGGAGCCAAGAGAGAAGTTAGGAGACAATTTATGAAATTATCTACAAGTCAGTGGAATCTTCAAGATTAAAAGCACTGGCATTGTTATAATTCTCACAATTAATCAGAATTAAATAAAATAAAGTCTTCATTATTTTCATTATCACTTAGTACTTAATCCATGGATATTAAATAGTATAAACTTAAACAGCTCCTTCAAACAATGTATCTCCTGTGCCGAAACAACTTACATCCTATAGACATGCTTAGACCTGGGGGAAGGCCTGAGATAATGTACCTATGCTGGTTAATGCCAATAATAATAAAATAAATGAATGGTATGAACCCCCATTAAAGGCCATTTAACATAAAAGTTTAGCTTCTCTTAAATACTTAAGAGACATTCTTTTACAATGACATATACACAAACTTTGGACAGTAGAACTTAAGTTTTGTTTGATACATCAAAAAATAAAGGTAGGGAGTAGTTTATAATATCAGCCTCAACAGTGATTCTGGCTAATGTATTGGGTACTTGAGACAGTAAAACACATTTTAATGGGATTTGTAATGAAAAATGCTCTGGAAGGATAATAGTCTCAGGGTCTCTGTCATGCTATATAACTAACAGTAATAATTGTGGTGATTATTTCCAGTGTCAATACCCTATGAAAGCATGACATGCAGAAAGAAGTGTGCAATCCCGATACCATCCTTGGTATTAGGCTGATAGATCCAACACTGTATGCTTGACAGAGGGAAGAGCAAGTGTGTGAATATTTAGATGAGAAAGAGAAAAAAAAATTATTCCAGTTCCTAATCCATCCTTTCCTGTCTCTCTCTTCAGAAATAAATATTTATGTTCTATTGCCTGTCCTCATATTCAGTTGCTGTCTATGGTATATGGTGGAGTGGGGAGGGAACAGTGCCTTGAAAATAAACATCCCGTAAGTCACATAAGTTGGGCCTGGCTAGAAAGATGGGGTGTTTTTTTAATATTGTTTTGTTTTTTCTGTTTTTAACAGAAGGAAATTTTATCTTTCTGACAGTTTTATGGGCACTGTTTTCGCAAATATCATCGCTAGCTAGCCCTGGCTTACATTTTACATTCACTGCAAACCATTTCCACTTCATTTCACAGTCACCAATAAATGAGGGATGGCTTTGGGATCCACTGTGTAGCAGTGCTATTATATCTAAGGAGTCCCACAGAATTGATGGGCTCTCCATGAGTTTCTAGCAGTTGCTCATTAGGGCAGTGTAGCTATTAACCAGATGAGATTTAGACTAAACCAAAAGACCACAGCACTACAAATCCCACTTAGAGAAAAACCTCTCAGAAGGCAGCAGCTAACCTCTCTCTGAGCCTCATCCTGCAGACGAAAGCCTGCAGAGGATAGCACTGCCGTAGCTGATATTGGGGCAAACGCTAGAGTGTTCAAAATTAAGCAAAAGATTTCAAAACAAAGTAAAAGCAATCAATACGACATACAAAGCTATTTGTTGAATAATCCAAGAGAATTCTTATTTTACTTTTCATACCATTTAATAAGACTTGGTATTATGGGATGGGATGGCCCTAGCAGTCATATTGCCAATGCATATATAAGCTGTAAACAACAGATTTCTCATAAAGCTTAAATATTCAGCTTGGTGATTTTAGTAATTGCATTGTTCACTCAAAGGAAAATTTCTATTAATTTGTCTTTCTGCATATGTTTGCCCTCCCTGTGTGCTATAGTTCTGCAATGAGAACATTTAGAAACAGCACAATGCCTGAGAACTGCAATTAAGAATTTATGTTTGTTTAAAAAAATGAAAAAAAAATTTAAAAATAAAAAGCACACATGGAAATAAAAAATTTAATACTGCTCACTATTTCTCTTTCTGTTATTTCTCAATGTATTCCAGATATTTATTTTAATGTGTTTTTTCACCAGAATTCCTTCACAGCAAAGGGGAGTCTCTAATTTCCCAGCAATTAGTGATACTGTGTGATAAATGTTAAATTATATTCCTTATTCTAAATAAACATTTGTGATGCCTTAAGTATAATTAAATAGGAAAATCACATTTTATCTTATTATGAAGCTGACATTTTCAACATTTATTTAAAAATTTTAGAAGACCTATCTATCCCAACTGCAGCCATAGATTCTAAAATTACAACTTCATAGAGCAAATGGGACATGTGTAGTTTATTAGAGTACAAAGCCTGCTAATGTTTTCAGGAAAGTCCAAAGCACTTTTTTGTTCTAAGCTAGGAAAGCTCCAAACTGATTGGGGGCCCAGGATGAGCTCACTGAGAACATCAAATTTGAGATTTGATTTCAATGCAATTGGAAATGGATTTAACTTAAATACAATACTCTCCATTTGCTTTATTTTTCTTACTTTATATTGTAAGAATTTCAAACATCTCATCAAAATATACAAAACAAGAAAGTAGTATTCACAAGTTTTGTTTGGCTCTCTATAGATATATAGCATTCATTAAAATGGTATACAGTTGATTCTATTTTTTACATAATAGCATAAGGTAAAGAGATAACGTTCATAAATATTGGAAAACAGTTACTACAGAAGGAAAGGTAGTATCTTTACCTAAAAATGCATTCCGTTGGTTGACTTGTTTGTTTTCAATGAACATCCTGCTAATCTTTTACCGATTCCATTATTCACAGGAGAGATTTCTGACTAAAGGTGCATCTTACTGAAACGAGCCTGAAATAGAAAGATTTGCATGGATGGCCTCAGAGAAACGCAGTCCAGCCATGGGCCTGTGGAAGTCTATCACAGTAGCCCTGCCTCCCTTCCTTTCCGCTTGCTGATCTCACAGAACTCCAAGGTTACTGACCACAGCATTGATTCCAGCGAATTCAACATGCCCTTTAAACTCTCACAAGTTAAATGTGCAGTACAAGATATAAACAAAATATACACTAAAAGTATATCATCTCATCCTAGAACGTCATATTCATTTTAAATACAGTACTTAAGGTTCCTAAGAAGACAAAATCAGAAATCAGAGGATGGTACCTCATGCCTTACCTTCCCCACATTTTAGCTCAGTAATCTCAACCCAATCATTCATTCAGCACAAAAATGTATTGAGCACCAGGTATTGTTCCAGGCACCAAAGATAGAGCATGAACCAAAAAAAAAAAAAAAAAAAAAAAAAAACCCGAAAACTCCCTCTTACGTTCCAGTGGGGGAAACAGGCAGTAATCATGTGCACAAGTGAACGTGCACAGTGTGCGTAAACACACAGCGCAACAAATGGTAGGAAGTGCTACAGAAAGAGATCAGCCCGGGCCAGGTGACCAGAGACGCATGTAATAACATTCATAGACGATGCTCAGAGAAGGGCTCACTAACAGGTTCCCAGTGTTCCAAGACAAGAAAATGAGTGACTGGGCTGGTATATTTGTGGCTCCAGCCACAGTGACACATTCTGGTGTGTTCCCAAAACAGCAAAGAGGGTGGCGAGTTACTGCAACTGAGTGAAAAGGTGGGGTGGGAGTAGTAGAGAAGAGGGTCAGAGAGGAAGACAACAGAGGTCACATCCCATTTACATTTTTTATTTTGTTCTTTTTCATGCACAGGCTCACTAGTGTTACAGCCTTTCAGACTCTTTCTTACTTTTTTCATTGTTCTCCTTCCTGAGTACAAACCTTAATTAATCTGCAGTGAATATGAAAGGGTTTGAACTCTTGCAGTGTGAGGGCAGAATTGGTAATGAGATGTGAGGAAACCAGTGCTTTATTCTGTGTCTGCTAAAGCTTTGGGCTCTCAGCTGCTCTCCTTTCAGGAGCTCCTTTCACATCCCTGCCTCCAAGGCCCTCCCAAGCCCTCACCTGCTTCACCTCTTGGTTTTGCAATCCACAAATTATGTGCTCTCCAATACATGCAGTCCTAAGTCAGCGGAAGCCAACCAAATCAACCAACCCAGGGACTGAAAAAAAACCTTATGCCCTGGATGGTATATATTTCAAAGGGTGGCTGGCCGACAGCAAAATGGATAAGGAGTTCAAAGGCCTCAGAAAGATTGCGATCCTGCTCTCTGAAAAGGAGCCACTGTCTGCAAACCATCAGAATCCTGCTCCTCTGCTCTCTGCTCAGGAAGAGCTCTGTTCCATTCACCTGGAGCCTGACAGTGAGCAGGAATGGTGAAGGAAATCAGAGCCATTGTTATAAATTCACCTCCCTTAAATGCCATGAATTCTCTGTGTAACAGAGAGACAGGAGATCTATATACATTTAATAAGGAGAGAAATGCAAGGTTTTTTGTGTGTTCCATTATTATATTTGTATTAGAGCAACTCACATGGAGATTTGGTCATATCACTTCAAATGTGTTTCTATTTGTTTATATTTGACCCAACTGTAATGGGGCACAGGCAGGGCCCCCTCAAAGGGTATTTGTAACAGGGTCCAGAAATTGAGATGTCCAAGAAAAATATATTCTCCCCACCCCAAGACAGGCTGCCATGGGGGATGGAAGACCTGGAGCAGGGCCATTGAGAGTTATTTTGTCCTATCAGTAACAGACCAGCTTCTTACTAGAAGTAGAGCAGGGCCATTGAGACTCATTTTGCATGCCAATAACAGGATAGCTTCATTCCTCACATGCAAAGAGGGTTGTTTTACATCTCAACCAGGCTAACCAGGAAGGTCTGAAAAACTTTTGATACAGAATGTAATTGAGAGAAGGAAGAGGAGAGACAGGGCCTGCAGGAGAGACAAAGGGACTCACACTCTGGGGAACAGTGGGCAGGCCACACAGGAAGAAAAAGGGAGAAAGGACTCTTGCTAGTGCGTCATGAGAAGGTACCACACGGTTTTGGATTAAGAACTGGAGATCACGGCAACGCAGAGGATGGTACTGAGAACTGCAAGAGGCCTGCCTAGCCGAGCCCCGGACTTCTGTTCTTTTTCTTCTGAGGGACGGTACCCCTGACTGGCCTAACTGGGCAATGTGTGTTGGTGGGTGTTTTAAATGGTGGAAGCTTTAAAGGGATTTTAAGATTTAAGAGCAACATTTAGCCATTAATCAAACCTGTATAACTTTTGAATAAATCGTTCCTTTCCTTTTCACCAAACTCTGCCATTGACAGCCATAATTCCAAGGGTGGCGGGCAAAGGACCTACAACTGAGGGACCCCTGGGAAGCGGGGGTCATTGTTTCTGTAGTAATATCTGGGCACCCCCCACGGGTCCGTTGTTCAGTAACACAATAACACTTGGGTCAAGGATAGGGAAAATAACCCTGTATGAAAACATTGACAAAAAGCTGATCACAGATCATTAAAAATCTAAATGGCAAAAAATGAAGCATGATAAAAATACCTAAGGAGGAATAAAAATATTAAAATATTATACTTTCATATTTAATATGTTAGCACAAAATGACATCAGGTGTTAAACCAGTCGAATCAGACCAAATCTCAGTTCAGCAATCTCAGTACTTGAGTCCTGGATAAGAAAGAATTCAGAGCCAAGATTCAAACTATAAGAGAAAGTTTTAGAAAGTCACAGAGGTAGAAGAAGTGAGCTGTAGATGAAATGGGCTCAGGAAGCAAGTTAGAGAAGCAAAAAGAAGTGTCTCCTTGGCGGTCAGGAGAAAGAAGCAGGCAAGGAAAACGTGCTTGGGGCACAGAGTAATTTCCTAATAAAATGTAAATGCTTAAGTATATAAAATTTTAAATTTATGATTGCAAAAGTCTGTGTTAACAAAGTTAGAAAACAAATAACAGGTTAGGAGAAAATATTTGCAATGTATGTAGCAGTAGAAGGATTAGGAGTCAGAATGCATGTTAAGAACTACTACATACCAAACCAACCATAAAAATGGTAGAGGGTAAGAAGTGTGAATAGACCACAAAAATAGGAATAAAGTGCAGAAATGCTCAACTAATAGTAATTAGGGAAATATAACAAGATACAAATTTTTTGTCACACATATATACTAACCAGGAAAAATTACAAAGTTTGATACTATTCAGTGCTGGCAAGATGGTAGAGAAATGAACAATCACTTGTGGAAATGTAAATTGTCCATTTTTTTGAGGGATAATTTAATAACATCTATCAAAATATAAAAATGCATCTTCTTTGAACCAGCAATTAAGTTTCCAAATAAATTCATCTAAAGCAGTGATTTTCAACCAATGTGCTATGAGAATGTTTAAAACATGCAGTGCCTGACTTAGGGACACTGACCTCTCTTCCCTTCGACTGTCAAATTAAAAAAATGACACCAGCCAACACAACAATAACCATCTGGTATGAATAAATCAAAGTTACACTTATTCTTTTGTCAAATTTGCTAACAATATATTTTTTGATGTGCCACAGAATTTTAGTAGTTTATGTGTGCCAGGAGATGAAAAAGGTTGAAAATTGCTGATCTAAAGTGCTGTTAGCACAGGTAACAAGGAGTCGTAGCTAGGATGGTCAATGCAGAGCTGCTCTTAATGGTGAGAAAATGGAAATGCCCTAAATAAATGTCGATCAATAGGAGAATAGGTGAAAACTATGGTACAACCAGTGCTCTGGATACTGCATAGCAGCTTTTTAAAATTATGGAACTCTCTTCATACAGGTGGTTTTCAACTGGGAGCCACATTGCTCACCAAGGGACACTTGGCAATGAATGTCTAGGGACATTTTTGGTTGAAACAACTGGTGTGGCATGTGGGAGGATACTACCAACATCTAGTCAGTAGAAGCCAGAGATGCTGCCAAATGCGCAGGACACACTCCCCCAAATAAGGAATTATCAGGCTCCAAATGTCTATGGTGCCAATGTTGAAAAACTCTGTTCTAACACAGAACTCTAAGTCATCATGTTAAGTGAAAAAAACCAAGACAGACAACAATACATATACTACTATTCCACTTTGGAAAAACAAAATCAAAACTTAAAAATGTGCACATATTTGTGCATAAATATTATTTATCTGGAAGAGTAGATATTAAAATATTAACAGTTTTTAGCTTCTGAAAAAAACAGAATAAATATAAAGAAAACTCTTCGCTTTTCTGTACAGTTTGAAATTTTCCCACCAATCATGTATTAAGGTATTTGCATAATTAAAAGAACAAAATTAAAAAATACAGGAGCACATATCCCATTTATTCTAAGAGGATTGAATTAAATTCTCACTTTCTCTCCTGAGCTTTGGAACCTCTGATAAGCCATTCCCTATTTTTCTATTTTATAGTCTGAAAAGTAATAATGGTGCTAACATTTGTTTCACTAATGGTTATGATTCAAAAGGACTTTGAATTTCCTAGAATATAATTGCTGTTATGGGCCAAATTGTGTACCCCCCAAAATTCATATGTTGAAGTCCCAACTCCCAGTGCCTCAGACTATAAGCAAATAGAGATAAGGTCTTTTAAAGGGTGATTAATTTAAAATAAGACTTTAAGGCAGGGCCCTAATCCAATGTGTCTAGTGTCCTTATAAGAAGAGGAAGAGACACAGGAATGTGTACTCACACAGGGAAAACCACATGAGGACACAGGGATGGTGGCCATCTGCAAGCCAATGTGAGAGGTTTAGTTTAGAGGAAACTAAACTTGGGGACACCTAGATCTTGAACTTCCAGCCTCCATAACAGTGAGAAAATAAATGCCTGTAGTTTAAGCCACCCAGTGTGTGGTCATTTGAGTTATTGCGGCCCTTGCAAACTGATAAAATTGCTACATAAGAATATAGTAAAGATAAAATTCCCTCTTGGTTCCTACTCTATTCTAAGATGACTTAAAGGCAAGAAGCAAACAGAAGTCACTCAGCTAGTTTCATTTCTCAGCCAAGGAGATGAATGAAGTGAGTGAAAGCAAATCCATACTTCTGGATGGCAACTGTGCTGCATTCCTGATTGCTGCCACTATAAAGTTACTGACAAAGATTTTTGTGACAGATCCTTCTTCCATGCCCTGTATTGCTTCTCTTCTCCCTACCAATTACCTGCCGACACAGCCACTGGCCACACATCTGTACCTGCAGGTGTTAAGGAGTTTGATGTCACAGCACAGAACAAGCACTGGAGAACTAGTATTAAGACATGATTTTGACTCAAGATTAGAGGGAATTGATCAGCTATTTTTTTCCTTTATATTTACCACATACAAATGGCTCCTTCTTCATAGGAAAAAATGAAGAGAAAAGGAGCAGTGGGAAGGAGAGGTTGCAGAACCCTACAGATCTGAATCTGGCATTTGGTCAAGAGGGGCCATAGGTATACTTCAGATTAAAGTGCAATGGGGAAATCTGGAAGGAAACCCCTCAAATCAGCCTTGCCAATCTGGGGTGACTATAATGGGATAAAATGGCTGATGGTATACTTAGGCAGAGGGCCTGAGACAGTACCTGGCATGCTCCAGTGCCTAGGTGTGACAGATAAGTAATCCAGAGGCTTCCTTTGTCTCAGAGGGAATTGCTGATGTTACTGGCTGGTGAGTTCACCTGTAGGAATAGCATGCTGTGAGAAGTACTCTCAAGGAAGGGAACAGAAGGGCTAACTGTTGTTGGGAAACGCCCTGTCTGGTTTCAGAAACTGTAATCCTGCCGCCAGGCTGAAGGGCCTCAAGGCTGGAAATAATCAGGAGGCCTTGGAGAAACAGGCTCCCGAGGAGACATAACCTGCCCCCCCACCCCCGGCAGGGATGTAGCTCCTGCCTCTCTGCTTTGCCATGGATGACCGATTATCAAAGACGGGTAAGTTACCTCGAGCTGAGATACACAACCTAAGACAGATTCCAATCGACTATTGGCAGCAGGCAAGAAACTGGAGGACATGGAAAAGGGCCAAAAGGCCTGCCCCTCTCGGCTCAGCTTGGACATGGCCAGAGTCCTCATTCTAGCCAAAAGCAGTCTCCTTGTCTCTCGGTGGCTCCCTCCCTGCACCTGGCTCGGGCTTGAAACAATACAGGGATCAGGCCTAAACCAGATCTGGCGATTCCTAGGGAAATCAGGCCTAAAAGTAAATTCTTTAAAGTGTACTTTGTTCTTCCCTCAAAAGCTCTAGCCAGCTCATGCTGGGAAGGAAATGTACATGATTCACAGATCCTAACCCTATACTCTTAGGTGCTCTTGTGTGTATTATGCTCTCAAGTTTCATCTCTCTTGTTTACTAGTCTCCTCTTGGACTCATTTAAATCGGTGTATTCCTGCCATTTGTTTTCTTCAAAGCATCACCCATTCTCTGTGAACATTAACATATGGATGTAATCAGAAAACCTGTGCATTCCTGTTGCCTTGCCCCACTGATAACTTTTTCAATAAAAGCCTTTGGACAAAGGGACTCCCGGCCTTCCCCACCAAGAGGGATATGCCACGTCCCCTCTCCCGTCAAACAGTAGAACTATTTGCCACTACTTGTGTTTATTCCTATCATCCGTCACAACCCCAGGAAGAGCTCTGCGGAATTCAGAGCCCTGCTCCCATCTCAGCTGGCCCCGGAAGGTTTCCCTCAGATTCAAGGAATGCCGCGCTCCCTGCCGCGCTCCGTCTCCCTGACGCGGCAGTTGCAGCCCCAGCCCTGGATGAGCGGTGACCCCAGCAGCGCTCCCCTGCAGCGGCGCACCCCGTCTAGCTGCCGCGCAGCGCAACAAACGGTCAAGTTGGAGTTAAGCAGGAGTCATACCCAAACCTCAAGTATCCAGGATATCAGAAAAGCTCAGGTGGTGAAGGAAGAAATGGTCAAGGGCAGCCAACAGCTGAGAGCCTGCTGCACTGTTGGTGCTGTGCGGACATAAGCAGACACGTCAGGGACAGAGGCAAGGAGGCAGGGGTCTGTCACATACAAGCAGGACAAGATGCCTTGACTGAGACACCCCGCGCTCCCTCCTGCCCCCATCCTCTGATTCCCACCCTCCGTTGTGAGAACACAATCTTCTACTGCACCAACCTGCCTTCCTGAGAAGGGAGGGGGGAGGCACTACTTGATAGAAAAGAAACAGCCCAGATAGTGAGTTTGAAATTTGAACAGAAGGAATGAATACGTATCTAAAAGAGGCTGTGTTACCCAGAAGAGGCTTCATTATCTTTAATTGTCTTTTTTTTTTTTTTACCCCATTAGCACAAAAGGGGTCACAGCACAAGATAAAATCAGTTACAGAAAAATTTCAAAGCTCCTTTTATTCCCCAAATGAGTTGCCCCATACCCTTCTACCCCTCCTTCTTATAGTTTAGACTTTTAAAAAATAAAGTATAAACGTGAAAGACCCTCTGGCAGCCTACTAAAAAAAACATTCTATAAAAGGGTGGGTGCATGCAGCTTGCTGCAGCAGCACATGGGTGAAAATTACTGATGTTTGCGTGTGAAATGCAGGCCCCGGGATCAGGCCCCGCAGACTGAACGGCAAGGGCTTCCCGCAGGGAACAAGCAGATAAGGGAAGACTTGGGCATCCACACTCCAGGGGGAGCCCCTGAGCCTTTAGCTTCGCCATCATCGCTGACAAATTGTTTTCTGGGCTGCGTTTTGGAGAGAAATGCCGAGAATGTAGGAAGAGGACACAAAGATTTTTGAACTTCCTTATTAAACTAACCATATATTTTTAATGCATCCTTCCATATTTCAAGGACAACTGGGCATCTTACTTGATTTGCATGTTCCTAGTTTCTTTTTGAATATATCATTATTGCTGTAAGTAGATGCAGATGCTTAAGTTTATTGTTAATGCCTTAAGGCACTTTTAGGAAGAGTGCACAAAGCTTTTAAAATTTACTTTTTGTTATACCTTCAAATGAGGAAAGACATATATGTGCTACTGAATTTAGATCTTGCTTTTATTACCAACTGACTTACTAAAATGGACAAGACACACTCTTGGAATGTTCTTTAGGTGCTAACAATCCCTCATTAGTTGGATAAAGAATTACATCTCAACAAAATTGATTAGAAGCTTATAAACCATCCCATTAATCTGAAAATAATGATAACTTCTAGGCATATTATGTCTAGTTCATGTCAATAGAAATTAAAATTTGTCTGGAATCATTCCACAGAAACTACTCTACCTTCTTGGCACAGAATCCTGACTGCAATTATCAGTAAAAATTCCCTCAATTCAGGTAATTATGTGTAGCAACATCTGGGGGAGGTTAAATAGGTATTTCATAAAGATAAACAAAGATGGAAAATGATTAAATGCACACTATAGATTATACAAGAATAACTGCATACAGTTTAAAAGTCAATACAGTCACTTGTAACCCAAATGAGACTGCAATTCACTAGGCTTCACTTCTGTCTTCCCAAATGTGCTTTTAAAGTGGGGTTGCTATTCTGTGTCTCACACACAAACATAACTCCAAACTTATAAAATTCAGCTTTCAGTGAAGTGTCCATGTGCAATGGGGTCCCTGAAAGTAGGAAGAAAACCCCCACAAACCTGGGATGGGGGAAGGGGGAGGTGGACAATACAGCTTTTAACATACTTTGCATAACTGACCAGTTGATAGCTGTGCTGCCCCCCTGGGCAGAAGGCGTACTGACTTTCAGAGCATTCAGATGCTCGTGACATGGCCGTGGGGAGCTCCTCCAGCGCCCGTGTGAGACAGAAGGTGGATGTTCCTGAGTCACTGAGAACTCTTGCTCTGACTAAAGATGGCAGCTGAAAGAAAGTAAAAGATACTGGGGAACTGGTAAAAGTAGCACACCACAGGAGGAGCTGGATATGAAGTCACACAGGAAGTTCCAGGGCAGGCATTTAAAATAAGGGTGGGCTTCCCCAGCTGGTGTGGCTCGGTGGATTGAGTGCCAGCCTGTGAACCACAGGGTTGCCAGTTCGATTCCCAGTCAGGGCACATTGCTGGGTTGCGGTCCAGGTGCCCAGTAGGGGGTGTATGAGAGGCAACCACACATTAATGTTTCCCTCTCTCCCTCCCTTTCCCTCTCTCGAAAAATAAATAAAATCTTTAAATCAATAAATAATAAAATAAAATAAGGGTGGACTGAAATATAAGGGGATTATTCCACCATTCAGCCTGGAGTAGCAAGGAGGTATTTTACCAGGCGGCCTTGGATAGTAAGGAGAGAGGCCATGTGGTCTGGTGTGGAGGACTCTGTCATGAGGTCTGAAAGGGTGTAAGGAGAGAGCTGATGGAGCTGTGCAGGGACCCAGTGGAGCTGATGGAGCTGTGTGAGGACCTGCCTCACTAAGCACTGATTCATGAGAGGTGCGTGGAGATGAACTGAGCTGGGACCAGGAATGCTGAACTACAGACTTCTGCTTCTCTGAAGGGCACACAGGGAAGCGACTCCCTTGGGACATGTGCCTCCCTGGACTCCACCATGACCTACTGTAACACAGCACATTTCTCCCTACTCATGGAGGCTGAGAACACTACATGGAGGCAGAAAACAGCACACCCAAGATCCTGAAGGCGAGAGCTGCTGTGAGAGGATGTCTACTCTGAAACCCATAAGAGCACCTTCCAGAGAGGATGGAGACCTGTCTGCACAGCTGGTTTAAGAGCAGATAAAGATATGGGGAACTTCTGGGCATGCTTTTGGCTCATAGCCTCTTGGGAAGCAAGGGAAGTACTGAGTCTCATGAAAGAACAGGGCTCTGAGCAGGAATGCTCTCAGCTCCAGGTTGGAATCCTATAAATAAAAACCTGTTTCCTTCAATATTAATGGTTAGATCATGTGTCAAGGCATCACATGGACGAGCCCCAGTTTGCTCAGTTACACATATGGAAATGAAAAAGAGGGTTCCACTGTGTTCTGCCCAGCAAAACTTCAAAATGCTCATCTTAACATGCTTTTTTTTTTCTTCTTACTCCCAACCTTCTGTTCAACTTCAGGTTCATGGAACTCTTCTCTACATCTGTATCCTCCTCTCCGCTCCCAGAACTACCTTCCTCAAAGTCTCAACCCATTTTCTTTAAAGTGAGTAATTTGATTCATCCTTAACTTCACCAGTTTGCATCCTGACCCATTGTCCATCTCAGCAAAATAAAGATTCTCCCAAAAGGGTCTACCTTCATTAGAATTCAAGAGCAGTATTAAAAGATAAACTAAGCTATCTTAAACTAAGCTTTAAGTGTTCATTGGAGCATTTATCAGTTGGAATCGGGCAGCACCATATTGGAAGTGGCTCAGGACACTCTTCCAACAGGAGCCTAGGGAAAGGCATGCAAAGTCTTTCTGTGCAAGCAAAGAAAGGAAATCATTTAATTGATTATAGCTTAAAGCCTAATTGTTCATTTCTGACTGGCTCTCCTCAGTTTTGTGACTTTGTAGCCTTAAGATATTTATGGATTTAAATTTTGATTTGCTTAGTTAGGTTAGCCACCTCAGCATTAAAACAGTATCAATTTAATGGCCTCTTTGTTTAATTAATTTTAAAAATTAACAAATGCTTCATTACTTATAGGGAAGATAAGCTTCACTAACCCACCAACACACTCACCTTCTCACTCACTCTCCTATACAGCATGCAGGGTGGCCCTGGGCTAAGCATCCTGGGGAATCCAGGAAGCCAAAGGAAATGACTCAGCACAATGTTCATTTGGTTTCTGGTCTCTATTAGTCATCTAATTCTTTTCATCTGTCCACATTTGACAGTAATTATACCTTCCCACAAATATTTATTGAAATAATTACCTTTTATCAATGTTTTCAATACAATTCAAAAGTACCTTTGGGACTCTATTACAAATCATTTCAATGTGGTCTTCCCTAACTGCATCCTTCGATGGCGTTTTCTCCCCTAACACCTTGCAAAATCCTGACTGCAGGCGTTAATAATCAGATAAATTTCTCTCAGCTCTGTACAATCTCCACTGTGAGCCTCTGTTTTTCTTTTCTGCTATATTATGCCCCTTATCCACCATTAGTCATAGCAATGGACAGATTTTTATCTCACTCTTGCTTTGGTAAAATGTTTAGGCTGCATTTATACAGAAAAAAAGTTATACCTCTTGCCTAGTTAATATCTCTATGAAATATTCAATTGATCAGCATTAAATAATCCCCAGATATAACCACTAGTGGTTTTCTCTTCAGCTATTTCCTTCCCTTCTTTCTGGGATGCTGAGACCTTGGGAGTAACCAATATTTTTGAGATGAGTCAGAGGGGGCCTCCTCCTAGCAGCCCACGTCAATCATCCCAAGTAGCCAAGGTCGCCTCAATTTGGTACAAAGTAAATACACACAGATGGACTGAAACTATGAGGATAAATATTGACATTGATCACCCCAAATATAAAATCACTGAGAGGGCTGCTAGACTAATTACCTTCTAATTATTGCCTAAAACTAATGAGCATCAGTTAGAGATACTCAAACTTGAGTGTCTTACTGTTCCTCCGGAACCACTAACAGTTTCAAAAGAATTCTTATTATTTTGAAAGCTTGTTACTGGCTTACGCCAGAATTCACAGCAGCTGTGGACCCTCAGGCTCCTTGGAACCCGCTCTCTTCGTCACCCTGTAAAGTTAAAACCATACATTATAGGACCCAAACAAAAACAGGTTACCCTTTAAAAGTCCATTCAAATTTGCCATTGTTTGAGACCTGCCCTGGAGACAAGCTAAATGAATCATGTCTTTGAATGCCACTTCATTTGTCCAAATCCTAATTCTTTTTCTCTGCGCAGTCTTCTGTTAATTATCTTCAATCATTCGATATTTAGGATTTTTTATAAAGCATTTGAAGTTTTAAATAACTCTCAGAATTAAATTTTTATGAACTACTTCACTTACAAACATGGCTCAAATAAAAGTTTCTACAGATAAGAAATCTGTAGATCAGTAGTTCCTGGTTCCAGGGCTTTTAGCGCATAAGTGATAAAGCCACAAAAGTTTCTCTTTAAAAAACTTGCCTGACAAAAGAGTATGATCCTAGGTCTCCCCTCCCCTGCCCAGGATACAGTCCTGCAGTATTCAAGAAGCATTCAATTTAAATACAATATGTGGTTAAACAGAATACAGTAGCATGAAATACAGGATTTGTGGTGAAGCTTGAGGCTGACTTGAAGGTGAATACAGTTATTTGTCCCAAATCCTTTTTGTTAGTCTCCATGCCAGTTTTGACAGTGGGAGGATCATTAGCGCGCACTGTATCAGCTAGTCTTGATGGGCAGACATGTCAGAACAGAATAACATATTGAACTCATCTACCCAGAAGCTCTTTTGCTCAGAAGTCTAAAAAGAGCAACTTCATGTATTCCAAAACTTTTGTTTCTTTCCTAGCGGCAAGGACACCTAGCCTAACGAGGACTAAGGATTCTACCCATGCCAATTTGTATATATTCAAGTTTTGACAACTAAACAGAATCCTGCTGGAACTTAAAGAAATCAAGTAGTGAATATTAAAAGAAAATCTTCTGAATTGGTTTTATTGTTCTATGTTTTTATTAAGAATTGGCACTTGAATGAGTTTAGTTAATAATACACTAATTTTTGCATCGTTTGTTCCTATAAGCACTCATGAAACTGTAAGATGAGGTAGATGCTTTCAGCCTTGTGGGTCACATTGTTTCCACTCATCTTCAGGTCATTTCAGCATAAAGTGGAAGATATGACCACAACAAACAGTCCAGGGTAGAAAAGAGAACCAGAGACATGTTTCTCATTAAAGGAAAAAAAAAATCTTTTTTCTCACTTCTTCAGTTTTCTTAAAAGTGTTTTATCTCTACTTTCACAATATTTATTACTTAATTACCTATGTAATATCATCTGAACCTCCTCAAGATGATGACATAGGAGGACCCTGACCTAACCTCCTGCAACAGACACACAGAATATGCACCTGCATATACAGCAAGTCCTCCTGAAGAAGAACTGAGGGACAATTAAACAGCTTCTACACAACAATAGAGGGTCCACAAAGAGAAGGGCAGGAAGTACTGAGACACAGTAATGACAGAAACCCAACCTCAGATCAGTGACCTGCAGTAGGAAGGATTATCCCTGAGGAGGTTGTGCAGAGTCACATGCCACTGGATACAGCAAAAAAAAAAAAAAAAAAAAAAAAGCAAACGGCACCAAGACGATACACAAAGAAAATTCATTTACTAACCTTAGAGCATCTGCTACAGGAGCAGAGAACTGCTGGAAGTCTCTCTGGGATTTAAGGTGCCAGCAAGTGCCATTTTTAGGTTTTCCTTTTATCTTGATAGCATGGGCAGGGGCACAGTTCAGGCACTCTAGCTGCCCTTCCAAGGCTTCCCCAGCATGACCTGGGCCTGTGGCTCATAGCAGCTCCAGCCAACTTTTAAAGGTGATCCTGAGCACCTCAGGACACCACCAGGCTGTGCCCGACCCAGCCATTCCACCAAGGTGGCTCCAGCACAGCACACGCCAGGACCCCTGCAGCAAGGCATGCTCCAGTTTCAGCCATCCTGCCAAGGCAGCTCTTGCATGCTGCACCCTGGGACCCCAAGCCTGCACATGCTCCAGCTCTAACCATTCCACCAAAACCGCCTTGGAACAGCACAGCCCCAGTCCCCACAGCCTGTGTCCACAACAGCTCCAGCTATCCTGCCAAGGAGACCCTGGCACATATTCCAGACCCCTGTGGCCTAAAACTGATCCAGCCATCTTGCCAGAGTGGCATCTGCATGACTTCCCTATAGTGTCCCAGCCAATGCCTGCCTAGTCCCGGAGGTCCCACCGAAGCATCTCTGCCATGATGCACTCCAGGACCCTCCTGGCTAGTGCCTGAGCCAACCAGCCTGCCAGGACAGTCCCAGGATCCCCCATCCACACTTACTCCAGTTCCACTCGTCCCTCCATAGTAGCCCCAGCATGATATGCCCTGGGATATGCCGGCTCCCCGTTCATTCTGGTTCCAGCTGTCCTGGGCTCAGCACAGTGCACCCTGGGACCCACACTGAGCCTGCATCCACTCCAGCTCCAACCCTCCTGCCAAAGCAACCCTGCACACACAGTCTACGTAGGGATTGCTCCTACAAAAGGCCACTCCTTCAAGATCAGGAGAGGCAGCTGTTTCACCTAATTCATAGAAACAGACACACAAAGTAAAAAAAAAAAAAAAAGAGAGAGAGAGAAAACAGGAAAAAATAAGTGCCAAATGAAAAAACAAAGTAAAGCTGCAGGGGAAAAAAAAACCTCAATAAACAAAGATAAGTAATTTCCCTGATAAAGACTTCAAAAGGGTCATAAAGATTCTCAATGAACTCAGAAGAAAAATCAAGGAATACAGTGAAAATTTCAAAAAAGAGTTAGAAAATATAAGAATCAATCAGAGCAGAAAAACATAACCAAAATGAAAAATACACTAGAGGGAATCAACGTCATATTAGAGAGTGACCTGGAAGACGGAATACTGGAAATCACCCAATCATAACTGCGACAAGAAGAAAGAATGTTTAAAAATAAATTAAGGGACCACTGGACAATGTCCGTGTACTAACATTCTCATTTTAGTGTCCCAGAAGGAAAAGAGAAAGAGAAGAAGCAGAAATCTTATTTGAAAAAATAATATCTGAAAACTTCCCTAAGCTGGGTAAGGAAGCAGACATGCAGGTCCAAGAAGCAAAGAGTCTCAAACAGAATGAACCCAAGGAGATCCACACCAAGACACATTATAATTAAAATGGCAAAAGTTAATAATAAAGATAGAATCCTAAAGAAGCAAGAGAAAAACAAGTAGTCACATAAAAGGAAAACCCCTAAGACTATAAGCTGATTTCAGCAGAAACTTTCCAGGTCAGAAGAAATCGGTGAGATATATTTTAAGTGCCTGAAGGAAAATCCTGACAACCAATATTATTCTATCCAGTGAAGTAATCATTCAGAACTAAAGGGGAGGTAGTTTCCCAGACAAGCAAAAACTAAAGGAGTCCATCACCGCTAAACCAGCCTTACAAGAAATGTTAAAGGTTCTTCTTTAAACATTAAAAACGGCCATACCTAATTAAGACATAAATGAAAGAAAAAATCTCACTAGTAAAGGTAAATAGATAGTAAAGGCAGTGGATCATCTAATCAAAAAACTAGTTTTAAAAGGCAAAAGTAGTAAAATCAACTCCAAGTACAATAAGTAAGTGATTAGAGGGTACACAAAATAAAGATGTAAAATATTATATCAATAACATAAAACATGAAGGGAGTAAAATGGTAGCGCATTTAGAATGTATTCAAACTTAAGTAACTGTCAGCTTAAAGTAAACTGCCACAGGTAAAGATCAATATATATGAACCTGATGGTAACCACAAACAAAAAAACTGATAGATACACGAAAATAAAGAAAAATAAACCTAAATATAACATTAAAGAAAACCATCAAACCACAAAGGAAGAGATCAAGAGAAAAAGAAAAGAACAGAGAATTAGAAAAACAAGCAAAAGGCAATTAACAAAATGGCAATAATTTCATACTTATCAATAATTACTTTAAGTGTAAATGAACCGGATGATCCAATAAAAAGACCTAGAGGGGCTAAGTAGATTTTAAAAAGCAACAATATGCTGTCCACAAGAGACTCATGTCAGATCTAAAGACACATACAGACTGAAAATGAAGAGATGGATAAAGCTATTCCATGCAAATGCACACAAATAGAAAGCCAAGGTAGCCATAAAGTCAGACAAATCAGACTTTAAAAGAAACACTGACTATAACAAAAGACAGAAAAGAGCATTACGTCATGGAAAAGGGGTCAATACAAAAGAATATTACATTTATAAATATTCATGTACCCAACATAAAAACATCTAAATATATAAAGCAAATATTAATGGATGTGAAGGACAAAATTGACAATAATACAATAATAGCAGAGGACTTTAATACTCCACTTTCATCAACGGATAGGTCATCCAGACAGAAAATCAACAAAGAAACAGTAACCTTACATGACATTAGATTGGAGGGACCTAAAAGCTATATGCAGAAAATTTCACCCAAAATTGAGAAAAAAAAAACATTCTTTTTAAGTGAACATGGAATATTCTCTAGGATATATAACACTTTAGGTCACAAAAATAAGTCTCAATAAATTTAAGAAGATTGAAATCACATCAAGCATCTTTTCTGACCACAACAATATGAAACTAGAAATCCATTACAAGAACATAATACAAATACATGAAGACTAAACAACATGCTAGTAAACAACAATAGTTTAACCAAGAATTCAAAGAGGAAATCAAAAAATACCTTGCTACAAATGAAAATGAAAATACAATTTTCCAAAATCTATAGGGAAGCAGTTCTAAGAGGAAAGTTCACAGTGATACAGGCTGACCTCAAGAAACAAGAAACATTCAAAATAAACAATTTAACTTTACACCTTAAGAAACTAGGAAGAAAAAAAAAGCAAGCCCAAAGTTTATAGGAGGAAGCCCAAATAAACATCATGCCAGAAATAAATGAAATAGAAACTAAAAAAAACAATGAAAAGATCAATGACGCAAAAATCTGGTTCATTGTAAAGATAAATAAACTTGATAAACTTTTGTCAGTCTCAAGAAAAAAAGAGGGAGGGCCTAAATAAATAAAATCAGAAATAAAAGAAGAGATGTTACAACTTACACCACAGAAATACAAAGGATCACAAAAGACTACTACAAACAAACCCCAACAAATTGTAAAACTTAGCAGAAATTGAAGAAAATGGGTGAATCACTAGAAATGTATAACCTTTCAAGACTGAATCACAAAGAAATAGAAAATCTGAATAGATTGATTACAAGCAATAAAACTGAATCAGTAATTTGAAACTTCCAAAAAAGCAAAAGTCCAGGACCTGATAGCTTCACGGGTAAATTCTACCAAACTCCTTTTGTGAGGCCAGCATCACCCTGGTACCAAAGCCAGACAAAGACACTATGAAAGGAAAATGAAAGGCCAAAATCCAAGATGAACATAGATGCAAAAATCCTCAACAAAATATTAGCAAGCTGAATTCAACAACACATTAAAATGATCATATGCCATGATCATGTGGGATTTATTCCAAGGCTGCCAAGGCAGTTCAGCATCCACAAATCAAAGTGACACAAATATTAAGAAAGCAAAAGATAAAAATCATATAATCATCGCAATAGGTTCAGAAAAAGCACTTGACAAAATTCAACATCAACTTATGATTAAAAACTCTCAGCAAAGTGGGTAAAGAAGAAATGTAACAACATAATAAAGCTATTTATGGCAAACCCATAGCTAACATCATACTCAATGATGGAAAGCGGAAAGCTTTTCCTTCAAGATCAGGAACAAGACAAGTATGTCCATCTTGCCACTTTTATTCAACATATTATTAGAAATCCGAGACAGTAGGCAAGAGAAAGAAATACAAGGCATCCAAATTAGAAATGAATACTCATCATATAAGATTTGGGGGAAAAAAGAGAAAATATTTTTTATTATCAAGTATCATTCTTGAGGAATCAAAGCCTGATTTTTCTTTGGTTAGCCTACACTGGCTTGCAGTGGCACCAGAACTTAATATAATGATTCTTAGATGAAAAATGAACATCCTAGCACAAATATTGTAATGCTGCCCGTTACTCCAGTCTCTCCATAAGGCTGTGAGTACAACAAGCAACACGACTCTTTAACCCTGAGGATGTCAGTGCAGATGACAGCATGACAGAAGCAAGTGGGGCAGAATGGCAAAGGTGGGTCCTGGAAGCTTCGACCTGCAGACATTTCGAGTCTTTGAGTTCTCCTCTGGGAGAAGATGACCTCCTCTTAGAGTTCCTTGGGGAAAAACCACCACGACTGGAACTCAAGCTCTATCAAAGGGACTGTTCCATTTCATAGGGCAAAGCAGTTCATTTTAGGATAGCCACAGGTGTTAAGGAACAGAGCAGTGATCTAACCATGGGTACAGAGGGAACCAATCATTGTTAGGTATTTTAATGCCTAAACCTACTTGGCCAGTTTATACTTTAAGACATTCTCACCAACAGCAATTACTGCATTTCCTCCAAAGAAACATAGGTCTTTAAATCAATTACAAATGCCTTACATTTGAATATTTAATTTCTTCCAATGTACAATTTACATGACTTCAAGTTGTTGGCCTATGGTTTTCAACTTCTAAAATGATCTTCTAAAACTCTTTATCTAGGTAATCAGACATTGACTGTGGAATTTCTTGGGTTGCTGAAAACAATCTCACTGTGCTCCTGTGAGGATTCAGTATATAAGACGCTCAAAGTGCTTAGCACTTTGCCATATACCCACTCATTTGTGGTCTTTACAAACCAAAATGCCATTGTATATGCAGTTGACTTTCTGGATGATATTGTTTTGTTTTCTTACACTAGGAAAAATGTTATTGCTTCTAAAACTTCTTTAAAATTATTTCTAAAGTCTACATAATAGCCCATTAATGATAAGTCACAGTTTTTCTAACAATATATTTATTGTTTAAGAATTTGGTGGTTCCAGATTATGCCTATAAACAATACTACAATGAACATTTATTTAAACTTATCTTTCTCTGCAAATTTATTGCTCTACTTCTAACTACTTTCTTTCCATTTATACTTTAATATATTAAACTTGCAAGATTTCTTAAAAACTGCAAAATGCTAGAGAAAACCAAATACAAAAGGATGTAACATATTCTTTGGAAGGCTGTGTAACTTGTTTTCTATTAACTCAGTAAATTTCCAACTGAAAAAAATATCTAAAAATTTGATTTCATTTTGTGGAATAAAAAACATGCTCAATTTAATAAAATTTTTGTTCAAGCAGGATGATAACTTTATATGACACTAATTTAAACCAGAATATACTTTATGCAGCAAAACGTTGCAACTGGTATTTTTCTCTCAAATCATAGAAAATGAGGTCTTTTGTCAAGTTATTCAGAGAAAGGGTCAGGTGCATGTGCCCTTCTACACCTCATAAGGCTAAATGTTTATTTTCTTGTTCCATTTATGATATCGTACTAGTAGGCAGTAGATTGAAAAATAAACTTAAAAGGTCACAGCCATAAGTCTGTATCAGCAAGCAGGCTCAAGAACCATCCATAACTCTGCTCCTGTTGATCTAGATCCAGATATAACAAATGTATGATTCTATTTCCATCTGACATTTCCATCACAGCCCTACTCTAAGAAGGGAAGGGAAGGGAAGGACTAATTTGTAGGCCTTACTTTGAAGGGAGTGTTTTGAAAGCTTGTCAGAATTTAATTTATGTATTCTTTGAATAATACCAAAGTCCATAATGCATCTATGAAAATAACCATCACGCATTTATCCAGAGAGAATATTAATTGATATAATATGTAACCTAAAGAATACTAATTTAATGTAAATGCCTGTGAATAGTTTTGAGAAAGAAGTGTGTTAAGAAGAAAGAAAAATTGAAACAGAGAAGAGAAAGATAATAATGCTGATGTCTTTTTCGTCAGGCTGTGCTAAAGTATAATCATAATAATGGACTATTGTGAATCTCAGAGAACAGCTAAATATAACCTTTGTATAAAATGGCTTATTGTCTTCCAAGCTATGTGAAGACAAAGGCACCTCTACTAATTTCAAAGAGGTTTTAAATTTGGTCATAAATGAGCACTTGACAGAATCTTCTACTCAATTACATCATACTTAGCAATGTGACAAAATGGAATAACCTACTCAAAAAATTATTATTGAAATATCTTAACTTTCCATTAAATATTTGTTGATAACTTACTATGTGTGCCTAACGATATGCTTGACATTAAGGTCCCAGAGAGTTTAAAATATATTGTGAAAATAAATTATTTCACTACTATTCTAATCATAAATTCGAGCATTGCATCTTAGAAAGATAATATATGTCTAATCAAATCAGTTGTAGATTAAAGTCTTTCAGAAGACTTTAAAACAAACATTTCTCAATACTTTACCTGAAAATCTATTCAGATAATGGCCTTGATGGCAGAAGTAATGTTTTGGAACATCTAATCTCATAATACCTAATCTCATAATCTCATAATCTCATTGTCTGCCACAGAGAAAACTTAGTTAATTTTTGTGCCCTAACTAGAATCAAGGAGAGCTGAAAGGAGACACATATAAAACAAAACAAAACAAAGCTCTTTGGTTCAATTTAAAAAAAAAAAACACACACAAACTAACATATCTGAAGGAATCTGTAATTTGGGAGGGCAGAGATTGAGTTTGTACAAACCCAATTAAGCAAATGAGGATTTTTGAGTGTCTGGTTTGCGGTCCAACCTCACCAGAGTTCAATGAAATAAATAGAAGATAATGAAAATGTGGCCCTCATTCTTAAAGTTTCCATATATTAAGATAGGTGAGATGGCAGAAATTTAGAAAAAGGGCAAAATACTGGGAAAAGCACCTAAGAAAAACTGTATTCAACCCTAAAGCATGGGCAATATTTGAGAAGGTGAAGCAGGAAAGGTGAGGTCGACCACGTAAGAGAAATGGCATGATGAGTACTTCAGGGCAATGATGAACAAGGGCGAGAACTCGCTTCGGGGGAGGGAGGGAAGACAAGGGGAGGTATACCTGATGGAGGTATAAGAGGTGGAGGTGAACATGACAAGTCAAATTCCATAAATAGAGGCACAGACATCCTCAGGAGAAGAGAAGAAAAGAGGAGAAGAGGGTGCATGAGGACTTATAAGGTATCTGAATGCATTTGTGGAGGAGTGGATATACCTGTAAACTAAAATTTGAAGGTCCTACTTCATAGATTGTCATGGGAATAGTAAGACCACCCAACGGTGTTTTGAGGCATAATCCTCAAGATTCTACTTCCATTCAATATTTTTACACAAATATTTATTGAGCCACCTAGGTATTTATTAAATACCTATATGGACATGCTTATAAACAAATAAACAAACCCACTATCTTTCCTCGAGGCAACCCATCTAATACCGGCATCCTGACACAAACCTCCTAAAACATTTACTAGTATCTAAGATCAATAGTTTATACTTCTTATCTTGAGACGAGGTTCAGTGTGTTGCTTAGGGCTGGACAGGGCCACCACCCCTGTTACACTTGCTCCTGTCTGAGAACCTGCTCACTGTTCGTACTGCCAAAATGTAACGCTTCACCAGATCACAGCTGAAATCTAGACTTTACAATAATATCCTTTTTTCTTCATCACTCTGCCCCTCACCTGTGTCAATAAAACTTCAACATGCAACCCCATCCCAGGGCTGCAAGCAAACAAGTCTGTCCAAATTGGACTGGAATTTTTAGAGCCACTGGAGCAGTCACTTGGCTTTAAGCCTGACAGTCCCTTGACTGGACTGAGACAGATTTTACTGACTGTCAATTCTCAAGCTTCAGTGCTGGACAAGGCACAGAGGCAGGCCATCCCTGTAACCCAGGACTTTCCCACAGTCACCCACGATCACCCATGTCCAACCCCAGCAGTACTGACAATGTTTAAGTTCAGAGATATGGGACATCTCCTCTCCACTTCTCCATAACCACCAAAGGAACATGTGCTCCTCATGTAAATTTACCCACACTCTCCAAATGCCCTTCGGTTGCCATGTCTCAATAGTTCCATGAAAAACTTTAAATTCCACTCACCAAATGGTTATCATAGTTAGGAAGAGATAAATATTTCAACTGGTAGCTAGAGATCGAGAAAACAAGAGAAAAGAGACACAGAGACCATTAGAGGCTTACATAGTTATTACATTGATTATTTTTCATCATATTAACTGTGCTTCAGCAAGTATGACTTAAGGCTAAATGCAACTATTAAATGACAATAAAGAGTCTACAATTGACTGGAGCAATACCATGTTGAATAAAACATATTTATTGTAACTTCATTTTTAAAAAAAGTCTACGACCATTGCAACCTGAACATGCCTGATTTCGTCTGATCTTGGGAAAAAAACCAAAAAACCTGGTATCTCATGTGTTCCCAAATAGATGTTTGAATAGATCTGACATATTTAAGGAAATTTATTCCTCAGGCTTATGATTTGAATATTTCCAATTATGATGAAGCACGATGAAATAGTAAGTGCCTGTTTTGCTAACCCGCCGGTATAATTCGGACGCCCTTGTCTGTATGCAGCCCTGGGATGGGCTGCATGTTGAAGTTTTATTGACACTGTGACAAATCAAGAAATATAATGCAAATAGTTTCCCAGACTGGAATACACATACAGGATGTAACTCCAAAGAAAAAATTGGCAAATCTTAATATTTTAAACAGAACTAAAATATTTTGTCCTCAAAATCTAAGATGATGATAAAAAATGGAAATTTAGAATGGTACTGTCAACTGTCAATGTAGGTGAGTGTAACAGTCTACAAGTCCCCAAGACCTCATCTAAGCAGCTAAACAATATGAAAATAATAAGTTATTTGATACTGAAAAAGGGACATGCCCATTTAAGCTACTTTGTTCCTCCAGTGCAAATTGAATACAGCTGTGAAAGAATTTCAACTGTTTCCAGTTTCTGAGAACCCATAAGACCACTTAATATAACATCCTGGTGTATTGTTTGCTTTTTGATACCAAACAAGAAAGACCAATTGATTTGAGTCATTCACAGGTAATCATTCCTTCAACAAATATTTATTGAAAGATTATCCTGTCAGACACAGGGACAGAGGATGTTCCAATATCACTTAATTGAAATTCAAACAAGTATTCTCATGCTGTGATGAGGATTAAATGAGTTAATATTTGTACAGTGTTTAAAACAGTGCAGGGCACACACTAAGTGCTATGGAAATGTCTGTTAAATACATTAGGTTGAAGAGTCAGTTGTAATATAATTGTTGTACAAGACTTTGGTCGTTCCATTTCTTCTCTCTTAAATGTTATTACAGGTGTAAGAGACAGTGGTAGAGTCCTGAAATACCAGCCTGGAACCTGAGCACAGAAAGGAAGTCGGTCAGCATGTACCCCTATAGAAATCGCCTGATGAATTTCTCTGAAAAAAATATAATTTCATAGGACTGGCATGATAGCTCTTAGATTACCTTTAAACATTTATTTAGCAAATATTTCTAAATCACTGAATATCAGGTATTTTTCTCATTGCTTTGCATATAATAACTCATTTAATGCTCACAATAACCTTATGGTACTGTGGGGCAAAAAGAAACTTTCCTCTGTCCTTTAAGACTCTTTTTAGCTGATCTAATAATTAAACCTACATGAGAGAGCCTAACAAGAGAAAATAACCAAATTTAATTACATGTATATGTCAGAGACCCCACATTCATGAGAGGTTTGGGAACAGAAAGTTAAAATGAGTTATACAAGGTCCGTCCAGAAAAAGTTCAGCCATTGTTAATATAACAAGAATGATTTGCATGACATCAATGTAACCTGGAAGCCAAGGAGAATGGATTGGAATGTACATGCATGAACAATGACGACTTCACTGACATCGCCAGTTGCCACTGGTGATTGGCATCTTCATCACAACAACACACCCACTCATGCATCACGTGTGCTGCAGAGTTTTTTTGCCAAGACATCAAATCACCCAGGTGACTCAGCCCCCCTACAGCCCAGATTTGGTGCCCTGTGACTTCTGGCTTTTCCCAAAATTAAAATCACCTTTGAAAGGGAAGAGATTTCAGACCATCAATTAGATTCAGGAAAATACGACAAGGCAGCTGATGGTGACTGGGAGAACTCTGTGAGGTCCCGAGGTACCTATTTTGAAGGGGATTGAGGCATCATTGTCCTATGTACCATGTTTCATGTATCTTCTATCTTCTTCAGTAGATGTCTCTATTTTTCATAGTGTATAACCAGATACTTTCTGGACAGACCTCATATATGACAGTCTAAGCTAAGGGTGAGATAAAACATACTGAGGCTTCAGAAGGGAAAAATATCATTCTCAGGATGATAAGAAGAGCTGCTGTTCTATAATTAGATATTTGTTCTTCCCTATAGATAAATTATTAAAAGTTATTTTTTGTCATTTGTTTTCTTAGATTCCACATATAAGTAAAAGCATATGGTGTTTGTCTTTCTCTGCTTGACTTATTTCACTTAGCACAATACCCTCTGGGTCCATTCATGTTGTTGTAAATGACAAGATTTCATTATTTTTTATGGCAGAGTAATATTTCATTGTATATATGTGCCACAACTTTCTTATCCATTCATCTGTTGATGGGTGTTTAGGTCACTTCTACATTTTGGCTATTGTAAATAATGTTGCATTGATCATAGGTGTGCATGTATCTTTTCAAATTAGTATTTTGTATTTCTTCTGATAAATACCCCAGGCACATGTGTTGGGTTATAAGGTAGTTCTATTTTTTAATATTTTGAGAAACCTCCATACTGTTTTTCATAGTGGCTATACCAATTTACATTCTTACCAAGAGTGCACATGGTTTCCCTTTTCTCCTCCATAAACAAAACAGAAACAAACTCATAGATTCAGAGAACAAATTGATGGTTGCCAGGTGGGATGGGAGATGGGTGAAAAAGGGGAAGAGATCAAGAAGTACAAATTGCCAGTTGTAAAATCAGTCACAGGGATGTAGAGTACAACAGAGGGAACACAGTCAATAATAGTGTAATAACTACGCATGGTGTCAGATGGGTGCCGGACTTATCCGGGTGATCCCTTTGTAAGTTATGCAAATTTCTCATCATTATGTTATACATCTGAAATTAATATAAGATTGTATGCCAACTTTCACCGAATGTTTTTTCAAATTTAAGTTATTTCTGATGATAACTGTTATTATGGGCAAGAGCCCCAATTTAAATTCTATTAAAGAGAAGTAAAAGTTATTCAATTGCCTGCAGGGACTTGATTGCCTTCAATTTAAAATAATTCATGTGTCAAAGTGACACATCTTGGGGAGACCTGTTCTGAACCTCTCTGAGGAAACTGAGGCACGAGGAAACTGAGGCATAAGGAAACTGAGCGCCTTGCCAAAGTCACGTAGGCAATAAGAGGCAGAGCCCAGATTCATACTAAGGTTGTCTGGCTCCAGAACCCAAGCTCTTAAACACTAAGTGAAAATGTGGGCATATATGGGGCCCGCACTTATAAGGATCCTCACAGGCTCTGTTTTCCTGAGTCAGAACTGTCCTTATGCGCATCAGTTTACTTGTCATATACCCCATAATAAGAAAGAAAATAAGCACAGAGTTTACCTTATAAAAAGACACAGCAAAAGGATACTTTGAAATACCCCTAAACCATACTAATAGTTGAAAAGATAGAATTGAGGTGACAAATGACAGTCTGGGGCTAAAATGATTTTGTTTTTTAATTAATTATTTTTTCAAATACATTTGTCTCCGCCTACCCCCCACCACTTTCTAAAATGAGTTTTAAATTTCACATGATCATGAAATTCCAACCCCTTTGCCCTCGTCCTAGCCCTCTGCCCTCAATTAATCCACTACAAATAATATATGGAAGCAAAGTACAGATCATAAAGGATAATAAGTACCACAACATGAAACATGACTTTTTGATGCCAGATAAACTGCAGCAATTGTGGGAAAATACTCTTGAAAGCTGCCTTCAAATTAGAAATCCTGCCTTAGAGAACACAGCAAAGGATGCAGACTTTTCTCAAAAAGCCAAAGACGAAGATGAATGTTTAAGTGTGATAAATGTATCCCTTTTTCCTGGAGACTAAAGAGACATTTCGGCAAATTATCAAGAAGAATTAAAGCTGGAAAACTGCCAATAATTTCTCTGCCTCAGAGAGAAAGATCAAGAAAGGCCCATCTCAGTACCTTCCAAGGACATGGGAAAGTCTGTCTCAGTTCTTCCCACAGTGGAGCTGGGATTGGTGAAATAAGAGGAATTTACCAGTGCAGAGGCTTTCTAAATGTTAGCAACCACAGATCCTGCCAACTGCTGCTTCCCCTGTAGTTGAGCACATTTTAGGCCACTGAAGCTGGGGTGGCAGCTCCTTGTTGGACAATGATTTAGTAAACACAGAGACTTCAATATGCTTTCTGCCCAAAATGTTCAAAACAGACACAGGCTTCCCAGGCCTGGTGCCCAAGCCTCCCCCAGCCGCTCAGACAAACCGCTCTATCAATCATGATTATTTGGTGCCCCCTTCTGGCAGCACTGCAGCAGTTTAATTTAGCTCCTCTAAGAAACTGAAATGGGTTCCTAAGCAAAAGTCCAGAGTGAAATCACGAGAACTGCCTATGACAGAAAATTCATTTTGTCTGCACCTATAATTATTCAATTCTCCAAAGTAAAGGCAAATTTGGTGGGGCTGACTGCATGCTTTTAAAGTCATAATGTACTCAAAGCGATATAATTTTACTTTATATATTTTTAAATATCCCCCAAGGAGATAGAGAACTCTATTAGTTATTCATAGTTTAAATAACTAGGCTACCTAGGCTCCGCTCAGAACAGTAAGGAGATTTACTTAGGAGAAATTGTTCTGTTAAAAAAAAGAAACTCAGCCTTGGAACACTGGGCAATGGAAATCTGTACCAAAAACTCAGGTTAAATAATTTTATTTATTAAGGTCATACAATTCCTATTATTTCAAGTTACTCACTAGCTTTCACCCAAGTTCCCTGGGGGGTCATAACTAAACAGACATCTTGCGTCAAGTCACAGAAAGCTTCTGGTATTCCAAAGTGAGCTTCTTCTCTATACCCAAGGCCTCCTGCACGGTGGCCACTCCCTTTCCGGTTATCACGTTCCTTCTGTTAGGTCGCAATGGTCTGATCTCTTTTGGGGTCATACACACATTGGTTTCCAGTTTACATCGTGAAGGAGCTGAGCGAGGAGGCAGGGCACTCATGCCACAGTTACCAAGAGAGCTGAGTCAGCGCATACGCCAGAGATGAGAATAAGAGAGAAGGCCCCTTGGGGTTTTCCAGAGCTGCATTATGGGTCAGATCCGGACAGGGAAGGATGACAAGGGGAAGTTAATCTGTGAAGGCATGAGGGTGAGGAACCAAGGAGGCTCCTTGTGGTTGACAGGAAGGTGATTATGGAGCAAGTCTCATACGGGGCTTTGGGTGTCAGTGCCAGTTCCTGACATAGCAGGCATGAAGAAGACCGACATATGACACATACGGATGATTACAGAACATCCCTAATCTTCCTTTCTTCTCCTTCATTCAGAGTTCTGAAATTCAGGGACTTGCTGGATTGGAACACACAATTGGTCCTTTTTTCTAAGTGGTAAAAAATAAAACTGAAAAAGTCTCTGAGGAAAAAAAATAATAAAATTCAGCCTTGAGATAAGGTTCAAATCAAGGGCATGGCCATAAGACATTTTCTGAAAACCTCCGAAGTAATTCAGTTTGTACTCAATAAATATTCTCATTTGGAAAAAAAAAAAATGGCCAAGGAAGAGATTAATAAAATGAATCACAGTGAGGTATTGCGTTAATACTAGATACTACGGAAACCTATTATTTAGTCCTTCAACAAAAAACTAGATGGGGCAGGAGGCTACATATGCAGCATGCACTAAATACTATGAGTATTGGAGTTTAAAAGCCAAAAATGGTTCTAGTAAAAACAATTTTATTTTTCCTCAATATCTTCTGTAAAGCAATACAGGCATAACATTTTATGGAGCTTTGCAGATATGGCATTTTTTACAAACTGAAGATAGGACTGTCTACCAGCAAAACATTATGACTTACCAAAGGTTCCAATGATGTTTAGCAGTCTTTTTTAGCAATACAGTATGTTTTAATTAGGGTATGTACATTTTTAGACATAATGCTATTACACACTTAATAAACTACAGTATAGTATAAACATAACTTTTATATGCACTGAGAAAAAAATTCATGTGACTCATTTTATCACAATATTCACTTCACTGTAATGTTCTGGAACCAAACTCACAGTATCTCCAAGGTATGACTGTATCAGGTGAAATTTTTTAACTAAAAACAGCTTGATAAATAGTAATTTCCAGTGGTGAACAGAGGTGACATTTCCCCACTACAAAAATTTTTTTTTTTTGGCAAATGAGATTAACTGAACCAGAAATTTACTGACACTGAAATCACAAAACCATATTCCCTATCATAGCACTTATCACACTGTGTTAGAGTTGTTTGATAAATCTTTACTTATTTTTCTAGATGGCATAATATTTTCCTTTTACTCTCCAGTGCCTTTTGTAGGGTTTAACATATATTAGGCCCCCAAGTAATGTCTTGTCCCTTTTAAAGCCATGTTGCTCACTGATTTAATAAGGGAATAGTAGACCGCAAGTCCAAGTTCTGATCTTTCACACTAAGTAACTTTTTTTTAATGAATGAGCATCTGATCTGGAAAATATTGTGATATTTTAGATGAAATATTTTAGTGCCCTCTCAGAAAAAGGCAGAAATTCTGAGCCAAGTGGACAGTTATTAAGTATCCTATCCATGGTCCTATTTTAGAGCCCCCAAAGAAGAAAAAAATAAATTATTTTACATTTTTAAATAAAAAGTAAAAACATAAAGCTATAAATTGAGCATACCCACATAAAGAGTAAAAATATTGTAAGCCTTAATCTTAAGTTTTGATAAGGAACAGTTTTCCAATACTTCTACGTCTCCTCTGGGAAAAAAAATATACCTGTGAAAATTGACATAGAAACACCTTTATTTGGGCCATGGTTCAAACACTTGTCCCATTTAGTCAGGCAACTGGTTAGTGTTTATCTGGTTTCCACCTGCATAGTCTAGCACAGCAGGGCAGACAGGCCCCGGAAAGGCAGCTTGCAAAGAACGCTTTCATTCTATCTGATTCAGTGATCCACTCTTCTGACATGATGTCAATACCAAAGCAGATGACGAGTCAGATGGTTCCTGATAACCTATTTCCTGCCCTTCTTTTTACACAGCAAGTAGTCTAACTCACCTGCCCCATGTGCAAAGAGGAGACTCAGCCTGGAATCACGAGTAGGTCTGGGAGCAGACTCAGCGATGCCTCTTGGAGCAGGCCTATCGCATCCAATAGGCACATTCTTTCTAAATGACTAACAGCCCAATGGTGCACAGACCAGGAATTCCAATAGCATTCTCCTCAGGCATTTACCTACAAAAGTGCAGATATTCTTAGGAATCATAATAAGTATAAAATCATGTTTGATTCTATTTTTTCACTTCCTGCTTTATGATGCTTGTACCAAATCAACCATTGCCTTTTTGTAGGGGGAAAAGGACGTCTGAAAGATTGATGACTTTCTTATCTCACTGCCCTCCCTATGCTGAAATTAATAAGAAAAGAAACTTTAAGTCATTAAAATTCTTCACGCAAACACAGTCTCTCACCGCTCTCCACTTCACACACTTTATCGCCTAGAAACAATTGTGGACTTGCAAGTTTCCAATCTAACTTCCTCAGGAGAGCCAATGAGACTGTCTGTGGTGTGGAAACTTCCTTCTCTCTTTAGACATTTTACACAGTTCTGAGGATGCAACAAATCTCATTTGGAAGCAGAACACTATCACCCACATATTAACTTGTCGCCCTGAGTAATAAAGTTCACGAACTCCATTTCATTTTTTTTCCACTATTTTGCCTGATAATATAAAAAGGTGTCATATCCCTTTGATTTGTAGCATGTGTGTTTGTGAAATAGCCTCTCTACAAACAACATGATGAAGTCAAGGAAGCTGGGTGACTTTCATTTTAAGTCCAGGTCTATTTCCCAGCAAATATTCATGTGCATAAACATAAAAATGTTCAATGTGGTGCAAATCTTGGTAATTACACAAATAAGAAAAAGTCAAAGCATGACTGTTCTGAATATGGGGTGAGAATTTCTAGATTCACTGCCTGTGTCAAAGCAGTGACCCCAAGTTACATGGGCACTAGGGCATTTCCAGACTTTTGAATTACTAAGATATCAAAAAATGCCACATTAGTCTTGTATAATTGGAAAATGGCTATCTGCTCTTCCACAGCTTTCCTTAATTTAGGTGTCCTTGTGATATGCAAAATACATTTATACCTGATCCATTTTAACAGCCTGTTTTCTGATGAACATATTTGTAGTTCACTTTGACAGACACTTCCCTAAAAGTCATTCTTTTGCCACTATTATATGGGGAGAAAGGAACAGCCATCAATCACAGATGCCGTTTGGATTTCTAGTAATCACATTTCCAGATAAATAAAGGAGGCTTTTTATGGGTGTGTATGTTGAGATAATCAGCTATTCTCATCATCATTCATCATTTTAAATCTCTGTGAAATGGTTTTCAACATTTGGGGGTATCACTGCATTTTTTGAGAATACGATAAAATACCAGCATTTCTCCTGCAAAATAAAATAATCATTTAACAAAACATTTTTGCCTATAATTCAAGGGGCTCCAAGACTTCAGGTTAATAATTTCTGCTCCTGACTTTGTTTTAAGGCATCATTATGGTGGCAGTTGGGTTGGGATAAGCCAAGAGAGGATGCAGAGAGGGAGTGGAAGGTGGTTGTCATTTTCATCAGAACCAGTGAACAGTGAAGGTGGTTTAACCAGGGTGCAGGCAAAAGTAAATGAGAAAACCAGGAAACAAAATCAAGATAACCTAGAGATTGAAAGTAGTTTATAGATAGATAGATAGATAGATAGATAGATAGATAGATATAGATATAGCTATAGATATAGATATCTATGTGGAAAGAAAAGGGGAAAATGTACTATTCCTTAGTAATTTCTGACTTTCTTAAAAAGGGAGGATGTGGGGGTGGCCCCCTTTTGAGTGCAGCCAGACTACCTGGACTCAACACCCAGCTCCATTTCCTGGCCAGGTGATTTCATGCATATCACTTAACCTCTTAGTTACCTTCTTTCCTCATCTGAAAATCAGATATTGTGAGAATGTTAAGTCAATCAATCGAGGTAAAGTGGTTACCAGGGCCTGGTGCCTAGCGAGGTCTTTAAAAAGGTAACACTATAATACTCCATGAAGTCAGAGATTGTATCTGTCTTAATCATGACTGTTTTCCCAATGCCTAGAACAGAGCCCGGCACATGGGGCCAAATGTTGAATGAATGTGAAGAAAGAGCTATATACAGTCTAATAGGTAATAGCATTACAAGGGATCATGAGTGTGAATTGTGTGCACCACTATAATCGCCTTCATTGATCTGACTAGAAAGGTGTGACTGTTGTAGGCAAACAGAAACCCATGCCTTTTCTCTCAGCAATGGTTTTGTAGTTGGTAAAGAGACTTAGGCACACTTCCATTTCAACTTCAAAATGTGAAAGAAAAAAGTCTTTAATACAATCGGTTTGGTGACCAAACTATTTGTAATTATAAAAGGCATATGCAAAAAAGTTTATAAAAACACTTTATAAGGTTAATCTTATTTAAATGAAGAGATAAATTTCTATTAGAATTTTGGTAGTTTTCGTAAAAGAAAAATCTTTGTCATACAAAAGAAAAAAGGACCATCAAGTGGAAACTGGTCATTTAAAAATGTTAATGCTTGTATTGTTGTATCTTATTTTACATGAAAATAACCCTTTGAAGACTACTAAAAGGATTTACAGCACGGAATTTTTTTTTTTTTTTTTTTTTTTTTTTTTTTTAGTGACTAGGCATTTTTGCAATGTGATTTTTCCACAGTTCCTGAAGAAGGTTGGTTTCCAGGCCAGCCATAGGTTGTACCGCAGAGGTGGTGGTGCCTTTTGTTCCAACAACACACCCTGCTGCCTTTATTGTGGCTGGGAAGGACAAATTAAAAGGAGACTCTGTATGTAAAGAGGTTAGATCCATAGGCCTCTCACAGCTTAGTGGTTTATCCCTGCATTTACCACACCCTACAAGCAGCACCTGCCTAAAAGATGTGGGGTTTATTCTCTGCAGAAATCAAACCCAAAGGCTCTAGACTTAAGACACCATATATAACTGGGACGCGTGAAGGTGGAGCTGACAATAGAACTGAGGAAGTGAAGTTTTACAGTGAGTAGTAGTTCCCAGACCCCTTTCTCCCCCCTGCTTCTGGAATGCCACAAGTTGGGCTTAAGTCTCTACCTCAGAACAGTGTATTAGAGGATTCCTCCTTAGAAAAACATCAAGTAGTCCCAAGGAAGGGACACCACAAATTTGAGGGCTCCTAATAAAAAGGTTGAGTCCCCTCAGATTACCCTTTAGTGAGTCATCAGCAGATAAGCCCCTCAACCCAAGGCTTTCAATCAACTTTCTATTGCCTCACTCTGAATGTGAGGAAACAGCAGAGTGTCTGTCACCAGGGTTTGAGAGAATCCTCCAACAAGACAAATGAACAGACGACAACAGAAATACAGAGGAAATAAAGACAATGCAGGGTACAATAAAGCATTTTAAAAACTGTTATTAACTTTCTCTGAAAAATGAGTTTACATCAGTAACAAAGAAACAATGGTAGACAAGAAGCTCTTTAAAATTAAAAATAGGGTAGCAAAAATTTAAAACCAATGAATTAAAGGAAAAAGGAAAGGTTCTGTTTTGTGTTTCAAATATACCTTTTCTGTTTGTGTTTGGCAACTAACAAGTTAAACATCTGTAAGATATTAGAAAATATACACACAGATGCGCCTCCACTATCATAAGCTGAAGTTACCACGAGTCAAAAATGTATTTAATACAGGCAACCTACAGAACATCATAGCTTAGCTTAGCCTATCTTAAACATGCTCAGAACACTTACATTAGCCTACAGTTGGGCAAAATCATCTAACACAAAGCCTATTTTATAATAAAGTGTTGAATAGCTCATAAATTGTTATGCATATTGCTTTCACACCATCCTAAAGTTGAAAAATCTTAAATTGCCTTGCTGTCAGGGACTGTCTGTATTGGTGTCTGACCCCAGGGCCTGGCACAGAGCTCCTAAGAACCCTTGTGATTTCCTAAATGATATGTGAGCACCAGGAACATCTTTTGTTCTTTGACCCTGCTTCCTGACACAGAGCTCCTGCAACCCTTGGAATTTCCTGGGCGATAGAAGCATCTTTTGTTCTAATGAGGAGACTCTGGGTCAAGCCATGACTAGAAGCTTGGAATTTTCAGCCCGGCCCCTCATTCTCTAGTAGGGGAGAGGGGCTGGAAATGCAGTTAATAGCTGATCTTGCCTGTGAGAAAGTCTCCTTAGTAATCCTGGAAGAATGAGGTTTGGAGCGCTTCCAGGTCAGTGAACACATCTATGTACTGAGAGGGTAATGCATGCCACCTCCAAGGGGACAGAAGTTCCTGACCCCAGGAATCTCCCAGACCCTGTACTACGTATCTCTTCATATCCTTCCATAAACTGGTAAACATAAGTAACTGGTTTCCTAAGTTCTGTGAGCTGATCTAACAAATTAATCAAACCAAAAAGGAGGTTGTGGAAACTTCCACTTTATAGATTACAGGTCAGAAGCCAAGGGACAACCCGGATGTGCAATTAGCATTCAATGTGGGGTGGGAAATGAGCCCTTAATCTGTGGGATCTGACGCTATCTCCAGTGACAGTGACAGAATTGAGTTAAATTGCAGGACACCTAGCTGCTCTCCAAAACGGTTGCTTGGTGAAGGAAAAAACCCACACATTTTGTGATGAGAAATTCTTGAGTGGGATAGTAAAGAAGAAACATAGCAGGTAGACTGGGGGTTTTTTTCTTAAGCAATATCCCATTCTACCTATCTCTATCAACTTCATGTTTTGTACCTTATTGAAAGAGATTCTCAGGTCATTAGATTGTATATTGATGATTTTGACCCTTAGTTCTCAGGCCCATGTGTCAAATGAAATCCTTAAGAAAATACCCTGTAGTTAATTCTACAGGCTTGCCTCACCACCTGGACTGTAAACTTCTGGAGAGCAGAAGTCAACCTTCCTGATATATACCCAGCACTTCAAACACTCAATATATTTGGGGGCATAACTAAATGCTATAAGAAATCCTTTTTGAAAATATTCTCAAGTATTCCAAATATCTCTAAATCTTTTAAGACAGAAGAAATGGGAGGGTCATAGTCAAATGAGTGTTAAACATCTGATGGAAGATATACTGAAAGAACAAGGAAAATAATTGCTAACTTTAATAGAAATAATGGAAGTAAATTAAATTAGGAAAAAGGCACTGTATTTCAAGATGAAAACATTTGGAAATACTACACTAACTTAATCAGCAAAGGAGTTATTACACTTACTAAATAGAACATTAAGATAGATGCTGTGGGTTTTTCTAATACCATAGCACTGATATTTATCACTGGCCTACCATGTGCTAAACACTGTTCTAGATGTGCATGAGCTGAAGAGATATAGAGGTAAACAAAATAGAGCATCTCTCTTCAAAGAGGACAAAGTGTAGCAAGACCAGATTAAAGTAAAATATGGTAATCCTTTTTTTTTAGGGATATACGGACACATTTCAGCCTGGAGGGAAAAATGGATTGGAATAAGATTTTAGAAGAAATCAACTTCAGCAGACTCTTGAAGAACAAATCAGGAAGACAAAAGGGAAAAATATATTCCGAGCTAGAGTGATAAACCATCTCTGTTTGCCTGAGAATGAGGTGTTGCCTGAGATGGGGGAGACTTTCAGAGCTTAAACCAAGTAAGTTTTGGGAACACATTAGACATCCTGGTGTAAGCAGAAGGAATAACCTGTTTGAAAGGTAGAAGAAAATATGTATATTGTGAGACCTAAAGAATTCCAGAGTTCTGGAGTGAACATAAAAGACATGAACAATAAGTTAAAAGATCAGGAACTGTTCTTTCTAAGTGCTATTATATACCATACAAAAGAGTTTGGAGCATAATTTTATAACAATGAAGAATCACTGGTGGGTTTTGCTCAAAGAAGTGAAATGTTCTGACTTGTCTTTGGAAAGATCATTCTGGATGCACTGTGGGAGATAAATTAGAAAGCTAAGACAAGAAGAAAGTAAACTGGTTAGGGAGCTGCTATATTAATTATTTTTTAAAAAAAAATACAAAAGGAAATATGATAGCTTTAACAGGAATATACAACGGAAGATAAATCAAACGATATTAGGAGTTCAAAATAATAAAATTTAAGTACTTATATTCAAGGTGGGACAAAAATAGGTTTGTAGTTGAGAGTACACAAAAGTTTATTCTTATATTATTATTTATTCATAATTGTATTATTTTCCATATGACAACTGTAAACCTACTTTTGTCCCACCCTGTATGTAAGATCAGTAATGACTGTCATGTTTATGGTTTAATAGCTGAACAGATGGAAGTTTCATTCATCAAGAATGGAAGTTAAAGAAAGAATAGGCTTTGAGGTGGCGACACCTGGATAAGGGAACATCATGAATTCTGTCTGATTTGTTGAGTATAGTACCCCCATAGATGATGCTAATCAAAGCAACAGGTAAATATTTTCAATATAGTTCTTGTGCCCATGGTTGAGCTTTAAGATAGAGACAAATAGGACCTCTAAACTAGAGTAGTGTCAAGAATCAAGAAGGAAGTGATTGGTCATTTTTGAAAGCTGCAGAGAGATAAAAAAAAATAACTTTAAAATGCATCCAAAGATCTTGGTGATTTTGGAGTAAATTAGAGACCTTTTCTAGAACAGGCATGGTATGAAGATGGTGACTAAAACTTTACAGCAGTAAGTAAAAATGTCAGAAAGCAGAGAAAGAAATTATAGGCTAAAACAATACATTTGGCTCCAGGCTCAAGAAAGTGACATTCTGTTGAAAATTTAAGAGTCATCTAGCTTCTGCCAACAAGCATCATTTTTTTTAGGCTTCTGCCCACCAACATTCTCTATAATACCTTTGGTCGTACAACTCTGCAACCAATAGAATGTGCTTAATGAGAGGACCCTCCCTCAAAAGAACTGCCTGTTTTTGCATTGTATACATAAGTCAAAATTATGGTTAGCTGAGCGTTCACCTTTGCTAAGAAAAAACTAGCATTGCTTATTTGTATCCACGGCAGTGAGAACTGTTTTCTACTATTGAAAAGAGTCCATGAACAGATCTAGAGGCAAAAATGAATTTTCCAAGTGATTTATTCAGTTTAAGTTTATAAAAAATTTTACAGTACAACAAACTCTTCAAGTTCTAGTTAAAAAACAAACCAGAACCTACACAAATGGAAGCTACTGCACTTCATTTCTAGAGATGGCAGCTCCAGGTGTCAAATGGGATTTGTTCTCTCCAGCCTGAGTCACCAGAATTATACTTTTGTAAATTGTCTCCAAGTCTGCCCTTGCTGTCAGAATGCAGACATCTGAATAGCCTAGGTTATGATGCAGTAACAACCCACTTCAATTTTTCTCCTGTTATATGTCTATAATTAGTCAACAGGGGGTTCCACTCATTTAGTCATTCAGAAACCCAAACTCACAGGACACTCAGAATTTCAAATATCAAAAAGCAAAAGGGGGATCTAGTGAGCCTTGCATTCAGCCATAGAAGGAAATGCCACCTTTGATCATAAATATTTACCTAGAACTAGTCCCATGGTCCAAATCCAGACATAAAAGGACCATGGGATTATGGCGTTCAATCCTACCTTGAGCCCAAAAGGTGAATAGACGGATATGTTGGGAGAATTTTTGTCAATGATTACCACACAAATTATACTAATTAGACCTTCATCTTTCCACAAGGTGTGTATGTATGTATGTATGTGTTCATATATATATGTATGTGTGTGTATACATATATATGGCATATGTATATATGTATATATAGCAATGAGAATTGTATGATACATTTTGAAGTTTTATAAAACTACTGGGTTTGGACCACCTTTGAATAATTGTTTCCATTTCACCACATTAACATCCTACTTCATTTATCTATTTAGATGCCCTAATCAAACCAGAAACCCTCAAGATATCCAAGGCAGATTTTTAAATATTCTTCTAAATGGGGTTATTTGTGCACGCTCATGTGCATGCACACCCACACACAGTCATGCCCAAAGAGACATCATGTCTTTTTAAATTATGTAAGAGAAAAATAAAATTGCTGCCTACAAGAATAATTGGATACTTGATGTTCAGGAGATTCAATTTCCACATTTCACTGGCAAATGAGTACCCTTCTTTGATAAAAGAATAATCAAGGTTTAATTTTCACTTGGGCAGAGAGAAAGGGAAAGGGAATGTTCCCATGGATTGCTACTGCCACAAACTTTCTCCCTGAACAGTTGCCTCCAGCTGTATTTTTAATTGATTGGCTCCTTGCCAGACATCTTAGATTATTTAGTGAAGCAGTAGAAGAAATGCAATGTTCTGACCTTGACCTTATAGTAAGAATTCCTTTACATTTTTCTCCTCCTAAGCCTGTTTTTCCTCAAAGCCAGGCAAGCTTTCTTTTGCTGCAGATATTTATTCAATAAATTCAGAATCCTTGGCTGGCTGCAAATTAATTATAAAGTGGAATTATTATTATTAATTATAAAGGGGCACATTTGGAAATTTTATTTGTATGCTCAGACCAGTATTTGTATATAACAGTTTTTCTATGTAACTCCTTCCAATCTCTCTTGTTCACAAATATTTGTTCTCTCATCCTATTCACAATTATTTTTCAAACAACTAAGTCCCATTGATAGGTCCATGACAACATTGGTTTTCTCCTTACTAATTTATTCAGAGTCAAGGAGTATAAAACAACCCTTTTCCTAAAGCAGAACCTGTCTTTTAGAACAAAGCTTTCTTTCTGCATTTTTCCTTTCTAAATCAGGACAGTGCTCTGAGCATCTCAAGGGAACAAGCTTCTAGATTCAGTTTTCCCTCTCCTTTTGAACTTGTGAACTGAATCAGCTCTCACCTGAGCTGCCCATTTGGTTCTAAATGCTTGTGGTACTTGGATTCTTGTAGATGGCAGGCATAGTCTAAGTTTGTAGAAATTCCTTCAAGCTACCATAAAAAAAATGATTTGAATTAACCAGGTAACTCTTCTGAAGGGTGGACTTATTTTCAAATTAAAGCAAATAACCAGAGTTAACCCCTAACCCAATATTAAATGTTAAACAGGTTTGTTCTTCATGTGCATGCATTGGCCCTTCATGTGCTCAAGGCCCAGAGAAAGTCCCTGGCATTGCTGTACTAATAACATGTATTCTTTTTCTTAAAGATGGTCCCAAGACTGTATAAGCTTCAGGTCCCGCAAAATCTGGACCTACCCCTATATATACTATTAAAATAGATGCAATTCCCTCTTGGTATATGGCAACACATATAAAAAGAAATAGTCAAAGAGACAGAGAGATGCCCTTCTTGATTTTAAAAGAATATTATCTAAAATTATGAAAATTATAGATATACCAATACCTGAAAATAAGACTATCAAATGAACAACTCTAAATGCTAAAAGAGTAGAATATTTAAAAGGCTAATATGATATTTCAAAGAACCAGGCATGGGAACTAGTACAACAAAAATTATTATACATATATAGATACGCTGAATTTCCTTATATTGCTTTTAATGTGAGTAGATGGCAAATTTCCTCTTTTTTTCCCTCCTTTGATGTTGACTTTAAGGACTGTGAAAGCTTCTGAAACAACCGATTGAACATCAAGGCCCAGGCAGAATCAGCACTAGCAAAGCAGCAGGAGCAGTTCAGTGAAATCACTAAGAGAGACTTTCCACAGGGAACTCAATCTTTGTGCAGGGGTAATCTCTAACACAGTGGTTCATAATCATGAGGGGGTCAGAGTCTCTCTTTGAGAATTTAATGCAAACAATGAATGTTCCATCCATTAAAATGTGTAATCTTATTTTTGCATATGAATTCAGGGGGTTCTTGGACCTTAGTTCATGGGACCTTAGCTAACAAACTTCTGATTTATCATCTAGAGACTATTATAAATTATATTATTCCTTGGTTCCAATGGAGCGGTATCTAAAGGCTATATAAACATTTTGTTTATTTATTTTATATGAATGACACACCTTCCCTCTGAATAACCTTCGTATGTCCTATTGCAAACAGTCTGACATGTAGCTATGACCCAGAAATTCAATTTAATTTCTTTATTTGTTTGCTTATCTAAGAGCAATAATCTCTTTTATTTTTGATTTTGAGAAATTAGTTCTGTAACATAGTGAGCCTAAAAGGAAGAGAAGAGGGCAGGGGAGGCACAGAACATGTTAGGGCTCATACTGCTTGGAGATGGAAGGAAGGACAAGAGCACCCGGACCAGGCTGCCTTATCAAACCTCTTTGATGGTTGCGTTGGGATCTCTGTGGTGAAAGAAACTTTTGAAGTTTTCATGAATACTGGATGTAAGAAAAGACAGAGTAAAGAGCTCAATTAATTAAATAATTTAATTCTTTTTTCAGGACTCCATCTCCCCTCTTACTGGGCCTTCAATCCTCTTCCCAGCCTCATCAATGAGCACTGAGGGGCCCACGCCCAGGAATGAGTGAGTCCACGCTCCATCCAGAAGCATGCAGGAAGCTTTCTGCCCATAGCAGGCACACGTTGTCTACTCTCCAGGGGTTTGCTTGGTTTCTATCCTGATGGAGCCCAAGTGCTTATGCTGCTGGATATAGGCTGACCTTGTTCTCTCACCCTGCCCTCCTGTTCTCATGATTTTTTAAAATTATTTCTTTCCCTGACTTACTATACAATACTTACATTCTCTTGGCTCATCCCAAGTTAGCTCCTTCCTGCTTTAGATTCCAACTTCATGTTGTTCCCTATTCCCTAAACGCCTACTTGCTTGCAGCCCAGCTCCTCGTCTGCCTCCCAGTGGTACCAGCGTGTGGTCAGACACACTCAGTCCCACTCACACACACACACTCTGGGGTACATGTTCACTCACCCTCACAATCAGCCACACCCAGGCCCCCGCTCTCACACAATCCCTTACATCTAGTCTCTACCATTTGCCATCACTAGCCCCACTCACACTTGCTCACCCCATCCTTCATGACAGTCCCATTCACTCGCAGGCCTGCTCCATCTCACAGAATCTTACTCACACTCCTTCACATTTGTGACCAGTCACCCCAATGACTTCCATTAAGTCCTATGCAGTCTCATTCAGCCCTGCCCTGCGCACTTACTCATAGTCAGCTCACTCTCAGTCACAGTCACACACACATTCAGCCCTTCTCCCTCATAAACTCACAATCTCTCCCACTCAGACACGGAGCCACGTTCCTACTCAGCGCCACTCACGCCACTCACACTCTTCCCATTCACACACCCAGTCAATAACCAGTCACATAAAACTCCAGGCTCATTCTTAGTCACACTCAGTTGCATTCACACCTAGTCACGATCAGTCCTGCTCACACCTGGTCACACTCTGTCCTAATAACGCTCAGTCATTTGCTGTCGCACTCACCCGCCTCATTGATGCAGCCATGCTCCTCTGTATTCGCTCACAGTAGCTCAGTCACAGCACTCACACAGAGACTTTCCCCGTCTCAAATACAAGTGGTCTTAGTGTGCCTGGCCCCATAAACAAAATACCACAAACAATGAACATTTGCTTCTCACAGTTCTGGAAGCTGGAAGTCCAACATCAAGAGCCCCTTTCTTGATTCATAAAAGGTGTCTTTTGTTGTGTCCTCACATGATACAAGAGGCCAGGGAGGTCTATGGAGTCCTACTAACCCAGCTCCTGAGGAATTAATCACCTAAAAGTTTCACCTCCTGACCCCATCACACTGAACACTGAAGGTTAGACTTCAACATGTCAATTTTGTTTTCGATGTGATGCAAAAATCTCATATAAGATCATGGAAAGTGACCATTTGCCCTCTTTATTTATAACACTCAAAATTCAATGTGTTTTAATTCATAAAATTTAAAAAATACATAAGAATCTACTGCGTGCCACTTTGTGCCAATGTAGAGTTGTGAATGTGAAGTAAAAAATCCTCTTCTCATGAAGATTTCCTTCTAGTAAGGGCAGGGGAAAGAAACAAGAGAAAAAGAAACAGAAAATAAAGTAATTTCAGATCATGATAAATGCTCAGAGTGGGGGTTGGGAGATGATCTTGGAGAAAGCAACATAGAGAATGAAAAACGAGAAGTCATATGAAATGTCCCAGAAGTAAGATCAAAGGCGAAAGTGAGAAGAGAATGAGCTTGGCATGTCAAAGTGAAGGGGCACCAGAAAGCCACAGAGCAAGTCTCCACTGGAATGTTAAAAAATGGAGGGTGCACTTTTGATTATCACATGATAGCTTGGATGTGGTGCTACCATTTCAAGGATGCTAAATATCTAGCACTATTTGAAACAGTCCTGCTCCAGAATTTTCCTATTCAAAATACCACTGACAGAGAAGAGTGAGTAAAAGGGAAACTGATAAAAGGAAATTCAGAGAGCTAGACAAGAGGGCACATCAAGTAAGGCCTCAGGGCTACAATTAAGAGTGAAGAAGTGCAACAGAAGTCATTAGGTATCCTATAAGCAGGAAAATGTTTTCAAAAGTCCTAGAGACAGAAAGCATAATGCCTTCATACAACATTCTGTTCTACCATAGGATCCTGATTTAGAGGATCTTTTTTATACTTGATTCTAACTCTTGGTAATTTGCACTTAAATTCCTATTACCACAAAAGGAAGCCTCAGAAAATGTTCCTTTTTTGTCTGAATCTCCACCTCCAGATTCCATTATGCCCTGGCCTGGGACTACTTCTGTACTCATTAGAGGGAATTCCACAATTCATAGGTCCACATCGCAAGTGAAAACGAAATATGCTTCTCCCATTTCCTTGTTGTGCCTACTTTATCCTTGTTCCTAGTTCTTCGTAGTAATTGGCTGCAAGGACTCAATCCCCACGTTCTATTCCAGATGATTACTTCTACTCAGATAGTGGGTCTGCAATTGATAACTGCCAGGAAAGCTCATTCTTCTAAGACTGGACGCTGTTTGGTTTTTGCCCATCATACTTTCAGCACTTGAATCCTACCCATGAACCCTGGGCTCACAGCAGATGTTCTATTACTTCCAACCAGACTTTCCTAATGCCCACCATATGGCAACCTGGCTGCATATCCATGCATGGTCTTGTTACAAGACATGTCTGTGTTCATACTGTGCCCATCTGCTGAGACATCCACAAGGCAAGCAGTCCACTGTAGCATGAGCAGTTACTTGGGAGTCAAGTCACTGCTGGGTACGAATCCTAACACCATAGTTGTACTAACTCTGGAATTCTTTTTTAATCTCTCAGAGACTCAGTTTCCTAAAGCAGTGACAGTGGGGATGTTAATAATGGCAATTAATAAGGAATAAGTATAATAAGTAAATGAACATGACAGTGGCATTCAAAAGCAGCTATTGTTATCATCATCTTTACTTGGAATCATTGCTGAATTTTCCTAATAAAAGACCACCGTTTGCACCTATCACCAGCCTCAGTGGATGCTGCGGCCTCCCTGTCCTGTTTCCTCCCTACCCCTCTGCTCCAGGCTGTTGAGTGTGCGGGTTTACAGGTCTTGGTCCCTTGTCATTGAAGAGCTGAGCTAGAGGCATGACCCTGAATCAGTCTAGCTATGAAATTAATCAAGTCACAAAAGACTATTGAGCAGGAAGGAGTGGGTATACACAGGAAGAAGTATATGCGTGGAGGTATTCTTGGAATGCTAAAAAGGTAGGGCAATGCTGAGGCTAAAGCTAAGGGAGCATTGAGACAGGAGAAAATAGCAGGGAGTGGGAAGGGAGAACAAAGGAACTCTTATCCTCAGTTACCCTGACAGTTCTGGGCTTGGCCCACATTAGCGGGATCTTTGTTTAGAACCTCATTTTGCTTTGGCTGCAGAGGCCTCTTCTGGTGGGACTGCCAGGAATTTTATAACCCATCATCCCACTCCTCACCTTCCTGTGGTTTTAACTGATGGGGAGGAAGGGAACTACTCAGTATAATTAGGTCCCTTTCATACATCACAGCTGCTTTTCTTCATAGAGATTTACTTTTGACAAGCAATATATGCTGCTTTCAATTAGTATGGGCTGTGTGGTTGGGGGGCAGGGGAGAGAAAAGACTTGGAGACAAGATTGCTTGGGAGTGCTCTAATGCCGTTTGTTGAAACAGGTGGCCTGAAGAACTGCTGACTTGAAGCTGGGCCACAGCTGCTTTCAGCTGTCTTGTCTGATGCAGAAACTTCACTGAACCTGGACCAGGCATAATGCAGGTGCACCAAGTGAACAGCTGTCTCTATTTTAATTAGGGGAAGGATGTTTTCACAGACTTGAAAGATAATATCATGAGAACCAGAGTGCAAAGGGATGGTTAGACTCCATTCCATTTTACTATTTACTATAAACAGTTAATAAAAACACACTGAGTGTGTATTATGATTCCTTAGACTTTCGCCTATGTTGCTGACCACTGTTTCTCAGATTTTGATATGCATACAAATCATTTGGAGACCTTATTAAATTTCAGATTCAGACTCAATAGGCTTGGGATGCGCCTGAGAGTCTGCATTCCTAACGAGCTTCAGGTGATGCCAGGTCTGCTGGTCCACAGATGACACGCTGCGCAGCAAGACTGTCATCTCCACAGCGCTGCAGAATGTAAGACTGGTCGGCCAGGCTGTCAATTGTTACAAATGGTCTCTCAGTAGGAAATGAAGCTAAACTACATGTTGATGAAATTTTAAAAGAAATTGAATAACTAAAGAAGTCATTAATATTAATGATTTAAAATTTCTCTTTTGACCTCTTAGACTTCTGATCATATACCTTGGGCTTCAAAGTACCGATTACAATTATATCAGAAATGGCTTAATGTATGAATATTTCAATTTTTGAGAAATTTACAGCTTTTTATTATTACTTTGACCACACGATCGAGCTACCAAGGGATCCTTAAATTATTGAATTCAGCAATTCAACAATATGCAAAGTTTTAGAAAGGCTTTTTCCTCCACTTTGGCAGAATGTGAGGCATTATATAAACCAGTAGAAATTGAAGCAAATATCAGTGGGAATGCCTCACATAGAGGAAATTGGGTACTGAGAAAGAATGCAAAGATGATTCATTGAATGTGTCATAAATGATAGAAAAAGATAATTGGAAATATTAAATCAATGTGCTTTCGATCTTCTCCCTGTCACCCCATAGCAATTTCACCATCATTGCTCCAAAAAAGAGAAGATGAAAACGGGGAGTTCCCACAGGTCAGGAGGAGGAGGAGACTTGGTAGTGCACCCTGGGGAGTCTGTGAGAGGAAGAAAGGAACAGAGCGAACGTGTGCCCTGCCCTCGCTTTCAGCGAATGCAGGAGGCATGGTAAAAAGACAGAGGGTCAAGGCAAAAGTCAGAGTGTTTGATCCCATTTCTGTCTGAGACAGTGGGGTGATCACTATCAGATCAGCATGGGGGTGGCAGTTCCAGGGGGAGGGGTGGTGCATCATTGTTGGTCAAAGACAGAAGGCCTGTGCCTCACTTTTTGGAGGCTTCCTCGGCTCCTGAGAGGTTGAGGTGTCCACACGCACTGCGGAGAGATGAAGAAGGGAGCTGACAATGATAGCTGTTAAGAGAGGGGTCTGCTACAGAGGTCAAATGGTCCAGAGACTGGAAGCAGCAGGAAAGACCAGAGTTGGGAGTCAAATCAGGTGCAAGATTTCATGGCGGCCCATAAAACCATCAAAGGCAAGGGGATCCTGGGTACTCAGGAAATCCTTGGGAACATAACTGAACCAGAGCAAAGAGACCTCAGCCTGGTCTGAGCTGACCTCAGTGACAGGTGAGGAAAATTGCAGTACCAGGACCCACCTGTGGCTCCTGGGGCACCCACCATTCTCCCCTGACACCATCAGGCCAAGCCATCTCCAGCTCCGCATACCCCAATACCATTCTGGAAAGAAATCATGAGGGGGATGTAAAAGCTTGAAAGATGACTTGATCTAAAAGACTGAGTTAACTGAAGAGCCTGTATAAATTATTGGATTAAAGTAACTAGATTTAGGCCTTTTACTTCCATCCCCTCACTACCTAGATAGAAGGGAGTTATTTTTCTTAAGATTGTATTTAGTTGTTCGTACAAAGAGGGAAGGGGAGGGAGAAAGAGAGGGAGATAAACATAAACATGAGACAGGAACACCCAGGGACCAACCTGCAACCCAAGGCCTATGTCCTGACCTGGAATCGAAGCTGTGACCTTTCGCTTTGCAGGACAACACCCAACCAACTGAGCCACACTGGTCAGGGCAATAGAAGAAAGTACTTACAGATCAAATCTACAGAACATAGAGCTATTATTCTTTTGCATAGCTCAGTGTGGTATGAATTTAATGCATGACCCTGCTTCACCCATAATGAATTACTGAATTCAGTCAACCTGCTATCTCATCTGGAGGTAGAAACATTGAGCTTTGCATCTCCATTCTGTTATTGCTCCTCCCCCAGCTCTGCTCACCTGTGGGCCAAGTTTCAACCAAGCCCTCTTCTGCTAATTTTTAGGAACCCTTGCTGCCATAGCCTGACACTTGGGGGTGGACCCCACAGCCTGTGCCCATCCCAACTGAGGCCACTCCAGGACCTGGCCTGGCTTTGAAAATCTCTGTGACTTAATTTCCTGAGTGTGTTCAGGGAACAGAATCAAAAGAACAGAAGCTTCAGAAGGACACTGTGTTGGATTCTGCTTTGAGCCTTTATCATCCAGCCAGTTGTGGGCAAGCTATTTTTTTTTTCCTAAGCCTTCTTCTGTAAAGTGTAGTTACTAATACCTACTTTTAGGACTAGTATAAGGATTAAAAAAAAAATCAATAAATGAGAGTTATATTATTCCAGGTCCTTCCACTATGCCCAGAGCTCTGTAACAATCTGTTCAACTGGACCATGGAGCACTCTTCCGTGTATCACCAGCTTCCCCCGCATTGTCCTTCCTCCAGAATAGCTGGCATGGATGCTCTGATGCCTCCTAGACTCCCTTCAGGACTGAAGAACATTTTCCCCCATGGATGGCAGACAATAGCAGCCTTTTATGGGATTTTCCTCAGCCAAAGTCATATCCTCTTCCCAGAGGAGCAGACTGGATCCAAAGACCGGTGGATGCAGGGAGATAAATGGGAGCTTGCTGGCCTAAGCCAGGGAAACTGAAAGGTCACCCCAGCCTCAGAGCAGGGCTGGTGCAGGGGGGACTCTGTGGTGACTGCACTAGAGCCCAACTTTCCCCACAGCCCAGACCTGCTTCCTTACCTTTTCCCTATAAATACCAATCCCAAGAGCCCTCCATGATAAACGTCCTTCACGCTAAACTCTGGCTCCCAGTTGGCCTCCTAGGGAACCCATCTGCTGACACTAAGTGACCACATTCTCTGCTCAAAACCATGCATTTAGCTATTACTGTTGACTCTGTTCATTCATCCTAACACAAAATTTGGTAAAATAAACATTCATAACCCTCTTGGCCACTGTTTTTGGACCACCGCTGCATGTCTTAGCCAGTGTCATCATTTCGTCCCAGTCCTTCCTTCCTAAGGGTCTTTCTTGCCCACCAGCCAAACACACCCCATAGAGGCCACTACTTAAACAGAGGCTTTAGCGTAGTTGCCACACCAGAGTGGTGGCTAACACAGACATAGCCTTTAGCCTTCCTCTGATCCAGAATAAAATTTACAAATATAGCAGGAAGGATTTTACATCATTGCCTCTATGTGAATAAACAATGTCTAGCTGTAAGAATTTGTCAGTTTCTCCACAGACTAAGCACCTGCTCATATTATTGCCTTGCAGTACCACACAAATGGACCATTTTAGGAAATGAATAGAGCAAATATGCTCTAGAAACTGCAGCAAAGCAGTGCCCAATTTGCAGATAGGTTGTGTTCCTTGAGTTGATTTGAAAATTGGTTACTTGAAACTGAGAATGCATTATCCCAGAAGCAGTGTTATAAATTATGGCCAGCTTCACAGTGTCATCCACAAAGCCCTAGTAAACTAGCAACATAATTAAAATGACACTGCCTTTAATAATGGACTGTTCTTTATGAGGAATATACCCTTTACAGGGCATAAGAAGGAAACCATGTGGCACCAGGAACATGTCTCTCTCACTCACAGTTATATGCCTCTCTGTCCCACGTTTGCTGTAATAGCCCATTTTCAAGATGGCAGCCAGGTCAGGCAATAAATCGGGCCCCTCGCCTCCCTCCTTCCTAGAACTTGAACTTAAATTCAATGTCACTTTGATGACCTCTGGCTTCTAGTGGACTATAAGCAAATTACAGATGCTCCAGGATTGTTTATTGATTCCTGGGCCACAAGGAGAAACTTCTCTGGCATAGCATTGTAGACTTGTAGTTTGAGAGTTCCAATATATTGGCAAAAGAATAAGTCCCAAAGGAATATCATTATTTCCTATGAATAAGTCTAACAAAAAATGGTTGAGGCCAGGAGGCCCAACTTCTGGTTTTCATATATCTCCCAACAATTTTACTTTGTTACATAGATGCAAAAATAAATATATATCCTTCTAAAATGGTATTTTAACAAGACCTCCTGAAGAAAAATAAGTATATCTGTAGCCTATTACAGAATTTTTTCAAAATTTTTGATCAACAGCATCTACATCACATGCAAACTTGTTAAAAATGCTTGTTGATTTTGGATATCACTCCAGGCCTACTAATGAGAAACTCTGAAACCAGGGCAAGCCTTCCAGGTTATTCTATGTACACCAAATTTTGAGAACCACTTGCCCAATGATTTTGAAAAAAACTGATGTAAGAAAACTAAGATTAATTTCTTTTAAAAAGAAAATGATTAGAAAGTCAAAGTAATTATTCTACACTTAATATTATTTATAAGATACCCAACAATTCAACTCAAAAAAAATGTTTATTCTGGTCTCAAATATGTAGGCTATCTTGTCGGCTAAGGAAGATTAAAATGTAAGTGGGTTCAATAGTGAGGGAAGTTCAAATCAAAGAATTTGCAACCTTATGAGGCTGAAGGGAGGAAAGGTAATAAGGATTAATACCGGAGAGACTATTTGTAGTTTTATAGAAAATGTATAAACAAAATGCTATAGGGTGTTGGGGACCACTTTGTGCGATATCATGAACTGTAGCCCCGCATGAGCCAGGGCATGAAAATGGGCCTGTAAGCCTCAACCAGACAGACATGACCCATTTTTAGCAACAAGGGTTCCTGGGGGAAATCGGGCTTAAAGAGTGCATTATATGTACTGAAGCTTGCTCTGCTTTGCACTGTCCTGATAAGGAAAAACCAAGTTTTTAGTCTCAAAGCAGGGGAAAAGATTCCTGAGCCCCTGAATGTTGGCTTAATGACCATCTGATGTCAGTATGTCTGACAGACCCTAACCCAAAGCTGATCTATCTGTTCCTTTTATTCTTATCTATAGATCTCTGACGTGGATTGATAAGCTTTGCACATATGCTGTATACCCCTGCACATATCATTCTCAATAAAAGCCATTTTGGAGAAGGGCTCGGGGCACTCTCCACTAGAGGGAATCGCCACCCCTTTCTCCTGGCAGACCAAGAGTGTCTGGAACAGCTTATTTCTTCATCTGTGATGGCTGGGTGGACTCTGCAGGATGAGGGACCTCCCTCAATAGAGGAAAAAAGAAAATAATTTTAGAGGAAGAAATCAGAAAAAGTTTCAAAGCAACATCAGAGTTGGGTCTTAAAAGACAGGTATATGTTTTTGTAAGGCAAACAATGTCGTGGGGAGGGAATGGAGGACACCATGGCATTGGTGGAGAGCAAAGTTTCCCAGAAAAGGAAACATATGAGCAAAAGCCAAAATGCATAAAAGCATAGTGCAAAGCTTCCTCCAAGTTTTGTCATAAGTAGGGTATAGCTGTGCTTATATGAATCCTCCTCAACTCTTAAGGCAGCTGGGTGAAGACTGGAACAGCTAGAGGCCCCGGGCCAACTGCCATGTCATAAGTAGTTGTGTGACTTACTAATGCATTCCTATGTGTACCAAGATACCACAGAGCCTGTTCAAACAATCAAGATGAAGGCACAGTTTAGGGCAGGCACTGTGAAGATAAGGTGAAGAGACAGGGGGTTTTGGGTGCCATACTCAGCAGACTGAATCTTACTCATCACACAATATTGTGTTTCAGGTGGAAAAAAAGACATGATTTGCCTTGGGTTGTAAAATTATCATCACATAATATGTATATTGATTTAGATTGAAAACAGATGGAGTCGGGCAAATAGGTTAGGATGTTATCAAATGCGAACAGACAGAAAGTATTAAGAGCCCAAACTACTATGGAACAGAAAAGGAAGGGAGAGAGTTACAGTATAATTAATTCACTAGTATCTTGTTGTCTGCAATACTTAAGATACATATTGACACTTTAGAAAAAAGAAAAAATGAAGACTGCCCTTTATATTAAAATCTGTTATGCAGAGCTATAAATAAATTATAATAAGTGGTAAAATAATTAATTAAAAAGAAGCATAAAGTATTATGGATATTTAAGTGATTGCAAGTTAACTTTTATATGAAAGAATCAGGAGTTGTTTCATGGAAAAAGTATTGGTTTAGCCATGGGTCTTCAATGATGAAGTGTTGGCAAAAGAGGTTTGGATAAGGGCATTCTAGGTATAGGAAACAAAAGGTTTCTTAAAAAACACAAGCTTGTACAGAGTTAATAATGCAATATATTTGGAAAAGAAGGAAAATGAGCTTATAGTCATTAGGCAAATGCAAATCAAAATCACAATGAGATACTACTTCACTCATAGAGATGGCTATGATTTTTTAAAATTACAAGTTTGACAAGAATATAGAAAAAATTCAGAACCCTCATACACTGCTGGCAGTGTGAAAGAGTGTGGCTCCTTCAGAAAGCAGTGTGGCAGCTCCTCACACAGTTAAACACAGAGCTACCGTATGATCCAGCAACTCCGCCAGGTACATGATCGAGAGACTTAAAACATGTTCACACAAAAACTTGTACAATGCTCATAGCAGCAAAAAGCCAAAAAGTAGAAAGCACCCAAATATCCATCAACTGACAGATAACTAAATAAAGTACAGAATACCTATTCCATAGAATGAGGTATTATAAAACTACAAAAAGGAATGATGTATGACGCATGTTGTATACTGTATATAATATATAACATGGATGAACCCTGAGAACATTATGCTAAATGAAAGAAGTCAGATACAGAAGGCCATATATTTTGTGAAATGTCCATAATAGGCAAGTCCATAGAGACAAGGAGTAGATTAGTGGTTGTTGGGGGCTGATGGGAGGGGGAAATAGAGAGTTAATGCTAATAAATATAGGATTTCTTTCTGGGGTAATAAAAATATTCTGGAATTTTACAATGGTTATGGTTGCACAGCCTCATGAATATACTAAAAACCATTAACTGTACACTTCAAAAGGGTGAATTTTATGGTATGTGTATTATGTATCAATTTTAAAAAATAAGGAAGGTGGGGAGCGAGTGAAAGAGGGAGGGAAAACACCATTGGATGATGCCCATGGTGTGGGCCTCAGGTCAGACAAAACTCAACTATAATTAGGTCAGTTTTAACTGTTGCCAACCTGAAAAATAAACCAGCATTTTTTCAACGTGTTTTGAGGTTAAAGACCATAATTAACTTTCACAAGGTCACAAAGCTAAGCTACATAGTTGTGAAGTTAGGATGCATTCTAATTACAAAGATAGTTATTGTCCACATAAATGGAAGGAGATAGAGAAGAATACTAAAAATAGGGAAGGTATGTTTGTTCATATGAAAAATGAGGATGAGAAACACCCTTGGGCTATAGGGTGTATCTAAAAATAAGTGATCAACAAAATAAGTTTAATCTAAGGTAGTCATAGGTAATGAGTATCTCTTTTGTGACCATGTATTCCTAAAAGTGAATAGGTAACAAAATATTGAGTACAGTACTCAGAAACTGAAATAATGTTCTATACATGGAAAAAAAGGGGGAGGGTTCCCAACCCTATGGTATAACCCACCCAGTTGAAAAAATTCTGTATACTATGATGCAGTAGCTAGCTATCTCAATCCAGATATTGCTTTGAGGCTGTCTGGGTTCATGTCTCATAGGACTAGTAGACCAATTCTAATTTTACCCCTATACTTGACAGATGCATTAAAAACACATTTTTGATTACAAAGGAATAAAAGGATAAAGTCATATAAATGAATAAAAACAAAAGTCATCAACAAACACACACATATAGCTATCCAAAGGGACTCCACCCTGATGGGAAAATAAATCATTTTTATTATTATATATGATGGAAAACACATAATACAATGATTATCTATATGCAATAGTGTTACTTTAACATTTAAGAAAAACAACTGTATTTCTTAAATAAAAACAATAATCAATTTTTTCTATTTAGGAGAACTAGTAAAACTTGTGTGACCCAGAAAGAAAAAAAAAACTTTGGAGTAAAAACGATAGAGAACATCATAAAGAACAAAACTTATATTCAGAATAAATGAATGTGTAAGGATGAATAGACCCATTTTTGGAGAAAATGGTACAATGTTAACAAATCACAGGAGACCTATTCAACTCCTATTTTTCTTCCATTTTCACTAATGAAATGAATGATACCATTGAAACCTCTGTGAAACACAATCAAAAGAAAGAACAGTTTGGAATTGTTAAATAAAGAGGGATATGTACATAATGAAACAAGAGCGTATCTAAATGACGCAAGTCCCCCCAGGTTAACATTATATGTCACAGCATAAGATATAGAATTCATAAAGTTTTTTCTGATTCTTTTTTCACCAAGATTAGTTTTGCCTTTAATAGAACTTCATATTAATGGAAACATACCATATGTCCTCTTTATGTAAAGCTTCCCCTCAGCTTAATGTTTTTGAGATTCAGCCATATTTTTCTCTATCTGTAGTTCACTCTTTTTCATTGCCGAGCCATTTGACATTATATTAATATATCACCCACTGATGAACCAATACTTTAGCTATTTACAGATTTGGGTTGTCATATAGTTTTTAAATATCTGAAATGATGGAATATAAGCAAATTTCTTAAGTGGATGTAATGGTTCTAGAAACTATGAGGTTTGACTTTAACTTGGAAAAAAGCTCAAAAATGACTCATTAGACTGTTAAGGTAAACAAGAAAAAAAAGATAATGAATAGAAACAACATGAAATATTCTTCCTAAAATAAATGTATGATGTTAACTTTTACTGGACTATAAGTCAACATAATAATAATATCCTCTTTTAGAATTTACAAAACATTTGACAGCCATAACACCAATTACAAAGGGATAATATCTTGTACGGCAGGCAGCAGCACGGAGGCAGTTATTCCTATATAACAGGGTAGTTCCTAGAACTGAAATATATAGTGCATACTAGACAAGGTGGCATAGACTCATTTCTCTTTGTTTGTCCCCACTGAGCACAAACATACACACTGTAAATAATGCAAGAGCCAACTAAAAGAGAACCCTGGGATATAGAAATAAGATAGATTGACTATGGAAAGCGGGAGTGGAGAAATACAGCAGAAGGGTTTCTCGTGACATCTAACTCAACAGGAGAAGACAGTGCGGGCCTGGCATTTTCTGACATCCAACCTGTTAATAGAAGGCAACCCACATAGGCCCATTTTCCCCACATCAAAAAGATGTCCCAACACCACCACTCTGTAAGCCCAGCAATAATGGCAGAGAAGATTGGTCATAAACCTCACTAACAACAAAAGGTCGAAGAAAGCCCTCTCCCCTACTGGACCTGGGACTACCCTGGCCAGACAGCACTAGGAAGAGGAATCCCACCACATCAAATGGCCAGCTCAGGAAGCTTCTTTGTCCTCAGATGCTAGAGGATCCCTTCCTCTAAGTGGCACCAACAGGGGCAACAACAACAACCTGGCCTAGGAAGTGCTTGTCTTCTTCAAGGCTATAAACTCCTTTCTCCCAGCTAGAGGCACCAGGCAGTCTGCACTGGGGACATTCCTTGCAGCTTCAGGCAGCACCACTGGGGACCCATGGAAGCCTGGGCAGCACCAGACACAAATGGATAAAAATAGCACCACCAAAGCTCTTAAAATGAAATTTCCACCAGAAGTTTGTCACAACCCAAAATAGCAGGCCAGGGCCTGCAGGTTAAACCTAAGCAAAGTGATTGCTTGCTAAAATAAAGATTTAAATAGGGTCTAGAGTCTCCTAACATGATAACCAGCATGTCCAGAATACAGTAAAAATAAAAATAAAAAATTTCTCATTAACAGCTTGAATGATTTTTTTAATCAACTAATACAAACAATAAGGCGAATTAGATGTTGGAATAATCTGACAATGGTTTTAAAGCAGTCATCATGAAAATACTTCAACAAACTATAGTTCTTTAGAAAGAGAGAGGAATAAGTAGAAACTGAATATAAAGAACATAAAAATGCCCCCAAAATAGTGATTGAAAAAAATACTTCAACAAGAAATTACAAGTTCTCTTGAAAAAAATGATAAATTAGAAATTAAATGGCACACTTCTACATAATCCATAAGACAAAGAGTATGTCTCAAAGGAAACTTAAAAATATAAAGTATTAAATGTAAATGAGAATAACAACATATTAAAATACATAGGATACAACTAAAGTATTGCTAAGAGGAAAATTTATAGTACTAAATGTTTACATTAGAAAAGACAAAGGTCTCAAAGTAAGAACATAAGTTGTTTCCTCAAAGAACTGGAAAAAGAAGACCAGAATAAGCCCCCAAAGAGCAAAAAGAAGATGAAGAGCAGATATCAATAAAATTGAGAACAGAAAAACAATAGGGAAAATCAATGAGGAAAAAAAAGCTACTAGCTCAAAAAAATGTTTTAAGATTTTATTTATTTTCAGAGAGAGGGGAAGGGAGGGAGAAAGAGAAGTAGAGAAACATCGATGTAAAAAAGAAACATCAGTCAGCCACCTCTCATGTGGCTTCCCGACCAGGGACCAAACACAAAACTCAAGCACGTGCCCTGCCTGGGAACGGAACTGGCTACCGTTTGCTCTGCAGAACGATGTCCAACCAACTGAGCCACACCGGTCAGGACAGTTAAAAAAAGATTTTAATAAAATTTGTAAACCTCGACTGACAAAGATAAAAAGACGAATACAAAAATCAAAAAATCCAAAATAAAGAATGAAACAGAGGATATCACAACAGATCCTGAAGCCCTTTAAAAAATGAAAAACAAATATTGCAGACAATTTTACACTCATATATTCAACAATTAAGATAAAATGTACCACTGCCATTTAAAAATACAGAGGAATACTGCAAACAACTTTATGTTCATATATTCAATGATTAAGGTAAAATGTACCAATTCTTTAAATACCACAAGCTATCAAATCAATACGAAGATGAAGTAGATAATCAGATGGCCATATAACCAAGCATGAAATTGAGCTCTCTTTCCAGCCAGCTCTGAGACATGGCATCTCTCGGAACAACTGGCACAAGCACGGCAAGACAGCGCACAAGAGAAAACCCCACCCCACTGCCAACACTAAGATTGGCTCCTGCCACATAAATACAGTCCACTTTCAGGGAGGCAAGAAGATGTACTGTGCCTTTAAGCTGGACATGTGGAACTTCTCCTGGGGCTTGGAGGGTTGTACATGCAAAACAAGGATCATCGATGTTGTCTAAAATGCATCCAACCACAAACTGGCCTACACCAAGACTCTAGTAAAGAACAGCATTGTGCTCATTGACAATACACCATACCAGCAGTGGTATGAGTGCCACTAGGCACTGCCTCTGAGCAGAAAGAAGGGGGCCAAGATGACTCCTGAGGAGGAAGAGATTTTAACAACCAAATAATCAGAGAAGATTCGAAAGAAATATGATGAAAGGAAAAAGAATGCCAATATCATCCATTTTCCAGAGGAGCAGTCCCAACAGGGTGAGCTTCTTGCATGCATCCCTCCAAGACCAGGCCAATGAGATCAAGCAAATGGCCATGTGCTAGAGGGCAAGGAGCTGGGGTTCTAGCTGAGGAAAATCAAAGCCCAGAAAGACAAATAAGTCCTCTTTCCTCTGATCTTAGCTCACATAATAAAGGTGTTTATTGTTCTTTAAAAAATTGAAATCTTAACTTTAAAGCTTCCAAAAAAGAAATCTCCAAGCCACTAGAGAATCCTACCAAATGTTTAAAGAATCACACAACATCTTCCAGAAAATAAAAGAGGTAACACTTCTAAGTTCATTTTATAAGGCTAGTATTACCTGAATATCAAAATCAGCCAAAGACATGACAAAACCAAAAACTGAAGACCAATGTATCTCAAGAATTTAGACGCAAAAATCTTCAAAAATATTAGGAAATCATATTGAGCAATGTATAAAATAAACACCATACATATTATGTATGGGCTGTTTCAACATTTAAAAATTAATAAATGTAATGCACCATACTAATAGCTACAGAAAAAGAAGAGTTTAAAAAAAAACACCTCTTAGCAAGCTAGGATGGGGGAAACTACCTTAGTTTAATAAAGAGCATCTAAAGAACCCTGCAACCAACAACATATTGCATGGTAAAACAATGAATGCTTTCTTCTGAAGATTAAGAACAAGTCAGGAATACCCATTCTCATTACTTTTATTCACCATAGTTCTAACCATTGCAAAGAGGCAAGAAAAAAGAAGAAACTCACGCAGTTTGGAAAGTAAACTTTCCCTATTTGCAGACGACATGACTGTTTGTATTGGAAATCCCAAGAAGTCAACAGAAAAACTCATAGAACTAATAAGTGAGTTCAGTAAGGTTGGAAGCTGCAAGATCAATATACAAAAATTAACAGCATTTCTATATACTACTGGAACTAAAAACATGGTACCTTTTACAATAATTCCAAAGAAACTGAAGTACTCGGGTATAACCTTATGAAAATATGCACATAACTGTATGCTGGAAATTATAAAATGCTGACAAAAGAAATTAAAGATCTAAATAAATGGAGAGACATACCATGTTCATGGATTAGAAGATTCAATATCTCTAAGATCTCAATCTTCCCTTTGTTGATTTATATAGATTTAAAACAATTCCTATCAAAATAACAGTCATGTGTTTTATACAGACAAACATATTCTAAAGTTTTATAGAAAGGTCCAGGTCCTAGAACAGCTAAAACAATTTTGACATAGAAAAAAATGTGGCAAGAATCACTCTACCAACAATATATGTCTACATAATCATGAGAATTGATGAAGCAACAGACAACAGACCAATGGAACAGAATAGGGAACCCAGAAACTTACCCACACAAATACATTCAACTGATATTTGCAAATGGTGCAAAATCAACTCAGTGAGAAAGATTTGTCTTCAACAAAGGGTTCTGGAGCAATTGGACATTCATGGGGGGGTGAGGGGGAAGAACCTCAATCTAAACCAGACAACTTATCCAAAATTAACTAAAATATATCATAAACTTAAACATAAAATAAGAAACTATAAAATTTTTAGAATAAAAAAACAGAAGAAAATCATCTGAACCTATAGCTAGGCAAAGTGTTCTTAGGCTTGACACCAACCTATGTAAGGAATAATTGATAAATTAAACCTCAAAACCCTTACTCTGAAAAAGACCCTTTTAGGAAAATAAAAGGACAACCTATAGGTCAAGAGAAAACTTTCTAAACAAAGTACTAGAATACAACAAAAGACTAGAATGTATAAAGAATTCTCAAAACAACAACAAAAAATTCCAATTAGAAAATGAGTCAAAAAACCGCAGTTTTTGATTCACATTTACACAGTGGAATGCTATGCCCCAGAAAGAAAGAACTCCTAACCTTTGCAACAGCATGGATGGAGCCGGAAAGTATTGTACTAAATGAAATAAGCCAGACAGTGAAAAACAAGTACCATATGAACTCACTTATAAGTAGAACTTAATCAATAAAATAAACAAGTGAGCAAAATAGAACCAGAGACATGGAAACAAAGAACAAACTGACAGTGACCAGAAAGGAGGAGGAAAGGGTATAACAGGGGAAAGAAGGGGAAGGGTCAAGTCAAGGAACATGTATAAAGGACCCACGGACAAAGACAATGGGGACGGGGAAGGATTGAATGTGGGAGGAAGGCGGGCGGGTAAAGCAGGGGAAAATAATGTGGGGAAATGGGGACAACCGTAATTAAACAATAATGAAAAAAGGAAAATGGGCAAAGATATGAACAGACATTTCACTAAAAAGGATATACAGATGGCAATTACCATGTGAAAAGATGTTCAAATCATTAGCCACTAAGAAATGCAAATTAAACTATAGTAAGATATCTTACTACACACCTATCAAATGATTAAAGCTTTTAAGAATAATCGCAACACCAAAGGATATGGAGAGACTAGATCACACATATATTACTGGTGTGAAACTCTGAAAAACAATTTGGCAGTTTCATCAAAAACTAAATATGCAACTATCACGTGTCCCAGCAATTGCATTCTTGGGAATTTACCTCAGAGAAATAAGAATATATGTTCACACACACACAAAAAAAATTGTACACAATTGTTCATGTTCATGTTAGCTCAAAACAGCCAAGATGTCCCTCAACAGATTAATAGTCACACAAATTATAATATATCCATACCATACAATATTTATCCACAATAAAAAGAATAGGACATACAATTTGAGAGTTTATCCAGATAATTTTATTTAGTGAAAAAGCCAGTCCCTAAAAGTTTACGTACTATATGATTCCACTTATATAACATTCATGAATTGGTAAAAATTATAGAAATGAACAACAGATTAGTGATCAGCAGGAGTTCAGGTTGGGGTCAGAAAGGGAAGGCAGGAAAAAAAGGGGATATTTCTACATAAGGGCACCACAAGGGACCTTTCTGGTGATGAAAATGTTCCGCATCTTGACTGTGGTGGTGGACAAACATCGACAGTTGATAAAATTGTAAAGAACGCAATACACAAAGAAAAGGAGTGCAAATAAAACTGAGGGAACCTGAGTACAAAAATTTTCATCAATGTCAATGTCATGGTTATGATCATATACTATAGTTTTACAAGATATTATTACCATGGAGGAGAACTAAGTAAAGGGTACACTGGCTCTGTCCGCATCATTTCTTACAACTGCAGGTGGTGAAATCTATTATCTTAAAATAAAATGTTTAATTTTTTTAAAAATGTAAATATATAAATAAACACACACTACTTAGCACACACTACTTTACAGAAAGAAAAATGTTAGCTGTTACCGTTTTTGACCAAAACCCAGCATGTTTAATTCTGGCAACAACAATTTAAGACAACTGTGGATATCAGGGGAAGATATGGACGAGAGTGAGCTATCACACCTCTGGGCACCATGTCAATATTTTGGGATTGAAGAACATGAAAATATTTCGCACCAAGTATGGAAGACTAAAGAAAATAGTTCAGTTATTAAAAGTGCCAAAATAGTAGAAGCTGCATATTCTATTAATTCTTAGGGTCATCTTAAAGCCACTGAGAGAGAAGTTTTACCTTGATATAAAAATAAAACTATAATCGTTCAAGCTGTCTCTTAACAGAAAAGTTGATCTCAGAAGAGTCTGCAATAACCCCACCGGGTTCATTAGGTAGAGACTCAAATCAGTGCTTTCTCATTGCAAACTCCGGGGAAATTTTTAAGATCCTGACCCTATGCCCATCTCTCAGGGATGCCAAGAAGAGAATTCACGCTTCGAAACAGAACCTGAAACTTTAAAAGGTCACTTCCAATCACAATTCTGTGATGACAGAAATCAGAAAACCTTGGCAAAGCTACAGAGTTAAACCTAATATTAAAAAGTAAGGAAAGAGTGCATAGGGTTAGGAAAAAAACTTTTGATAAATGTAACTATATCCATGAGTTTCTAAATATTATAATTCAACTCACTACCATATATTCAAGTCATGAAGTTACTGGGGCCAGAAGAGATAGGATTAAAATGTTAGTCTCTTGAAAAATGACTAGATACTGGAGGAACAATAAATAAATACCAGCAACATAGCTCATAAAGGGACTGTGGTTATCAGTTAGTAAGTGACCACATAGCCTTTCACGCTCTTGTGATAAAAGTAGCTGTACAGGCATAAATCACCATTATGGTCAGGCCTTGAAGCCCACAGTATCTCATCAGACTATCTAATGGGCATATTTATTAGCTGCCTAAAGGAGCTGATAGGATTCTTTAATGTTTCAGTCATGTTTCAGCACCCAGGCCTACATAACCATTTCCTAACAATTCACCACAATTAAGCAAATGGAAATTCACACACTTTAAAGGCTGCTCTACCAGTAACTCTTAATATTTATTACGTAAGTATAGGTATTACTAGATCCTAGAACTAATAAAGATGGTTTTAATGTTTCCAACTAATATTGTCAATATTCAATAAGGTAATCAATTTGTCTAACTTTAAGCAGCATGGCTTCATAAATGAGATATTTGGCATGGAACCTGATTTGAAATGCATTCTTTTCTCAAGTGACTGAATAATTGTGATGAAAATTTATAATTTGTAGTATGCTATAATGGAAGTGAATTGAATGTCTCTATCAAAATTATGCATGGTAAAATCTTTTGTGCTCTAACACAAAAACTGGCAGACAAATGCAATTACATTAGATATGCTGTCATCCAGAACATCTGAAGAATGCTATTTATTCAATCTTATCAATTTAAACTTACTCTACTACATAGCTGAATACAAATACCAGGCCATGACCATCACATTAATACCATGAGGTTATCCCAAATGCCATTTCTGGAAATTAGTGGAGAGCATTTTACTGGGTCTGGGCTATTTCACTTACAGGCAATTGTCAGAATCAATCTGTGTCTAACTTAGATTTCTTACTTAATTTGTAACTTGATTTATACCTATGATGCTTGCAGATTAGACAACTGATTAAGACACTTCAATTCATTCTCCATAAAAAAAAAGAAACTTTCAAATAAATCACATTATTACTTTTCACAAAAATTAACATATAGTATTTCTAAAACATATAAATTATTCAGTAGAAGTAATGAAGGAGAGCACCCTTTATAAAAAGCAATATCAGTGGTGATATAGCTTATGACAATTTTGTGATATTTTGGAAATCTTCAACCTATCATAACATGAAGGTTGTAAATTTATACTAAAAGATTTTACTATTGTATGTAGGGTTCAGTTTATAAACAGAGAGACTTTATGAAATGCTAGTTGAGCTTTGAAGTTGTCTTTAATGTAAATGCAGTTAATTGTTTTTTAAAAGAAAAATATATGGCTGCCAAGACTGTTTCACCTTCCAAGACTGTCTGTGGATAGTTATTGTAAACTTGAATAGTATAAGGTAAATTTCCTTGACTTAAATAAAGTTCTTTATGTATTTTGCCCCAGAAAATGAGTATACAGGGGTGAGCAAATATAGGTTTACAGTTGTGAGTACACAAAACAGAGTTTACTCTTATATTATTATTTATTAATGATAGTATTATTTATTATTATTAACCTACTTTTTCCCACCCCTATAGAAACAAACTTCTGATCTCAATTCAAAATCTGAGAGCCCTGGCCCTGGAAGAAAAAAATTTAAAAATCTGAAAGACCTCAGATCGTGGGTTTCTTTAAAAAAAAAAAAAAAAAGGTTTTATTTATTTATTTTTAGAGAGAGAGGAAGGGAGGGAGAAAGAGAGGGAGAGAAACATCACTGTGTGGTTGCCTCTCGCATGACACTTACTGGGGACCTGGCCCACAAACCAAGCACGTGCCCTGACTGGGAATCGAACCAGTGACCCTTTTGTTTGCAGGCCAGCACTCAATCCACTGAGTCACACCAGCCAGGGTGTGATCATGGGTTTCTTGTCATCTTCAATTTACCATTGAACTTTTGAAAAGGAACATAAATTTTATAATTAGTTCCAGGTTTACTTTATTTGCTTTTGTTACCCAAAAGACAGTACTATAAGTGACTGAATATGTAAAATTACAGTAAAAGTAGCATTCTACATGGAGCTAAAATAATAGACAAAGAATAGCTAAACATTTTTAAAAATATTATTTGAAGTCTCCAAACTGGGTCTGGTGATCTCCGTCCCCTGCCAACCATAAATATTCACAGAAGCAGATCAGAGAATGGGGACAGGCATCCTTCCAGCCCTGTGCCTGTTAAGTGTCTGCTTTACACTCACATCATATACCATCTGTGACATTTACCCCATCCCCTTGTTTAACAACTCTCCCCACCAATGCTTCGTTTTCTTCCCTACAACTGGCATCCGGAGTGCTTCATCTCACCCTCCTCCTGCCATAATTCTCATTGCCATGGCTCCTTCTATCAGCCCAACCATCCAGAACTCCTAGAATAAATCACTTTGTCTCCGTGCACCCTCAGCACTACTGCTATGTGACTTCGGTTAACTTCCCATAGTAGCTATTGCAAACATCTCTTCAAGACCCCATCTCACCGTAGCCCACCCTGCTCTCAACAGAAAACTTGTCTCCTACTGCAAAGACAGTGAGGCTAGCAAACATGGACTCTCTCAGCTTTCTGGACAACCTCATTTCCTTTCTACCAATCCTGGTGAGAAAGTTGGCCTTTCTCTGTTCAAGGTCAATGACACCACACCTGCTTTTGAGTTAACACCTTCTTATCTGTCCAGTTCTCTACTGCACACATCATACTATCCTGTAAGTTCCCTCCCTGCTTCTTGAGCTGCCTCCACAACAGTCAAGCAGAACAGCCTTGTTCCAACCCTCTTCTACCTACCATGAATCATCCCCCTCTCTAGATAACAGTATTCCTTGAAAGAACAGTTACTTTCAGTCACCATTTGCTATACCCACATCGTCACCTCCAATTATTTTCTACTCACTTAAACCATTTTTTGCCCCTACTTCCGCCGAATGTACTTTGGCAAAGGTGAGAAATGACTAATGCCACTATCATATAACATGAATCCTTTTCCCTGTGCATCTATGACTGTAAACATTGCATAAGACTCCTTTCCACTTAGAACTCTTCCTGGGACTTGCAAACACTGCTGTCTCTTAATTCTCCTCCCTCTTTAGCAATTCTTTCTCCATCTCTTCTCTGGGCTGCTTTCATATTCCTCAGCCCTCAAGTGTCAGTAGGCCCCAAAAGATCTACCCCTGGATTGCTTCTTAGTTCACTCGGATAATATCATTAATTTCTATGCCTTCATTTACCATATGTATGGCTCCGAGAATTACCTCATTTACTCACCAAATACTTACTTAGCACCTTCTGTACAGCAGGCTTTCGGCTGGGTGCTGGGGTGAGGTCATATGCTACCACCTGGTGCTTTCAACAGCATCTAAAATACAACATCTCACAATAAGTATTTGGCCCTAAAATATGTTTACTTTTAGAATTCTTTTCTTGGGTTGATACCACCCAGTCGTCCTTGCTAAAAACAGAATTATCCTAGTTCCTTCTTTCTCAGTATAATAATCAGTGACCTGTCTATTTAATCCCCTTATTTTTGTTACCCCTCATTACTTCTTCACTCCTGCAAATACCTTGTTATTTCTTATATTGTTCCTGAGATTTGCTCTGTCTCTACTTTTCCAGCCTTCCTATCCATACTCCACAGTACCCCTCTGCAAAAACATCAAGCTAATATGTTGCATACTGATCATATTGTTTATGAAGATTTCATAAAAACACCTAAACCTCTTGGCATAGTATAGAAGACCTTTCATTGCTAGTCCTAGGAAACAACAGTTATGCTTCATCAGTGTTTATTATGTGCCAGACATTATTCTAAGCACTGAAAACACATTATGTTCTTTGTTGTTAATAATCTGTGCAGAAGAAGGTGGAATTATCATGACGGCTAATTTTATGTAACTTGCCTCGGCCACAGGATTCCCAGATACCTGATTAAACATTGTTTTCGGGTATATCTGTCAGGGTGTTTCCAGAAGAAAATCACGTTTGAACTGGTTCACTGAGTAAAACAGACTGCCCTCCCCAAAGACGGTCAGCACCATCCAATCTGTTGAGACCTGAACAGAATGAAAAGACAAGAAGAGAAATTCTCCTTCTCTGCCTGACTGAAGGAGCTGGTCACTGGTCTTCTCCTGCCCTTAGACTGGGACTTTCTGCATCAACACTTTTAAGCTCCTGGACGGAGACTGGAACCACATCACCGGCTCTCCGGCATCTCCAGCTTGCAGATGTCAGATAGTGAGACTTCTCAGCCTTCACAGTCACATGAGCCAATTCCACATGATCATTAAGTCAATCAATCTATCTCCTATTTCTTCTGTATCTCTGGAGAATCCTGACCAATACAATTATTATTCTCATTTTAAAGAAATAAAACTTGAAAGAAACAATCAGAGAAATCAAATAATTGCTTAAAGTCACTCAGCTACTAAGGGACAGAGATGGGGTTTACCCACTCCCTCATCTCCCAGGACTGTGATTTTAACTACAGTGCTACCCCACCTCCCTTCCTGCCCTGCGCCCACTCCTTTCTAGTTCTCAACACTTGAGCCACATGAGTTTTTAGAAGACGCCAACATGCTTATGCATACCTTCCGTCTGAAATGTCATTTTTTACTTGTATCCTTTGAGAAGTGCTGACTCATCTTGAATGCTCAGTACAAATATCATACCTTTTGTGTTTTAGAAATCTGCTCTAAAAGCAATTTCCAAAGAGAGATTGCTAAAATGCCACTAACAGGGACATGCTTTGGTATAATGTCATAGCCTCCTGATGAATGTGATATTAGAAGACAGCTCTTATTTGGCGCAAATAGGAAAAGCACATTTTTTAAAATGAGCCTCATTAATTCATATTTAAATCTTATAAAGTTGGTAATAATTTTGGCCAATAGCATTGGCAGATAACAAGACAAGTAAATAGCCTTCCAAAACCAACACATATACACTATACACTTACCAAGGCAAATGTGAACTAATCTTGGAGGCAGTATATTCAAGTGAAAGAACATTGTCAGGCCCACCAGGATTTTAAATTATTTCTACCATTTATCATATAGGTGCCCTAGAATATGCTACTTAAACCTCAGAGCCTCAGTGTTTCCATGTTTAAAATAGGAATAAAATAACTAGATCATTGGGCTTTTGCTGGGATTAACTGAGAAAAGATCCAAATGTGGCTGCTAGGAGAGAGAAATGTTAGATGTCTTCCAATCCCTACTTCTCCTCTTTCCTTCAGTGCTGTTGCTCAAAAAAATCAAAATGAACTATATCACAGATTTTCAATGAGACCTCATTGGGCCAACTGAAATATTTGTCATATCAGTTATTTCACTTTATCCTGACTAGTCTAAACTGCCACATTAGGGATTGAACACAGCAGGAAATTGAAGGAATCATTTAAATAAGCACAGTAGATCCCTTATGAAAAGCTGCTAGAGTTAAATATTATGACTTACCTATTCATGGTCAATTTATTGATCATGCATTGCTTCAGAGGAAAGACCTCCTGCTTAATAAAAACTTTTAAGTTAACCCAGACACCATTTTCACAAGAACCAACAAAGGGGACCAGAAAAAGGTTGGTAAGTGACATTTAAGCCATTCATAAAGTGCTCCTCTGCATAGCCCGGGGTGGAGAGTTGGGGGAGGGCAGTGAAAACAAATTTAACAGAGCTGTCCTCCATAAACCAAGAGTGTGTGATTAAGAGAGCATGAACTCAAGCACTGGACAGATCATAGATAGGCAGATAAGTAGGTAAGAAGAGATAGACAATAGATGACAGAAAGAGAGAAAGATGATAGGTAGATGGTAGATAGATGATAGATAGATAGATAGATAGATAGATAGATAGATAGATAGATAGATAGATAGATAGATGATAGATACAGAGAGAAGCAGTCTCCCCAGCTTGCCTCTGAATTTTAAAGCAATCTGGGTAGTAACAACTGGGAGGCCTTCGGGGAGGAGTGGTGGAGTCTTCAGCAGTGCGGAAACACCAAATTGAAACCAGGATGACTGTGGCAGCTGCAAGCCCCACACAATTAGAATGTTGGCAAGTCGAGTGGAAAGCTGAGCCAGGAATAATACCGAGTAGCAGCAGAGCCTCTAAAGCTGACCGTTCCTCCACATGTTTTAAACGTATGTTTAGCCCAGCAGGGTTCATGGTGACAGCTGAAAAGCCCCTTCAGAAACTGTCAGAGATGGCATTTGTGAACGCCTCTTGGTGCCTTAATGTGCCAATAAGGGTGTTTTCCTCTCACATTAGCATGAAATGTGCTGAGAGAATGCAGCACACAGGCCCAGAGGGTGAGAGCCAAGACCAAGAAGCCAGAACATGTCCCTTACGCCAGGCCACCAGTCTGACTCCCGTGGCCTCTGGAAACCACCACCTTATCACTGCACTGTCCCACTTCCCCTCAGGCCACTTAGGAAACACCCAGCTGTCACTGGGACAGCTCAGCTTTTGGTTAGCGAAACCAAACCCCACACCATGTGCCTCACACATATACCTCAATAAAGAGTATTTAGAATGGGTAATTTGCTATTTCCAAACAGTATGATCAAAAACATTAATTCCTATTATTGCCAAATAGAGCAAAAAAGCTATGAGAGTGACTGCATTGAGTTTGCTATTAACCCACGTCTCCACAAGCCTACTGAATGACTCTATTCCCTACTCTTTAGCTGCTTCTGTGGCTAAAATATTTCACAAAATAATAATATACCATAATTCTGAATCTGCAGATGTATGTACTGTATTTTTGAAACTTAAGTCGGTTTAAAACACTTGGTCAAAGAAAATCAATTGAAGTAACTATTTTTAAGAATCAAACTTAAAACAATAGAAGTAGTCATTCCATTTGACTATGTGAAATAAAATGAATGTCTCAGAAAAATTCACAGCTACAAATAACACCAAGTCACTGCCCACATTTCTGAATGAAAAATCAAGGGCCACATTTCAGCAAATTAGAACAGAATAATTTTGCAAAAACAGATGCAAGGATCTAAAGATCTATCTTATTAATTTCATAATTAAAGTTTCTTTGTAGAGTACTTTATAAGTTATAGAAATTTGGCTATTCTACAAACAACTGAAACCCAAGCTTCCTGCCCCTTGTCAGCCACCCTCTCACTCTTCCATTCATCACCATGTTTGCCACCCAAAATTCAGTCTCTAAAAAGCCCATAACGTAGAAGGGAGATTCTAAAAAACCGGAAAAAAGTGCCCTGTGGAGACACAGACATGAGAGCAAAGTCAGAGCATAAAAAGTTCCCTCCAGCCCAGAACTATGGTTCTGTGAACAGCACCACAGTGATTAAAGGCAAGCAGTTTAATTATGTGCCCATAAATGAGCCCTAAGGACAAGGATACTCAAATGTGTGTATTTCCTCTGAGTTTTTTAAAGGCTGAAGGCCATCGGTATAAATCATTTCTTGGGTTACTAAATTGCGTAAGTTTATCAAACAAACTTCCAGTTATTGTGCTAAATGTACTTCTTTCATAGTCACAAAGTCCCCTTAGTCCTCACATTCTAAAACTTAATGGCCAGATATCATCTTTTCCAGATTTTTGATGATTAATTGATTGATATGATTTTTCTCATTTTAACATTTCTTCTCTAAATCTTTCAGAACTAAAAAGACAGTCTATCCTAGTGCTTAAAGCTACAGTACCTGGCTTCCAGTCACAACCCCGACACTGATTAAATGGAGTTCTTGAGCAGGTGACTTTTCCACTCCTACTTTAATCCCCTCAGTGTTAAAATAGGGTAGTAATAACAAAAGCTCATCCTGTTGTTGAGAGGATTTTAACAGGTTAAAAAATGCATTCACAACAGTTTAGCCATTGTTATTTTAAATGCTCGTCTGGTCTTAAATAGGTGTTATTTTCTGGAGATTCAATCCCTTCTATTTATTCATTTTTATCTACCGTTACCATAATTTTAACTGGCTAGATCTCAAAAAATAAAAATAAATAAAAATTTTAGACCCAACCAATCATTGGAGGCCAAATAAAACACAGATGTGAGTCCAATGATCAGAACCTGATGTAACCAGACAACAGACCGGGGAAGAACCTGCGTAAGGGAGGGCTGATTGGTTAAAAAGAGCCACAGAAGCCTGAATAGAAATAATAGTGAGCAAAAACCCCTCATTTTCTGATAGTCTTCCAAATAAAAAATGAAAGAATTTTTTTCTTTTTAAAGATTCAAAAATGGCTTAGAAAAATGTCACATTTTATCAAATTACAGTATTGGTTACTAAGCAAAATAGTTTCCAATAACTGATCAGATAACACTAGAAGTTATCAGGCAAGCTCTCTCCTCAGAGCTACAAAGTTTTTCTGTCTTTCCCTAATTTGTGATTCATAAATGTTTCCATTATATTAGAGCAATTTTTTTTAACCCTTGTGTTTAATCTTCTGTAAAGAAGAACACCATTTTCCCCATGTTCCTTCAGGATGTTCAGAACAGCTACTGGAAATCCCTTCCTTCCCTCCCTCCCTCCCTCCCTCCCTCCCTCATTCCTTCCTTCCTTCCTTCTTTCCTTCCTTTCTTCCTTCCCTCCCTCTCTTTCTCTTTCTCTTTATTTCCCTCCCTCCCTCCTTCCTTCCTTCCTTCCCTCCCTCTCTTTCTCTTTCTCTTTCTTTCCCTCCCTCCCTTCCTTCCTTCCTTTCTTCCATTCTAAAGAGAGGAGAAGGGAGGGAGGGAAACATAGATGTACACTGATTGGTTGATTCTCACAAGCCCCCAGCTGGGCCCAGCCTGCAACCTGGGCAAGCATGCTGACCAGGAATCAAACCTGCAACCTTTTGGTTTGTGGGACAATACCCAACCCACCGAGCCACACCAGTCAGAGCAGCCCTTGGAAATTCTGCCCATAAATATTTTAAACGTAACTCCTTTCTTATATGTACCCTTCACAGTTGTCAAAGCGCTTTCACTTACATTATCTCATGTCATCTTCATAACATCCAAACAGAGGAGAAGGCGGTTTATTTTTCAAATAAATGAAGTAACTGAAGCCCAGACTGCTGGTTTCTCTGGTTTCTGATGTAATTGTTTCTTTCACCACCAGCCCTGGGCCTTACTCCCAGGCCGTGCCCATGACCCTCACACATACCGCAGTGCTGTTAACATGGCCCATGTGTGTCCTATCCCCTCATCAGATCTTCATGACCAAACGTGCTGGTCTAGGGCTCATTAAATACTAACCCAGTGCCAGAGTTCCCAAGTCAGGGCTCAGGAGTTATTTAACCTCAGTCTTTCTAACAGCTTGTGGTTATGTGCATATTAGAACCAACTAATTAGAATGGAGACCAAAATAATAATATTAACAACAACAACTCCAAGGCAGCACTATGATAGATGTTTTACTTACAATGTATTTTATCCTCACAACAACCGTGCAAGTTACATCATGAGTATTTTTATTTTACAGATGAGGACACCAAGTTTCAGGGAGGCTAAGAACTCCTATAGGGCCACAGAGAGCAAGTGGTAATGATGTCAGATCTGAAATCCAACTTCAGCTGGTGTCAAAATCCATCTACTTTTCATGATGACACACAAAATTTTCATGACGACAGAGAAACTTTAAATTTCAGAATTTCCAACATCCAGCAAGATACCTACCCATATGATTACTGTTCATTGAGAGTATGTTAATAATTAAAGAAAGACCCAAAAAGAGATGTACTGTACTTTCTCCTAATCTAATTTCTCTTAATCTCAGTTTTCCTGTATGATGCCCATTCCCAGCTTTCTCTTCCATAGGTGTTGCTCTCTTCCACTCCTCTGAATTCAGTGGGACGGAGGGTCAACATTACCTACTCTCCATTGCTGCTTCCAAACAATTGCCCCATCATCAGCTCTCGGCACACTTTTCAAGGCACACCTGAGCATTTTCATACCCACCCACATTTTTATCACGACCATCTGCTGCCCTCTATGACACACATTCCCAAGTTCTTCAATAACATCAGCACCCAAGACAAAATCTTCTGCAGCCCAACATCTGCCGTCACATTTTTTTCTTGAACTTCTCAACGTCAAACAGCTACAACTGTGATCCACTGCGGCCACTCTGCATCCTATCATCTCCTAGAAATCCCCCTCTTCAAGGTTACGAACTTTGCATTTCCCTTCTCTGGCTACTTTACTCTTACTTCCATTGCCAGTCTCTCCATTATTAAACCTGATCTTTTTCCTTCCATCATTTTGTCAACAATCTGCAGCCTCATAAACAATCTCCTGCCTCTCTCATTCCTTTACTCTTTCCTTCTCCCTCCTCTCTCTTCCCTGTACTACAGATATGCTCAATCTTCCATCGTCTGCAGAGCTGCAAAGTCTTTCTCACAAGTCCATTTAAATTCAAATTGTTCCTCTATGTCTGCATTTACTACTTGTTAATTTACCTGAAATTTACAGATTTAGTAAATCCACAACTAGGAATTAGCCTCCAGGAGCAACAGAGCTATGCAAGAAGTCTTATGTATAAGAACAGAACTACAGGAATGAGTTCTGCATATTTCTGTGATAATGCCTCAAGAACAGGAATAAAATAATGACATTGCAGAATATATCTTTGCTTTAGTAATTGGTTATCCAAATACAAAGCAATAACCTTTAAATTCAGGTTGATTACTCTTTCTAGATACAATCTTTTCTGTTTTTTTAAGTATCAGGAAGAAAATCTGCTTTTGATGTTTTCTGCAGACCAATTCCATGTTTTTGGCATTTCTGACAGAAGAAAGTATGTTCTCTTTTTCAGATACAACTAACCTTAAAAATAGAATATGCACATTTATACCAATAAAAATATCTGGATGACTACTTTTTTTTTACTCATATTTAGGTAAGAATTCTTTTCCAAAGAAGACAAGCTAAATGTCATTTTGGTGTATCTTCCAAAGATGAAAAGAAAAAAATATCCAGAATTTCATCTTTTACCCAAAGTTATAGGGTTAAATATCAAGTTCCATTATATGATTTATGTTATCTAAATAAGAAACATAAAGATTTTGGTAACATAAAAAATTTTAAAATCTCATTTGAATATTCCATATTTATGTCGAATTATTTATATTTATTTATTTATAAGACAAACACATAGCCAAGAATGCTATGAATAAGGAATGCTTTATTTGTCAAGTTACTATGAAAAATACCAGTTCATTTAAGAAAATATCAAATTCATTTAAAATCTCATTTAAATCAGTAAAGCATCAAACTCTTGCTTGGCTTGTCTATCATCAAAAAATTACCTTTCACTCTAAGTGAACGTCTTAGAATAGAGAATAGCAAACTAGTGATCTCCTCTGAGACTGGATCCGTTTTCCTCCTCTCTGATTTAACCTGCAGGGGGCAGTACAGTTCTAATGATAAGAGCTGAAGTCAGCACGCCCCAGCTGAAATCCCTGCTCTGTCAGTTTCAGTTATATAAGCCAGGAAAAGTTAGTTAATCTTGAGCCTTAGCTTCTTCTGCATAAATGAAAGAAAGAATATAACCTACTTCATAGGATTGTTATAAAGATGAAATGAAACAATAGCCAGTGTATATGTGCTCTATCAATACTCTGCTATTATTTCATACGTTATCATTATATTAGCCTTCCCTTGGATATCATCATTAAACACAATTTATTCAACTAACACATTTTAAGCGCCTAATACTTGTTAGGCTCTGTAAGTGATGAGTGATGAGTGAGGCTAAGCACACAACCCAATCTCTCTTCTCTGTAAGTTCACAGTCTATGTAAAAGCAGACGTGTAAATTATAAATAGAACAATGAAGCAAGACCAGTATACAAAGTACAGCAAAACCTCAAGAAGGCTGGATTTCTTTCCTTTCAATGAAATACGTAAGAGGAACGGGAGCTTCTTGTCCTTTTTGGAAAATGAATAGATAGATAAAATTAAGCGAAATGAAGTCCACTTCCCCATCTTCTGCCCCCTCTGAAAATCAGGCACTATCCCTAGCTGTTTGGAAAAACACACATGACCCTGGCTCAGCCAATTAGGTGCCCTTGATTGGCCCTCTGAGTCTTGAGAGATCAATGTGCAGTTGTTCATACAGCCAGAGGATATTCCTGGCCCCTACAGCAGAGGGCAGTGGCCAGTGTGGCGGTTAGAGGCGGGGCATCGATGTCAATGGCAACAGTAATAGTGACCAATTCTAAGCAACCTGTGCCGACGCGATGATCTCAGCTGTGCCCTGAGCAGCTTACCCTCCCTTGGTTCCCGGGCTCTTTTTGAATCAGACCTCTAGCTGTCTGGCCAGTGTGCAAGAAACCCAATATCCTTCCAGCAAATTAGTTTTCTGCCTATGTTGACCAGAGGTCCTCTGTTATTTGAAACCAAGACCCCACTTTGTATCTTGGGTCATCAAGTAAAACTTTCCAGCCTCACCAAAACTGAGGCTCTGACTTTGCAACTGGCCTCAAATTGCCATTTTCTTCTGTGTTAACTAAGATACTATTTTGTTGCCTTTTTTCAGTATAAATAGACTTTCTTGTGAAATCTTATTTTAGAAAAATGAATATCAAGGAAACTATTACCTGAATTTTCATTTAGCAAAAGAAACTATTGTTCCTACCTCACACACACAGACACACACACACACACACACACACACACAAAACTTCCATGATTCATCCTTCCACAAGATTCTCTTGTTCTTTTCACTTTATGATAAGCAATGAAGAAAGAAGTATGGGGAAGAACAGTGTAAAGAAATGGAGAAATAAGAAATAACTTATTGGTTTCTTGTAGATCAACAACCCACTCCTCTCTTTGCTTTCTTGTTAATATTAAGTTGATCAAATTAGCATTTTTCTAAAACATCAAATATCAGTAATTAGGAACTTGAAAGTAAAACTTCAGACACAGGCACATCTTAACCATGGACTATTGTTATTGTTGGATGATAAACAGGTGAGAACGATTGAGTTGAAAATGCCCACCCTCTAGGAGGCCCTCAAAGACCACCAGGTTGGGAAACCACACTTTGAAAATCACTTACATGAACATTATTAAAAAAAAAAGATCCTACTGAACTATTGCATAAAAGAAAGATATGCTTTGCTTTGCTTCGCTATTTGGGGTACAGGATACACGGGCAACAAAAAACAGTGAGAACATTTAATAAGACTTTTCACTTTCATATCCCCAAATTTCTTTTCTTCCCACATTATCACTTCCCAGCTGTCTCTAGATTTTATTCTGTATCCACTTTAGCTATGAGGTCAGAGTTAAGCCTTCAGGAATGTGTCTCTCTATAGGCAGAAACCTGATTCCCACTAAAAAACCTTTTGGTAGACCTTGGGAAAACTGCAGTTGCTATCACATGTACAGAGGGAGCTTTTGCAGTCATTGGGTTTTAAATGTGCTGTTTGTTGAACTGCCAAAAGGTTACTGCTCCCTAGAGAACTGAGCCAGTTCCTCTAAACCCCTCCCACTGACTCATATGTTTGTCTGGCTGCAGCTGCTAAAAAAGATGGGAATTTAAAAGCTGCTACACAAGTGCAAAAGCAATAACTGAAACAGTGGCAGTGTCCTCAGGTCTCAAACAGAAAATATCCTTGCTGAGAAAGGCAAGGGTAGGGGAAGGGACATTAGAGAAAAAACAGTGGACTATAGAATGTTTAAAGATGAAAAGAAACAGGAAGGAAATCATGGGTTCTCAGGGCTGGAATCTAGTTGCTCTGTGACCTTGCTAAAAGGGCAGTGTCATGAATTTATTTTCTTCCCCCTGTGGTTAAATTTTTTTTGACCTAGATTTACATGAAAGTTGGACATTGATAACTTATCTACTGTCACATTGTTATAATCATATACTTCAGCAATGCTCTGAGAACTTTAAAAGTTGCTTTTTATTATCACTGCTATTACTATTATTAATTCATCATTACTTCTATCTGAATGTCTCAGTGGGATAACATGGAAGATATTTCCCACACCAAGTAAAAGTTTCTTGATTCTCAAGTCCTTGTATACAGATCCCATATTTCAAACAGTAGAGCCCAGGAAGAAAATTGGTCAAGCAGCACCATCATCTGACTTGTGCAGCCGCTGTTCTGCCCGCTCCCTCCCACCCTCACTCCCTAACATTTTCAAATTTTCCCATCTCCTTCATCACACAGGAAAGTGATCTAATAAGCATTGATTTAAGGCGTGAAGGAGAAACAGTGCTGCCATTCTCAGAGAATCTTTCACCTTCCAAAAAGACAAAGAGAAAGGATGATGTTCACCACACAGAAACTGCTAATAATAGGACTTTTTATTCATAAGAAATAAATGGTGTTAGACAATCTGGACAAGGACATGCAAAGAAATGAAACTAGACCACACCAAAATAAACTCAAGATGGATAAAGGAATTATTATGTTATGACACCATAAAAGTCCTAGAGGAAAATATAGGCAGGAAAATTTCAGATATCCCACACAGCAATATTTTCACCGATATATCCCTCAGGGCAAGGGATATAAAGGAAAGAATAAACAAATGGGACTGCATCAAACTAAAAAGCTTCTGCACGGCTAAAGAAAACATCAATAAAATGAAAAGGGAACCAACCATATAGGAAAACATATTTGCCAATGATACCTCGGACAAGGGTTTGATCTCCAAAATATATAAAGAATTCACACAACTCCACACCAGGAAGACAAACAATCCCATTAAAAAATGGGCAAAGGACCTGAACAGACACTTCTCCAGTGAGAATATATAGAGGGCCTATAGACACATGAAAAAATGCTCAACATCACTAGCCATTAGAGAGATGCAAATTAAAACCACAATGAGATGCCACCTTACACCGGTCAGAATGGCCATCATTAACAAATCAACAAGCAAGTGCTGGTGAGGTTATGGAGAAAAGGGAACCCTTAGTGCACTGTTGGTGGGAACGCAGACTGGTCCAGCCACTGTGGAAAACAGTATGGAATTTCCTTAAAAAACTAAAAATGGAACTGCCTTTTGATCTTGTGATGATCCCATTGCTGGGCTACACCCTAAGAATCCTGTATCACCAGTTCAAAAGAACCTATGCACCCCAATGCTCATAGCAGCATTATTTACAAAAGCCAAGTGCTGGAAACAGCCTAAGTGCCCATCAGGAAATCAGTGGGTCAAAAAACTGTGTTACATTTACACAATGGAACACTACACAGCAGAAAGAAAGAGGGAGCTCCTATCCTTCCCAACAGCATGGATGGAACTGGAGAGCATTATGCTGAGCGAAAAAAGCCAGGGGGTGAAAGACAAATACCATATGATCTCACCTATAAGTGGGACCTAATCAACAAAACAAACAAATGAGCAAAATAGAGACAGAGACTTGAAAATAAAGAACAAACCGACAGTGACCAGAGGGGAGGGGGGAGGGGGGAGGGAGGTAACAAGGGAAAGAAGGGAAGGAGCAAGCAAAGGACTCATGGGCACGGACAATGTCGGGGAGCTGACTGTCAGAGTAGGGGCGACAGGGTAGGGGAGAGCAATGGGGGAAAAATGAGGACAGCTGTAACTAAACAGCAATAAGTAAAGTAAAAAAATTTTTTTGAAAAGAAAGTTAATAGGAGACGAGAAACCTTCCCTGAAACGTTTCACATCACACTGTTGTGATATAATAAAGGTACAGTTCTCTGAAATTCCAAAAAAACCTTTCCACTGAGGTCTATTATGTCACAAATCCTGAACAACCCACTTGATCCATGCCCATAGATTAGAAATGCTATCTTTAGTGTTTGTTAGAAAACAGTCTGCCTTACCAGAATCTGTCTCTGCTGCAACCTTCCTTCATCTGTTACCATAAACAGGGGTGTTCTTTCTCAAAGTCCAGTCAGCCTAAGAGAGCACTTCAAATTTCGCTAACTGGGTCTCACTTTCTTGTGCTTGCAGCTCTCTCACCACCTAACCGATACTTTTGCATGAGTGCCTCTGACCATAGGTACATCATTCACGGATAACCCCGTCTGATTTTGTTTTTAGGTCTTGCTTAGGTGGGTCTTATCAAAAGCTCCATGGATTCATTTTCTGCCAGTTTCTCAGTATATTTCCACAAAGATCTGAAACTATTTATAAACTGCTTCACTTCCTGGAAAGTTTTTGCTACTCCAAGGAAACTTGTGAAGTTTTAGAACATCATTTTGGAACTGACCGCTTTGGCACTGATCCTACTTTTTTTTTATTCGGGTAGAAAACGTTCAAAAACCTCATATTTAAATAATCCTAACTAAATTGCTTTTTTTATTTTGTAAAACCATGCCTTTCCAACAAAACTGTAAGCTCTTAGAGGAAAAGAAAGATGCCTGTCATTTGTTTGTTTGTTTGTAAGTTAACTATCATCATCATCATCATTCCTCTCAGGGCCTGGCACGGCTCCCATGCACACAGTGGGTGCGCAACAGCATTTTGGTAATGAGCATTGGACTAGATAATTCAATATTTAAGGCTGTGTTATCAGCAGATAAGTGTAAATGGAGATGTTAAAATAGGCTGGGCTATGAACTACAAACTGACACTTGTGTCTTAGCTAAGAAATATATAAATATAGAGCTGCAGGAGGAATTATATTATCTGCTGTCTAGAACACAGGCTAATCACACTCTGACTTGTCATTGAATAGTTATACAACTCAAGGAGCTGGGCCCCTTGCCCTTTAAATCACCAGTGAATGTATATAACAAACCTTTGTGGCTTCACATTCTTTTTTCAGATGCATTATGGCATCAGACTCCCTTTTCTTTACGTGTACAGATTAAAAATTTTAACTTTAGGCCGTTGCTTCCCACAGTAGTGTTTATAACAAATGCACACTAGAATAAGTTAAAAGCTATCATCACTTACTAGCCATCACTTTAGGCGTGCATTTCCAAATTTTGACTTTAAATATTTCTTTTAAATTTGAAATTGCCCTCGTCAGAATAACTTAAACATCAGCATTCAATAAGGGGTTGCCTGTATAATTACTGCTCTCTCTTTTTCTGTTAAAATACAAATAAATAATTATACTTAATGGAACAAATTAATTGAACAAGTTAAAACAGTTTTTAGTGCATTATTTTCAATAAAGTGAGGTTTTGTAAGACTCTATGATGTAGGTTTTATCCTAATTTTCAGTAGTAACATTTAGGACATATTTCAGCTCTCTTGGGCAACATTAATGGGAAATATATGTTTACATATAATATGCACATATTTATATGTATACACACATATACATATTTATGTTTAAATTTCGGGCAGGGTAAGCTCCTGTAAAGAACATCCTTCTCACTTGTGTTCCAATTAGATCCAGTTCCCTTTGTTTTAAAAATAAGAGAACAACACTGTTTAAGGAAACAAAACAAATAGCTGTTGAGCACTTCTTACATACCAATATACTCTGTAATTCTCCTAACAACCTTGCTAGGTAGCTACTATAATTCATATTTTATAAATGAAGAAACTATATCACAGAGGAGTGATTCTCTCCAACTTTCTTGGCTAGTAAACAAGGGAGCACGAATTGCCTGATTGCAAAGCCAGTTCTCTGTCTGCTGCAGCAGACTCCTGGAGGACCCAGATGAGAATCCCAACCGAGGCAGCTGCTTGCAGAAAACTCGGCCTCCACAACATGTTACTTGTTGGCGAGGTATTTTCTCAGAAGAATAATACTCATTTTCCCATTAACATAACATTAATGTTTTTGTCACAAGCTAGTACACAAAGCCTCTTTTACCTAAAGTGTGTTTAAATAACATGGACTTTAGGATTTTTTTAAAGAAAAAAACAACAGTATTGTTAATGTACATACAGTATTTCAATCTGTCTTATCATGTGGTCCTATCATAAGCCTCACCAAATATTCTTTCTCAATGTACAATCTGTTAAAAAAATTACAACAGGACCAAAATGGAGTCACTTATGCTAAGTCCCACATCACCAAACTGAAACAACTCAACTACAGTTTTGGCTCAGCCAAAAATGGAATCTTAAACCAGTCCATCAGGAGTCACCCGGTCATCACTACGTAGTCATCTGCTTGATACTCCCCTGCCAGACCCCAAAGAAAAGTGGCCTTACAATAACCAACCCGCTTTTTTGCCTGGTATAACTTCCTTGTTCCTGCTGCCTTCTGTCTATAAAAGGCTCTCAGTTTGTGCAGCTCCTCAGAGCTCCTTTCTATCTGCGAGACTGGATGCTACACAATTCATGAATCATTGAATAAAGGCAATAAGATCTTTGAACTCAATGAATAGGCTGACCAATTCTCTGTTCACCCTGGACTTCGGAGACTCCTAGGACAAGGGGCTTTCAGTTTTAAAATTGGAAATAAGTAGTTCCTGGGACATGGGACTTTTAATGACATGGGACTTTCAGTGCTGAAACTGTAAAAGTCCCAGAAAAACTGGAACAAGTTGATCATTCTACATTTCATTCGGTCCCACCCCTTCATTTCACGGGTAAAGAAGCCAAGGCTCAGAAAAGAACACATTAGGTCAAGCAGTTAGAGACCCATGACACTTGTATTTTCCCTATTATTTACACACATTCATTCAACCTCTCAATATACTCTAATTTCTCAGACTCAATCACCAGTTCAATTGCTCCTCACTTACCCATTATGATTTGTGTGTCAGGAACTAAATCTCTGTTCCCTTTGTATTGTCAGCCCTGGTCCAGTTCCTGACTCGATGTGTATTTGTTGACTGAAACTAAAGAACTACATTGTGTTGCTGGGGGGAATCACCATCCTTATTCAAGTTGTACTAGACCAGAAGGACCATTAAATATTAAAGATAGAATGCTGGGAGCTGCACAGGCAACGTCCTCACCAATTTTTCCTTTATTTTCTGTTTTGCATGAGTATACAATAAAGCATGTATTACTTTACAGTGAAAAATTAAAAGCATGTATAAAAGAATAATTACCTGTGTTCCCTGATTAACCAGAGGACTGCTGATTCAGGAGGTGAAGATCATGCTGTAGGGTAAGTTACTCTCTCAGTTGCCCTGGCTGCCAGGGTCCTTGCCAATCCCAAGCAACAACAGAGCACCTTATTCTCCTTCCTCACTGTCCCTCACCTGTCGTCCTCGCAAATCATGTGTGGAGACAAGAAGGCAACCAGTGAACAGATCCCAAACTGTTTTCTTACTATATCAATAAACATCTCCTAAATCTTGTTCATATTAAAATCTGAACTGGCAGTGGAACATGCTTAAAAATTGATGTAGCTTTTGAGATATGAGATTTCAAAGGAAAGCATTTTTCTCCAGCTGTGCTGCATCTCCACATCTGCCAAAATGCTCATGGTTTGACTTGGCACATTCCAAGTTACATTCCTCCTCTCCCAGAGATGAGAATCATGTGCCAGAGCTCATTAAGAAATTACCCAGTAAACACTGACTCCCAAGTTGCTTTCTGACACCACATAACTTTCTCTGATCAGTAGAAATGGTATATTATATTCACTATAAACCTTTACATGGGAGTCACTGCCAAGAAATTCCAACAGATATGAAAACACCACAGTTTTGATGTTGACCCACAACCGCTTCTTTATTTCACAGTATGCTGTGATTCAAAGAGCTTAATTCATTACTATTTAATTTTGCTGAAGAGTTTTACACCCACTTAGAAATATCCTCTTTCATTTTTTTCCCCTCCTTGACACTCACACAGTATCATTGTACTATGACTTGAAACTATACCCTGGGATTATTTTATTATAGTATAAAAGGAGATTTCTAGGGATCAGTAGGCCTCTGGTTATTTAAAGGTACACAACGCACAGGTGGTGCTGTGTGTGGCTTTCCCACTCCCACCCTTCCCTCGTTTCCATAGGTTAAAAAGCTCATTGAATGTAGACTAGAAAAGGAAGATCTCCACCACGAAAGGGCAGTCCGGACGGAACATCTAATAGGAAGCAAGGGTAACTATACGCTCTTTCCTTAAGAGCTGGAAGGGGTTTATGTGTATTTTATCTACATAGACCAGAGACAATTTTAGCATCAGTTTGTAGGGTCACTTTCTTCTGCTCTACTGTCTACTTTCCTTGGAGCTACAAAGCAGATCAAACTCTAACACCATGGTGTTGGTTATCACAGCCCTGGTGAGCTCAGTACCAAGTACACCTCTCACAGCAGCATTCAAACTTTTGAGTAGAAAACACAGAAACCAACTCCAGTGCAGTGCTGTTCATACCAGAATCACTTAGAGAGATTGGTCAAATGACTTAAGCTCACGCCCACTGCCTGCTGTCTGAAAGGCACACATTCTCCCCACTCCCCCCTGCCCTGGTGAAGAACCTGTGCTCTCATAACTACATCCTACCACGGATGCCACAGTAGGCCATGGCCAGGGTAGCGTGAGTTCACCTGCCACTTCAAGTAATAGGTATCACCATTTAAAATGTGCACCACTTGTAGGAATCTATCCTACTGATGCTTACACAAGACGGCAAAATATGCAAATAGAAATGTGAAAAAATATCACTGCTTGTAATAAATATAAAAAAGAAAACAAAGGAGTGAATTGATTAAAGAAATTATGATACCAAAGCATTAAAATTCTAGTCAGCTGTTAAAAGATAAGTAAATCTATATCTGCTGATATAATAGAGAAAAGCAACTCATTTCCTCACTGATTTGACTACCTATGAACAGCCGTTTGGCCATCATTACTATGTAGGAGCATTACTACATTGGTTCTAGGGGCTGGGTCCACATGGTTGAGAACACTGGGAAGGTTTTGTGATCAGGTAAAGCTGCAAGATTTGCAAGGGGATTTCCTGGCCTGCATGGCATAGTACACTGAATGACGTGCGTTTGTCACAGCTGTGCCAAGATATGGTTTCCCTCAAAGTGGCCAGGAAAGGTGCAGGGGCTGCCCCGACCTGCTGCCACTGGCAGTGAGCAGCCTCCTCTGTTCACTCCGGAGCTGCATCAATGTCCACAGCGGCATCTGTGCACAGGGGAACGGGCTTGGGAAGTCATGAATCTCAGTAACTGCAAAGTTACCTGGTACTTGTATCATGTGAGTCTCAAAGACTGATTTCCAAAGGAAAGAAAACAAAACATTGACTGTTTAACTAGAGCATTCTGTAAGAAAAAATAAAGACACCTGGGGCTCTCTGAACCCTTCCCTCATCTTTTACCTTAAAGCTACTTTGAAATGCCAAGTGAAAGAAGCCAGACACAAAAGATCATGTACTATATTATTCCATTTATATGAAATGTCCAGAAAAGACATGTCTATAGAAACAGAAAGTAGATTAGTGGTTGCCTGGTGTAGGGGTAAGAACAGATTGACTGAAATGAGGAGTCTTTTGAGGATGATAGAAATGTTCTAAAATTGTGCTGCAAAAATCCATACATTTACTAAAAATCATTGGATGGTGCACTTAAAATGGATGAATTTCACAACATGTAAATAATAGCTTGATTATAATTAAAGTAATATTAAACAATTTATCATTGTAGCCATAGTACTTGGATTTCTAAACAACAGAAATATGTTATAAAAAGCAAGTTGCATATATGGATATTCTATTTTTTCATTTTTAAAAAAAAGAAGCTATATTTTAAATAACAAAATAATATTTGCTCGTGTGTATGCATAGATATGCCTAGGAAGAAATACAAGGAATGTCATTTTTTGTGAGTGAGAATGGAATTTCATTTCAGTGAAATATTTACTTTTTACTTCATGTATTTTTCCACTATTAAATATTTTTATAGGCAAATATTTCCTTTATTTAAAATATAAATTAACTTTAATGTCTATATTTTTCTTTTGGTTTCAAACAGGCTTGACACCAAGGTCCTCAGGACATAAATTATTTATAATTAAATATTTCAATTCCAGAATAAAAAAATAAAGTATTTGCTGGTTCTGAAAAAAACGTGATTAAAGATTTCATATACCCTGTCTCTTGACAAATGTACTCTAGTGATGTTTTACAAAGTGTGCTGTGTGTTCTATTTAATGGTATAGAAGTAATTTTTGGTCAGAGGTTCACAAACTCTTTCTTAAAGAGCCAAATAATAAAAATACTAATCTTTGCAGGCCATTCTGTCTCTGCCTCAGCTACTGAGCAGTTTTAAATCAAAAGCTGACACAGATAATACATAAACGAGTGGACTCAACTATGTTTGCTGATCCTTATATTAGGTGATAGAACGGATAATTTTTTTATTTTAACACTTGTCTGAATATCCATTAGAAAAACAGAAATAACATATCAACAAATTTATAAGTATTATTATTTAGGATGAGATTAAATTTACGCAAGTTTTTTATAGGTTGGAGAATTAAAGAAAAATATTAAGTAAATAAGAGAACAGAAGGTACCTGGGTACGACAAAAATAATGAAAACCACTTGCAAATGACAAACACTTGGGAAAAAATGCATTCGAGTATAAATAATAATATCTTATTAACAAGAAAACGATGAGATGAAAAAAATCTCCCCAGACTAAGTAACTCTTATCACACCCCAACCCAGTACTTGACTCAAAGCTCCTTGAGACAAATATCAAAATGTAGACCAAAAATCACCAAAAGCTGTGGTCCACAATATTCCCTAGATCACAGATGTTATGGACGGGCTACCTAGAACAAAGTGCATGCTTAAAAACTGAGTTCCCTGAAGTACATCCAAATTCAGAGACGTCAAAATAGAGAAAGCAAAGAGAACACACAACAGCATCATTCCAAGGCTGTTTTTCTGGGCACTGCAGTGCACATGAACTGTGCTCAACACTGAACTCAGCAAGTCAAACAAAACAAGAATACAGTGCCCTTTCGGAACCAGTGCCCTCCTCGCATACCAATTGTGGTGACAAAGGAAAGTGCAGCGTCAAATGTGCCAGCACTGCCCCCGTTCAACATGCTGCAGTCCAGGTCAGGGGAAAATAAAAGTTTTAAACTATTTGAGTCTTCCTCCACTTTCTTAAACACAGCCCTGATTTACAAACTAAAAACTTAATAATCGTCAATAGGGTAGATGGTGGGGAGAAAAAGGAGCTAACATTTTTGAACATCTATATGCTAAATACTCTACATGTGCTGTTTTGTTGGGTGGCTGCAACAAATCCATGACATAGACATGATTCCCTTCATTTTAGAAAAAAGAACATGAAATGTTTGTCTAAATTTACCTCCTTTATCTCCTCAAGAAAAAAAGTATCATATCCGTAATAATGAACAGAAAATATTTATCTATAAACCTATCTTATTTTCTTGTTAGTTTCATTTAGTCTGCTAGAATGTTCTTTCTATATCTATATTTGACTAAATTGTATTTGGCTTCAAGACTCAGTTTAAGCATGACTTTCCCTGAGAAGCCTTCCCTAGCACCTTCCCCATTGCTCATACATATCTGCCTTGGTTTACATCCATAGAATACCACCATTTTACATAGTTCCATGGTACACTACCGTAATCGCTGGTTTACTTGATAGTCTCTCCCTTTAGACTAAAATCTCTTAAAAGTAGACATCATTTCTATTTGATTTCTCTCTTCACAGCTTTAATACTATGTCTGACGCAAAATAAGAAGTCTGTAATCTGTTGAATGAATAAATGAATGAGCATGAAGGAATGAATGAATGAACTGCATTGCCCAATGTCTAACAGCATGTAAATTATAGATTATACTGAGTCACTCTTTCCATTATACCAAAAAGAGCACAAAAAAATCAGTTAATTACTACTTTAGACTTCTTAGGACATTAAAAAATAGTCCATCAATGGTTCGATCGTCCCTTGGGAATCCTTCAGGAATTACCATAAACTAATTTATAAAGGACAAAAACATTTTAATGTCTCAAATGCAATGAAAGTTAAAATTCTATTATGTTGAAAAACTGAGGGGTGTTTTCCCCCTCAGAATTAAACTGCCACAGAACTGGGAAGTGACAGTGTGGTGCTCAAAAATAAAATCATCAAAGTCAAGTTAAGTGTATCCTTGTTTGTGCGGTCCTTCTAACCTCATAGCAGACCCAAGTATTCCTATCGTTCCGTTTTTAACAAACCCTTAGAAAGGTCCCAAGGTAGAAGCTGTCCATATCAAATGGCCTCTTTGAGATTTCCCTGGAGTAGTTCACAATCCCTGAGCCCCCAGGAATCTATATATATACCCCCTGTCAGACCAGGAAACAAGCTGAGCTCACATTGAATACCAAGTTGTTATTCTTGCTTCTCTTTAGTTCTTTTCATATAGTTTTGTGGTGTGAAATGTGGTGGGAGGTGGAGGCCTTTGCCAGAATGAATTTCCATCCTGCAGGGACACAAGTACTCAGCTGCTGCTGACACTACCCCCGTGCTAAGCTCTGTGTCCCAAACGAAAGCTTAGGCACTGACACCGGGCAACTAGAAGCTACTGCAAGGCTATTAACAAAAGAGTGATTAGACTGATGTTTCAAATATTATAGTTCTATCGTTATTATTTTAACATCATCATTACTATTTTTGTTATTATTACCTTCATAATACTGTATTCTCATGCTCATTTCCATGTGCTTCCAGAATGGTAGTAAGTGCCAGCACAGCTGCCATATGTGAAACAACCTTGTGTAGGCATGTAAAAATGTACTAGAAGATTAAAGCAACATCCATCATGTGTGTCATAAAAGGAAAGTGACTAACAAATGTTCCTTGTAGTCTATTGAACTAGCAAAATTACAAAGTATTTGTAGCATGTCTACTGTGTGCCAAGCTTTGTGCCAGATGTTACCTTGTCCTTGGCTTCTTGGGCAGGAACTCTGGGAAATTTTTCAGGGATGTGACCATTGTCTAAGTCAAGTCCTAAGTTTTTCTGCATCAGTTTTTTAAAACACAGCTAGGAAAACTTGAAGACAGCATAAAAAGAGGTTACATATGGTGGAGCAAACTGCAGTAAGCAAAGTCAAAATAATGATGATTTGTCCAGGAGGGAATGAGGACACAATTTTGACTTGGAGCAGAGTTTGTATAAGGAAGTAAGAGAAGTGAGACCTGAAAGGTAAGCTGAAAACAGATTATAAAAGGTCCTCAATGCCAGATAAACATGATGTTTTTGTTCAGTAAAGTAAAATGACCAAAGCAGTGCTATGTAAGACAAATTGGAAGAAGGGAGAGAAGATGGACAACCCAGTTAGAATGAGATTGCAGTGGTCCTGCTGTACAGACATACCTTGGAGCAGCAACAGAGAAAAAAGATGGAGACAGAAAGTATTTTGAAGGATAAAGAAAAAAGACATACTAACTGATGAAGTATTGGCCACAATCCTGATCTAAAAACTGTAATGAAATCCGAGAGATATGTTGATTCTTCCAGATATTTTAATGGCTGAGAAGGCTACTTTGCTCACCATGAGCATTGAATCAGTGTGGGTGCTCATAATAATGTAAGCCGTGTTTGTACATCCATGTTCTTAGCAACATTATTCACAATAGCCAAAAGGTGGAAATGACCCGCATGTCTACAAACAAATGAACAGATATACAGATTGTGACATATACATACAGTGGGATATTATAGCCTTAAAAAGAATAAAATTCTAATTCATGCTGCAGTATGGATGAGCTTTGAAGACATCGCGTTAAATGAAATAAGCCAGACCCAAAAGGACAACTATACTATGACTACACTCATACAAGATACATAGTGCAGTTAAATTCATAGAGACAGAAACTAAAATAATAGTTGCCAGGGGCTTGGAGAAAGGAAAATAGGAAGTTACTGTTTAATGGGTATAGAGTTTCAGTTTGAAGTGATAAAAGTTCTAGAGATAGTGGGGATGGTTGCACAATAATGTGAATGTACTTAATGCCGCTTAACTGTATACGTATAGTGGTTAAAATGGTATCTTTTATGTTATGTGTGTTTCACAACAATGGAAAAATAATCATGTGGCTCTGATGCCCTGAGTGGGGAGAGAGGAAGGTAAGGCCTGCCAACCCATTTAGCCAAGCTGCTCATCCTGAAGGGACCCTTCTCCGGGTCAGATACTATCAGTTGACTTGTTCAACTGGAGAAATGAAAATAAAAAAATGCCAACTACCACCTATATCAAAATGGTAATGGTAGCACAAGGGCACATGTCTGCCTGCTTGTCAGCTGTCCTGGTCTGACACTAACAGGAAAAGAGAAGCCACGTTACTAGCCAAATCAACACCTCACCTTGGTACTTCCACTTGGTAACAGACCCCTCAAGGAAAGGAAAAGTAACTTGCTTATCTCTATACCCATAAGTCCAGAGCCATGACAAATGCTTCATAGACACAGTCACTGAGGTTCAGGGAACTAGAATTACTTAATATACTTCTACAATTTAAATTTTCCCAAGTGGATACTCTGTTCAGCACTATGCCAGGTGGAATACAAATATGGAAAAAGGATAAGACATGGTCCCTGCCTTTTAAGATCGTATAATCTACTTGAGGGGACAAAAATCATACAATGATACAATAATGAACATTATGAGACAGAATATAATCAGGTGCTAAATTGTGTAGTGCAGATTATAAGTACTCTAGGAGGTCATAAAAATGTCTAACATCCTGTGGAAATGAATAATGAGTGGGGAAGTCTTTATTCACTGCCTGCTTGTAAGAGCAAGCAGAGAAAGCTATTAAATGGAACGAAGGCTTTTAAAAATATTCATTACATTTTAATTTTATGTGTTATACACCTCCTCTACCAAATAGACCCTTTCTTAACTTTTTTTTCTGATTTAATTTTTTTTCTTAGGCTATTTTACAAGTAATTAGAAAATGCCTCAAAGGAAAATAAACAAATGTGCCAACAACCATTTGAAAGAATGTGTAAATTACCATGAAACAGAGGTACTCAATGAAAAATTAGTAAATTGAGCCTTCGTAAACATAAACCTTTCATTCAAAGCTTAATTTGTTCACACAAAGTCAAGAAATAGCTATACAGACTCCCCACCTGCCCACATGAGTGCTAATGAGATCCAATGACAATTTTATTCATTTATCATCAGAATTCAGACCATCTGCTTTAAACTGGGAACTTCACATTCCTCTGCATGGCATAGATCAAAGCAGACAGAGATTTTTGTTCTTATGAAGACTCAAACTGTGAGCGTATATATCTTTTTGTTCTGGCCAACCTCAAACATTAAAAATTATATGGCTGTGTAGCTTAAGCAGTGAGCTGAAGAAGCAAGGCATTAAATTCTAGTTCCTATACTCTGTCTCCATCACTGTCTTTATCCCTCTTCCCTAAGTAGCAATCAAGCAGGTTGTGCTCCATCAGAATCGAGTAAATACAGAGCCACCTGGTATTTCCCAGTCAACTATTAACTCCACATAGTACTGGAAAGGCTTGGGGTAGTACACTGCTCCATAACAAGCTCTCCCAGTACTTTGTCACTTAAAACAACCATTTTGTTTCACTCACGATTTTAAGATTTTGTGGATCAGGAATTTAGGAGAGCTCAGCTTGGCCTTGGTGCTTCATCATCACATCCACCTGGTGCCACCTGGTAGTTAAGCAAATAATCAGTTTTCAAGATGGTTTCTTCCTTTAAATGCCTTGCACCTCTGTGGTGTTTCATGGTCTCTTGGTCTGTCTGTCTGTCTGTCTGTCTCTCCCCCTCTTCCAACACTGTCCCTCTGTAATATCCTCTAGAAAGAGCCAGGACTAGGGTAAGACAAGAAGAGGTGCTCTGGGCTTTTTTCTTATTTGGAAACATGGTCTTTATAGACGTAGTCAAGTTAAAAACTTTTTAAATGAACTCATTCCCAAGTGCTGCCCTTGTGCTGACTCAACCCTGAGACTGAGTGTCTTCCTAAGAGTGAAGCTCCCAGAGTGCAGCATTTAGGAGGCACTTGGCTCAGTGTCATGCAAGACACCTGAGAATGAGCGCGTCCCTGAATTTCGCATCCTTGGCACCTCACTCGCCTCACCGTAGCCCAGTCCCTGCCTCAGGGCCTCTCCACGTGGCTCCATGGTGTTGGGGCCTCTCACAGCACGGTGAGCTCAGGAAAGTCACTCCTCCTACATGACGGTTGTCTTACAGCTGCTTGGTCAGGAAAGGTCTATGCATGTAACTGGTATGGTGTCACTTTGGCCCTCTTCTATTGGTCAAGGCGGTCACTAGCTCTGCCCAGATTCATGGGTAGAGAAATAGACACCACCTACTTTGAGGGTCTAAGATGGTCTGATTGCAGAAAAGCAAAGGGGTATGAGAGACATTTTTGAAGACATCTTTGGAAAATACACTGTTCCATATGCTTCTTCATGAACTTTCCTTCACATTAATCCTGGAATGCTGTAACATCTTCCTAATTTATACCCTAACCTCTAAACTTCATCTTGAGTTCAGTATATTGAAGTATTTCAAGTATACAGCTTGCTACCATACCTCCCTCTAATAATTATCTTATTAGTTCCCTTGCTTAAAGTCTCCATTGATTCCCCTGACTTATCAATAAAACCCATACTCTTCTACCTATCGTTAAAATGTTCCATGATTTGGTTTCATGAATTCCATGATCTCACTTATTATCAGTTGAACTGTATCCCCCAAAAAGATATGTTCAAATCCTAACTTCCCAGTACCTACAAATGTAACCTATTTGGAAACATGGTCTTTATAGATGTAGTCAAGTTAAAATAAGGTTGTGCTGTATTAGGTTGACCTTAATCCAATGACCAATGTCTCTATAAGCAAAAGGAGAGGGACACCTGGACAAAGAAACACAAATAAGACATAGGAAAGAAGGCCACACGAAGGCAGAGACAGATTGGAGTGATACATCTGCAATCCGGGAAACGCCAGTGAGTGACAGGAGCTAGAAAGAGACAAGAAACGGTTCTTCCCTGGCACCTTCAGAGGAAGCACAGCCCTGCCAACAATCAGATTTCGGACTTCTGGCCTCCTGACTGAGAGAACAAATTTCTGTCATTTTAAGACACAAGGTTTGTGATAATTTGTTATGGCAGCGCTGGGAAACTAACACACCATACTCCAGTTCTACCCCCACTGCTTCCAAACACTCCTCCTTTACTTAGGCAAAGTTCCCTTCCCTGTCCCCATCTTCCAATTAATTGAAGCATCTGTCCTTGTCTTTTCCTTCCACTACAAGGAGCAAAGCAAAGCAGTATACACACCTATAAATCATGGCCGAGTTTTGCCTGACACCTCCTGGTGTTCTGCTAGGCGGAGCTACTTGTCCCAAATGCTGAGTCAGAGTACACCTGGGACAAAGAGAGTTACACACATTTGTCAACTTTAAAAAAAAATGTTGAGAAGACATTCAGTTTTTTTAGTAAGTGCTTAGACTTAGAAATAGAACAGTTCTTTCCCTGTCATATTCTTTGTTCATCAAAAAGCAAAGTGTTTAAGTGAGAGAGTAAATTATAGAAACAGATCATGCAAAGCTATAGAAGTCCTTCCTTGGCTACTCACCTCTTAGCCGTCAGAAAGCGTATGAACTGCAGTGACTTTCATCAACTGAACCAAAAATTACTTCCAAATAGTAATGCAATAACCTCAAGTTCTAGCGGGGCTGCCCTCATTATTGTTCCCATTTCCATTGTCAGAAACAGTGTATGAGAAGCTCCTCAAGGAATTCAGGTGGTTGTTTATCCGTTTTCAAAACTACCTTCTATGGTAACATGTGCAAAATAGATACACTTCTTTTTAATAATGGTCAGGACGGCCCACCTTATAGTACATATTGATCATTTGGTTGTAAATATAAATCAAGCCAGATACTTGAGGGACAGTGTCCGCAATGCAGGAAGCGACCTAATGCGCTGTTATATCCTACGCTGGGCGTTCCACACCTGCAGCCCTGAATACCCTGCGGCAGCCACACCCTCACAGGGAAGCAGGCCGCCTGGAAGGCACTTCAGAAAGTGAGCAAGATGGAGAAGAAGCTTGAGGAAGGGCAGAGTAATACAATGACGTTCAACTTGAAAAGTAAAAGTTTCAGGGGGGAAAAACCGTACCTATCTTACATATATGAGAAAGACTTTGCTAGTAAAGAATGAGTTAAAGAATTATTTTTTGTGCCCCAAAGAATAAAGCCGTCACCAATAAAAGGAAGTTTCAGGAAGACCAATTCCGAATTCTCATAGGAGCGATTCCTAAAAATCATTAGTAATTGTGAATTGTCCCTGAAAATGTTCATATAAAGACTCGTAATTCCCAACAATGTCTTATTTATCTTTATAGCCCTGATGCACAGCACAGTTACTCCCATATAATAACTGACTAGTTTGTATTTGATAAGTAAAAGGAAATTCAATGGTCCCCTCTAAACCCAGGATTCCAGTACCTTAGGATCCCAAAAGAAACTGAACTACACATAAATCACCACTTTTTCCTTTCAATGTGTCACGCAGTCATAATTCCTTCCAGCTGGGAGTGTATCCCTCAGGAAAATAAAGGGATCCCAAACATATCAGTACGGACATTTCAGGTAGTAATATACAATAATTAAGCATAAAATGTGGAACACTTAACAAGTTAAAGATTCAGATACACATATTCACACATACACTTAATCCCTCTACAATTCCCCTTATTCAAGGCAAAAGTGAGCTGCAATTTATCAAACCTTTAGCACAGGCATTATGCTCAGTGCTTTCATTTCATTCAAAAGCATTTACTGAATGCTGACAGTGCACCAAGCACGCCTAGTACTTTCAACCAATTCAGTGAAGTAGGTATTAATATCTCCACTTGAAAACCAAAGGAGTTATGTGACTTGTCCAAGCTCAGGCTGCCACTAGCCCATACAGTGCATTTGTGCAAATGTTTTTTTAAAAAGGCAAAGTACTTCTTCAAGATAGTGTACTTTCATTTGTCAGAAAATATATCATAATGTACTAATTTTATTAGAACAAGAATCTTTACTGTCCTCTGCCATGAAACTGTATCAATAAATATTCAAATTGATAACATCCATGATACAAATAGTGTGCACTTTAGGTGTTTTGTGTAGTGCACAATATACGCAACAGTAATGACAATCCTGTGAGTCTGACAAATGCAATGCCAGGATTTTACTACAAAGTAGTACCATTGACTCCTACCCTCAATGAGAATGATCAAGAATTTTACACAAATTACATAACCCTCTGGCTGCATATTACTGCTGTCTCCTCCTTTCAGCATTGTTTCATACTCTATACCTCATAAAATGTATTTAAATGGACATAGACCCACTGAATACACAGGAAGAAAATAACAATAGATGAATGAGAAGGGTTTCTCAGAAAACGCATTGTCAACATCTCCCAGACAAAAATGCCTTCTTCGAAGTCTGATTTTACCCAGTAGGCAAAGTGAAAAATATTCTTAAGATTAGTATAAAAAGTGGCTGGTGTGGCTCAGTGGATTGAGCACTGGACTGCGAAGCAAAGGCTCGCTAGTTCAATTCCCAGTCAGGGCACATGCCTGGGTTGTGGGCCAGGTCCCCTGTAGCGGGGCATGTGAGGGGCAACCACGCATTGATATTTCTCTCCTTCTCTTTCTCCCTCTTTCCCCCTCTCTCTAGAAATAAATAAATAAAATCTTAAAAAAAGATTAGTATAAAACTGTCATTCTCATAAATGTCAACCAAATTATCAGAACCTAAAGGTCTAATTATTACAAAAATGACTTAAATCAGATTCTTAGTGCTTCAGATCTAGTCCAAAATCAAGTCAAAGTGCTTCAGATTAATATTAAGCCAAATTCTGGAAGAAAGATATTTCAATAACAGGGGTCTTTCTGAAAAGGTTTTGACTTCTCCTAGGGAAGATACCCCAGAGTGAGAAATGGCCTAAATACCCAAAGGAAATTAAAATATCTTTAGAAAGAGCAATGTGTGTTTCTGTGGTGCTTCAGTCATCCAAACCACACTTTTTGGGTCTCTGCTGTGTTGCAGGTTTATATTAGAGGCTGAGAACACAGTGATGATCAAATACAAACCACGCTCCGCTCTTGCTCCAGCAGGCAACATTAATGTACAAAAGGTAAGTGTGACATGCGCTACAACAATAGAGAGCTAGATGAATTGTGATCAGCCCACTTGATGTTCTCCATACATAATTCCTTGGAATTAAGATAAATAGAGCTCACTAAAATTTAAGCAAGCTTTAAAATTAACTTAAAAGCAGGAAAAAGGACTCATGGACATGGAAAATAGTGTGGTGATTACTTGGGGAACGGGGGTATAAGGGGACTAAATGGTAATGGCAAAAAATGCAATAATGGTTAAAAAAACAAAAATCACTATCATACCTAGCACATAGTAAATTTGTAATAGATGTGGAATGAATAAATACATGAATTTTCCCCATTTACAAATTAGAGTTGGGCTGTAAACAAACATCCACATCAATTATAAAAGAAGTGTTCATGAATATAAAAATTTTTAAATAGCCAAAAGCCTAAGGCAATTTGAGAGAAGTCATTTAAATACAAACATCAATCATAATGACCAGCTTAAAACATACATAAATTATTTGTAATGTCGCTGAGAGCTACTTAATGATATATTTTCAGCATCTCAGTAGCACATTTATTTTTATTTTCAAAGCTTTGTGGACAATTTTTTCCCCTAAACCTCAGCTTTATCTATCAATCTGGCTTTGGCAAAAGTGATCAACTATGAGGAACTCTAATAACTTCCATTGCTTTCAGCCATCCACACAGAGGAAGTCTGCATTTCAATGCAAAAGTGAGAGAGAGACTGAAATACAGAATCCTTGCAGTAGAGAGGGGATCTATATGCATGAATTCCAACTTTTCAGGTGGGTAATTTGAGATGAAGGTTTTTACCTTCAACAGTTTTAACCACTCTGTCCTCTAATAACCAAGTAGCCCAATGGATGTTTAACTGAAATATAAGCAAAATGTTTCATACCTTACTCACTTTTTCATCTAATTTTTGTTTTTATTAAATTTATTAAATTTATTGGACTTTGTTTTTATTACATTTGTTGGGATGACATTGGTTAATAAAATTATATAGGTTTCAGGTGTGCAATTCTGTAATACATCATCTGTATATTATATTGCATGTTCACCACCACCCCCAGGTCGTCTCCTTATGTCAACATTTATCCCCCTGTGCCCTCCTCTACCCCCCCCACTCCCCTTTCCCTCTGGTAATCACAATACTGTTGTCCATGTCTATGAGGCATTTTTTGTACTGAGTGCCGGAGCACTAGAGATTATGCAAAAATACATCAAAAGGGATAGCCAACACTCCTGATTTGTAATTTAAACAAATAAAAGGAATATAAATATACATAAAGTGAAACAGTAAAAAAGGAAAAGAAATGAAATGGAAAGGGAAAGGATGGGATAGAATGGTATCAAATGGGATGGAATAAAAAAAAGTGAAGTGAAAAGACATGGGAAAATGAGTTTTGTACTCTTGGCTCCTTGGATGATTATCATACTGTTGTTCTACATTTTTTTTCTAAATTACTATGCAAAGCTTAAGGGCATAGTCTATCCTACTTTTTGCTACATCTTTAACACCTGCCATAGTGGGGAATATAAATTTAAGTGAGTAAATAAATAAATAGTAAGGTTTCACACAAGAGAAACAGAAAGTGTAACGAGCACTGAAATCAACACTGTGAATATAATAACTACCTCAGGCTTTAAGCAATCAACTTGTTAATTGTTACCTGAAATAAATCATGTAAATGTTTTCTCCAATTTTTATTTAGTAAAATCCATCATCTGTGCCTTTGAAGTGGGGACTTTAGAAGTTTTAGAAGTGACACTAAGTGTCAAAAACAATCTTTCAGAAAGACTTGAAAAGAAAATCAAAAACTAAGTCTTTCAAGAAGAAAGACTTAGACTAGTCGTTCAGTCTAGATTTCTAGGTTTATCCTAACAGGGTATAATTTTTTAAGTAAATATGCATGTAATTTTCTAAATATTAAAGGGTTCTCCTCTAATCATATTCCTCATGGACACAGAGTCTGAGCAAAAACCAAAAACTGAAGCAAGGTCCCAAGCTTTTCAACTGCTTTGATGGAATGAGAGGGGATCCAGGCACCTGATTACCTAATCCCACTGGAAGCTCTGGCATGCAGGGACTAGCAGCCTGTGGGCCCTAGAGATCGGAAACCCAGAACAGTTAACATGATACTCCCACGCTCAAACACAGATCTGCACATGGGCTGACTTCCATCCAGGAAGTAGCCCTGTTCTCTTTAGAAACTGCAGAGTAAACCAGGAAATCAACTCCGAGCATCATGTGTCTCTGCTCTGCCTCAGGCCCCCAACCCACATCCTAGTGGTTCTGAGACGTTTCTCAGATCAAACCCAACGAGAGGCAGGCACCTGAAGGCTCACAGATGACCCACCCAGGCCCTTCCACGGTGACAAGCCAGTTTTCTAACCAACACCCTCTGAGAGGAATGCAAAAACCTGTTCAGGATTGAGCTGCTTTACTCTTATTGTATGCAAATTATTCATTACCCTCTCCTTTTGCACATTTTGCTCTTGGTTTTCTCTGTCTACTGCCTGCTACCACTTTACCAATTTTTCTCCAAGTTACCTCAATTGTCTTGTACTCTTGTTGCCCTCAGAAACAAAAGAAACAACCAACTCCTTAGCCTAATAACTGAAACAAACACTTATTTTCAATGTATCAGGGAGTTGGAAAAGTTGCAGGCTTTAAGACTTCTTTGATATTCAGCTTTTTAGAAAGCAATTCTTGAAATTACTCTGGTTCAGTTCTTACTGAATTTATTAGGGTTATACTGGTCAATAAAATTATATAGGTTTCAAGTGTACAATTCCTCAATACTTCATCTGCACATTGCATTGTGTGCTCACCATCCAAAGTCTGGCCTCCGGTCACCATTTATCCCTCCTTAACCCCTTTCTACCTGCTCCCACCCCTCCCCTTCACTCTGATAATCACCACACTGTTGTCCGTGTCCAGGAATGTTTCTTCTTCTTGTTTCCTTAATCTCTTCACTCCATTTTAAATCTTGGAACTACGCCTACCTTCTCCGGTAGCACACGAACAGGGCACTAAAAGGTGGTATGTTACGAAAACCTGTTTCTGTAGTCAGTGCTTCCACATGACCGGCAGGGGGCAATAGCGTACCAAGAATCGTGGAGACAGTGGCAGGCTCTGAGAAACGGTTGAATTGCTCGCTGCACTGGGTGTGCGTGTGCCACCGCGATGATCTCAGCTCGCAGATGAAGTCTTTGTTTTTGTACTGTTTTACAATGCACTGTTCAGTCTTCTATATGAGTTGTGGCTTAGACAGCACTTCACTGTGCCAGTTTAGTTTAAGGAAAAAAAAGTGAAAGCGAAAATTAAAATGCAGCTAAATGAAACACATAAAGTCATAGAAGTAATGGTGCATGTATCTAAAGTTTGTCCCTTCTCAGTTCCCATCCACTTGAATACTGGAGAGTTTTTCTGGATTACAGACTTAATTCACCCGTGTGTTCTCCCCCTACGGACATCCATTTCATCCAACTTCCTCTTCCATACAGTTTTCTATTTAAAACAAAAACAAAAAACCAACTTATTTCTTTGTAAAAAGGCGGGGGAAGGGGTGTGTAAGCTGAATACTTGACTTTTTAAAAGACTTAAAAATACTTATATGTTGTGTTTAGGCCTGTAATCAAGCCTCCGAGTATGAAATTTTAATGTTTCTACGCTTTTTGAACATGTCATTTCAATGATATGTTTCAAACAAATTCTTCCCCTGTGAATGCACACCTTTGTATAAATAGTGAAAAGCTGTGAATCTGTATCTGATGTGTCTGGGATGGAATCTAAAATAGACAACAAAAGATCAGAAATTTGAAGGATCATTTACATTGCACCAGGAAGGTGTTCTGTAATCCAACCCTCAAAATCAGCAGAGATGAAACTACTTTCATGCATAATTTGAGTTCCATCCCAAAATATAATACCCATAAACCTGGCTTCCTCTCCTACCTAGGCTGGCATTCCTGGAGTTATTCATGTACTCCCTTATAGGTATTGATTTATAACTGTGAGTTGGCAGAAGTAATGTCATTTTCAAGATCTGGCACTAAAATTCCTCTCAAATTGGTGGCCTTGTGCTCTCCCAAAGAATGACAGGGCTCTAGCAGATCCTGTTGATCCTCCCCTCTGGCCAATTTCCTACTCTTCTCCTGTGCACTCCACTTCAGTCACACCAGCGTCCTTTCTGTCCTTTGAAAACACACCAAGCAGCCTTGTGTGTCAGGGCTTTTGCTTCAGCTGTCCTCTCCCTCCGGGTAAGTCTTAACCTCTTTTACCCAAATAGTTCATTCGTGCCCTCCTTCAACAGTTTGTGCAAATATCACCTTTTCAGTGAAGCCTTCCTTGATTACCTATTTAAAAATGGAATATTCTGTCCTGCATTTCCTATTTCCCCTTTCTCCTTAATATCCTCAATAGCACTTACTGTCATCAGACATGCTAGATATTACATATATAAATATGAGGTGAGATATCTGAAAGTAAACATATCAACCAATAGAGAACTTAACCTCACTATTAAAAGGACAAAGCAAAATCCAACTCTATGCTGCATAGAAAAGACAAAAACACACATAAAAGAAAATCAATCAGAAATCTAACAGTGAAAAAAAATGGAAAAGGTATACCAACAAAATGCACATAAAAATAACAAACAGAGATTTTTGAAATCTAGTTAAGTAGAATCCAGGCCAAAAAACATTACTAAGACAAAGGGCACTTTATAATGCTAAAGGCTACAATTCACAGTGAAAATTAAATATTTATGAAAGATTTGCAGCAAATAATGCAGTAGCTTCTTTCATGTAGCAGAAACTACAAAACAAGATTCAAAGAGAACAGAAATGCATACATAATAGCAGACTTTAGTGCACTTTTCTTAATCCATGACCAAAAAAATTGTGCAAAGAATATTTATGATAATTCACCCTATAATTTACATATAGACAAGTATATCTCAATAATTACATTAAAAATACAAATAATATTCTCCATCAACCATATGATGAAGGTAGGACTCCATAACAATCAAAACATAAGAAAGTCTTGCCGCCTTCAAATTTTAAATTTTTCTATTAAACATAGCTTGGCTCAAGGGGAAATACCAACTGATAGTGAGAATTTCAAGAAAAAAAATAATGAAACAACCTCAGAGTCTATGAGATACTGCTAAAGAATGTTCAGAATAAAATTCATAGACTTAAATATTTACATCATTAAAAATAAGAGAAATAAAAATAAGACATTGCACTAAAAAAGTTAGAAATATTTAAGGCTTGCTTTCTTTTCCCACTTTGGATTTAATTTTTTTTTTTTAATTAAACAACCTACGTTTGAAAACAACCTAAAACAAACCTAGCTGTATGAAACTGCATTTAGCGATTTTACAATTAAGTATAATATTGGTACTGTTATTTTGAAGCTATTATTTATATTGTGGAAAAAGTAAATAAGCAATTGTGTTCATATTGTATTATTAGGAAATATGTTTTTCACCAGAGAAAAAGATACACAATATAAAATCAAATGAGTAAAGAATTATTTAATCTTTCATTAAAACTGCAATGTAAGCACACATTTATTATTTATCTTTATCTTTCTTTGAAAAACTACTTATTTCCTACATCTTGTATTGAAAAGTCTGAGAAGTAGCAGCAGCCCGTTTAGCCACGAACACCCTTAAGTGCCTAGATTGTGGTCAACAAATACATTTTCACTGAAAGCAATGAAGACTCCTTTGAGAAATGGTTGATTATGTCTGGAGCAGTAAATGAGGTTGTTCCAATGTGACACTGGGACTCTCATATTGCCCAAAAGCAAGGAAGCCATCAAAACATTTGCAGTTGTCAAATGAACATAGAAGCCCAAAATGCACAATTTGAGCTTTAAAATGAATAGTTACTGTAATTATATAAAGGTGTAAAAAGAGATGCCAATAGAACTGATGGAAAGCTAGAAGGAATAGGAGGTTCAATATGGTAGCTGGATATAAAGTAACATATAGTAATCAATACCTTCATATATTTAAGCAATAGCACTTAAAGGAAAAAATAGGAGAGAAGACTCCATTTGCATCACCAAAAAATGAAATATATCCATAATAATAAATTTAACAAAAAATATGCAAAATTTATATGAGAGAAACTTAAAAGCTTTGCTGAAAGACACAAAACTGGGACTTGAAAAAGAGGAAAAATAACATGGCTCTTCAGTAGAAAAATGCAAAATCATAAATTGATGCCAATATTTAAAGTATTTTTATAGAACTAGAGTCTATAGTTTATATTTAAAAATGAATAAGCAAGAATACCCAAGAAACAGAAAAAACTAAACAAATAAAAAACAGCAATGAAGCAGGCCTAGCTCTAATAGATATTAGAAACATTATTCAGTTTCTGTAATTAAAACTGTGTAATGTTAGCATATGAGTAGACAATCAGATCAATGGGAAAAAATAGAAAATATAGCCGCAAGTACAATTTGGAAATTTATGTATGTGACAAAAGTGGTATCTCAAATCACTGGGAGAAAATTTGAGTTTTTAAAATTAAATGTTGTTAGAACAGCTAAATAGCCCTTTAAAAATAGGTAAAATTGAACACAACGTCACATAGGTGAAATTCCAGCCCCTCCCCCGCCCCCCAAAAATGTTCAACATGAATCTTATGAGAACCAACCTCAGTATCTGGAAAAACCACTGGCCTGAACTTCTCAAATATGTCAATACCAGAAAAAAACAACATGCAAAGAAAAGGGTATGGAAGTGTCCTAAATTGAAAGAAACTAAAGAGACTTGATAACTAGTAAATGTAATATGTGATCCTTTTTAAAACCTGGACTTATGTTTTTTAAACAACAATAGGATAAGCAAGGATTTTTTGAATATTTTGTTTTATTTTATTATTTTTGCGTCGTAGGGGCTGGGGGGCAATTGAGGAAATTCGAATATAGACTGCATTTACTAATTTGACAGTGTGTTGTGGATTCCAAGGACTTCTTATGTCTGAAGAACCTAATGATGTATTTTTTCAGAATATTGTATTGTGATCCTATAGGGCAGTCGTCTTCACTAGCGGCGCTTTTGCCCCACTGTCACACATACACTTGGCAATGTTTGTAAACATTTTTGGTTGCCACAACTGGGAGAGGTGAGGGTTGCTACTGGCATCTGGTGTATAAAGGCCAGGAGTGCCACTGAACATCGTACAATGCCCAAGACCATTCCCCTCCCCCTACATCGAAGAATCCTCCTGTCCAAAATGCCAGTAGCGCTGCGATGGAGAACCCCTGATTTAAGAGAACCCGTATTCTTAGTGGACAGGTACTGAGATGGTAGACTGAATTAAATGAAATTGTCTTTAGGGCAGATCAAATGTTGGTAATATTTAACAGTGAAGGGATGTGCACGACTAACTCTCAAAATGTTCAGCAAAAACACTGTCCATGTCCTTCCGCCCTGGCTTCCCTCCAGCCTAGCAGACCAGAGGGTCGCACTCCTCCCCAGCGGGGCTAACCCGCAGAGCCTGCGCGCTGAGAGCGCGCTGCAGAAGTCTCTGCGCTTGCGCCGAGCAGCCAGCCACACCCACGCAGCGCCGCTTCAAAAGTTACAGACCGGCTGGTGGACCGCGCAGTGCAGCCCGGCCGCCGACTACGAAGTGGAAAGGAAACCTCTGCGGAGTGGGGGTTGGCTTCTCCGGGATGACGACAGTGCTTTCCCAAGTCAAGCCCGGAAACCTCCTTCTTTGTGATCTGCCGAGGGCTGCAGACAGCATCGTTCACGTTCCTCGGAGGCCCCGCCAGGAGGAGCCAGCTGTGTATGCGTGCGCGTTGCAGGGCCATCCCCTTTCAGGCTGGACTCCCAGAGGTGAGTATCTACACTTTCGGGAGCAGATGCCGACTTCCTGTATCTGACGAGCCTGGGCGGTACTACGACTCGTGGTACCACTGCAGGAAAAGTGCCAAGGCAAGCTCGTTCCACACCGGGGCTTCTCTCCAGGAGCGCTTACCCAGGTAACACTCCAAAATACCTCAAGATTTCTCAGCCCGAGTCTATTAATCAAAGACTTGGCTTTTTCTGGAAAGAACCAGGTAACATATATTTTAGGATTTTTCAGTCCAGGACCAGTCTTTGTCGCCTATTTGGCCTTTTTTTTTTCTTAACTTTTTTTTTTTAACAACCTCATAAAAATGTAAAAACAACTCTCAGCTCCTGGCCTTACAAAACTATGAGTATGACAGTGATTAGACTGATCATTCCCCGTACCACGCAAGGAGGCTGGAGCTTGGATCCTAACCACAGCTTTGCAGTAAGGGCTCAGGTTCCATGGGGACTGTGGCCCACCTGGCCAGGTTTAGTTCACCGTCTTTTAGGTCCATACGCCCGCACCTGTGCTCCCCTCTTCCTGCTGGATTGCCTGTGGTGAGTTCCTGGCAGGCAGCCAGGCCAGCAGGAAACCCCCAGACCAGCAGCCACACCCTACTTTAAAATGACAGTCTCTTCCTGTCTGAGACCAAAGCCGAAGTACTCACACTGTGAATAAATTAAGATAAAAATAATACAGGTGTATTGGAAATAATTGTATTTTTGTAGCATTTTTTCTAGTGATAAATATAGCATATGTCCGCTATGGTAATTTGGAAAATACTGAAGAATGTATAGAAGGAAATAGAAATTCTGTATAATCCCAACCCACAAAAAACAACTATTACAATATTTATGTATTCCTTTAGTCCATTTTTTCCAATGCATATTAATAGGACAACTTAGTGAATAACAGGATTTTTTAAAATATTTCTTAATAAACTTTTGTTGAAGTATCAAATATAGAAAAGTGAGCCAACTATGAATATACACTTGAATAAACTTTCAAAGAGTAGCACAAACATATCCTTGCAACTACCACAGAGATCAAAACACAGATGGTTCCCAGCTTCCTTTATCCCTGTCCCCAGTCAAGGGCCCCACTGTCATATCCTCAAATACATAGATTGTGTTCTCTGTTTTTGAATTTCACATTAAATGAATATTCAGTAAGTATTCTATAGTTGTTGGTTTCTTTCACTTCATATTATATTTGAGATGCATCTGTGTTGTTCCCCGTAACAGACCTTTTGAAAAAATTTTATGCTGTATAGCATTCAATTATATGAATATACCATAATACATTTTTCCTTTATACTGTTTTTTTATTAATTTCCCCTCTGTTGATAAATAATTCATATATCAAACACTTCATTCATTTAAATCGTACAATTCGATGGGGTTTTTTAGTATATTCATAGACAGGTGAACCATTGCCACAGTCAATTTTAGAACATTTTCATCACCTGAAAATAACTCCATTCTTCTCTAGCTATCATTCATGTCTCCTCCCCTCAACAATTCTCTCCAGCCCTAAGCAAGCACTAATCTACTTTCTGCCTCTATGTATTTGCCTATTGTAGACATTTCATAAAAATGGAATCGTATAATATGGGGTGTCTTGTGACTGGTCCCTTACACTGATATTAGATATTCATGTTATTTCTAGGTTTGAGATAATTATAAATGATATCGCTGTGTATGATATGTATCAATGAAAACAAATCTCTCACATAGAGATACATATTTCTATTGGGATATATACCTAAAAGTCGTATAGCTAGGACATAGGTTCTGCTTATCGTTAGCTATAGTAGATAGTGCCTCAGTTTTGCAAATGTATACACCCACCAGCAGATATAATGAGTTCTTTGTGCTCCATACCCTCACCAACATTTGGTGGTTGTGTGTTTGCAATTTACATTTCTCTGACTAATGAAAAAGAACATCTTTTCATGTGATTATTACTCTTTTAGAAATCCTCTTTAGTAAAGCACCTGTTGGTTCTTTACCCCATTTTTCTACTGAGTTGTCTTTTTCTACTTCATTTATATATTCAACATATGAGTCCATTTTCATTTGAGTGCTCCAAACACAGAAACACCTTTTCATAATCTGTGGCTTATATTTTAACTATCTCATTGTTAAATTTTACTGAATGTGAATTTTTAATGTTTAGTGAAATCTAATTGATCAGTTTTCCTTTATGGTTAGTGCTGTTGCTGTCCTGTTTAAGAAATCATTGCCTGCAAGGACATTCTCTTGTGTTACCCTCTAAAAATAATATTGTTTTCTTTTGAACATTTAGATCTGCTAACTGTGAATTGATTTTGGAGCATGATATAAAGTAGGGTTAAATTTTTTTCATATAGCCAATTGACTCAGGTCCTTTCCTGGAAAAAAACTCCTTTTCCCACTGCTCTGCAATGTCACCTTTGTCATAAATCAATACCTATATTGGGATTAGTAAACAAGGACTTTAAAAGAAACATGACAAATATAGTAAAGAGATTACTGTATTTGAAGCACCTATTTTATCCTAAAAATAGGATAAAATAGATGAAGAGAGAGGGAATTTTAAGAGAGGTACAGATTATATTTTTAAATAGCAAGAAGAAAATGGCAATCCTACAACTGGAAAATACAACATCTGAAGTTATTTTATGGGATTATTGGTAGTTGGACACAATAGTAGAAAGAATGATCAACTTTAAGACAGGTTGGTGGAAATCATCCAACCATGACTCACAGAATAGTATCAAGTGCTCTCTAACATACTTGAAATTGAACTCCCAGAAGGCAAAAAGAGTATGGGGGAGGAAAATGTTTGAAAAACTATCCACAAAACCTTTCCAGATTTGATTAAATATATTTTATCGAGGATGTCTGCTTGTTTTCAATAAACAGTTGACTCCAATAACCTAGCTTGCCATGAATGGAATTTAGAAGTTAGCAAAATAATTATAAAGTTTTGCATCTACATGAATAAACAGCAGGACATTTTACATTTGCACAAAATGTAGAAAAATACTTTATTGGGTGGAACCGTCCTGAGTGTCACTGTACTTTTAACATAAATATTCCCTGCCTGGTAAAGGCTTGTAGTACCACCCAATCAATAATACCAAGTGTCTTCACAGTTTTTCAGAATATTCCCTCGGTGCATAGCATGGCCCTGCATCCATTGTGAACCCCTCTCTCCCATGACCTGTTATTACCTCCTTTGTCCAAGTCCTTTCTAACCTCAGCTCCTAATGCTCACATCGCTCAAACAACACTGGTCTCTTTCCATCTCAGAGCTTTTCGGATTTCTTTTCCATCTTCCTGAATGCTTCTACCACAAATACCCATATGACTTACTCTTTTCTCTTCTCCAAGGCTTTGTCCAAATGACATTTTCTCAGTGAGACTTATGGATTAAATGAAACAAAACAAAACAAAAAAACTTGTTCATTATTTTCCCTATCCCTGGTTGATTTTTTTATTCAGATATAATTGGTATATGACATTATATTAATTTCAGTTGTAAAACATGATTCTATGTTTGTATATATTGTGAAATGATTACCACACCTAGTTATAAAATGTTTTTATTTATGATGAGAACTTTTAAGAGCTACTCTCTTCAACTTTCTAATATGGAATACAGTATGGTTAACTTTGCTCACAATGCTGTGCATTACATTCCCAGGGGTTATTTATTTTATAACTGAAGTTTGTACCTTTTGACAACCTTCACCCATCTATTTCTACCTATATCTTTTATTTGAAATGCTCTGTATTTTAATTAATTTGCTTATTGTCTTACTTTTCATAGCACTAAAATATAAGTTCTGGTGAGAGGGGAGGGGAATTCACCAATTTTGTTCTTTTTGGTTTCTTAAGTACCCAGAATTTGTAAAAATTTATCATTGTTAACATTCTCGTCAGGCCTGGCTTATGGACAACCTTAGTTTCTTCCTAATAGCCCTTGTATCTTTCAGGGCATTTTTCCACAGCTTTTCATAAATAAGAAAGCCCTGATAGTATTCTAATAACTTTTACATTTTTAAGGTATGTTTGAGTTTCTCGGCATAACTGATTATAGTAGTAAAAGCTCCAGGCTTTTACCAAGGAGAATAAGAGATGTGATATGGTTGTTTCCAAAGCAACAAAAAGCTCCACCTGATTAAGTCCACCGAGGGCTTCTTATTAGACTGGGGTATCCAATCAAACTGCTTGGCACTATCATCACAAAGAAATTTGCCTATTCAATGAGAGAGTAATTTGTACCAACTATTTTTCTTTAGGTGGTCAGGCTTCAGGAGGGATGGTGAACTTTCAAAAAGGAAAAAGATGGAAAATCATCGAATTACCATAAACTGCTGACAACTGAAAAAGTGTTTCTAAAGTCTCAAGAAAAATTGTATTTCTGCATTATATAATCTACAACAACCTACTTACCTACTGCCTTAATCTATCTTATTCTTGAAAGCAGAGCCTGAAACAAAGGCAGACTTATTCTATTTGAGAATGTGATCCTAGGGAGCAGGAATGAGAGACAGAGGAGCGAAGGGGTGGGGCGGGAGCAGGGAAAGAACATCCAAGCAAAACAAGGTGGTGTTATCAAGTGTGCACCACTGCTAATGGTTTCTTAGTGAAGAACCTTCTCAGGAGTCTTACTAAACTTTGTCTCAGACTGTGTGCCTGAGGATTGAAAGGGAGGAGCAGTTAATTCTCAGCAACCATCTCCTATGTGCTAAGGACTGTCCCCACTGGTGTTACTCTCTCCACCCCTATGCAAAGCCAGGGGAGCCTCACTGCTACCAGAGCATCACACATTGCCACGTGAGAGAAGCCTCGGGACAGGAAGCTAGATTCTGGGTGCATGCTGGAAGCAAGCCACTGTCAGCACAGAGCAGGGTGAAACCTGCCCAGAACTGTTCACCACAGCTGTGGCTGGAATTGGAAGTTGAAGAGACGGGAGACAGTGCACACGAGTCCACAGGATGTGCTCTTAGCTTTATCCAAATCTATTCCCTCCTGCCTTTCTATAATCAAAATTTCAATGTCCAGAACAAGGATGGCAGAAGGGTTGAATTTGTTAGAGGGATGTTTATAAGAAATAGAACATGAACATGAGAAATAGGACATGAGAACTTGGAAAAAACATTTTAATATTCCATTTGAAAAATTAGATTATTGGGTAAAGATATTGGGTATCTTCTGAACTCATGTTATCTCAGAAAACTTAATCATGAATTGTTTGGAGAAATAAAATTAACCTTTTGTTATATTGCTGTGAGCTTTATAAATCAATGTCATTTACTTTTCTTAAGATACTACTTTCTACTGTCACATAGCACTAGTGATACAGAGCTTACAACCAATGAAACAAAAATTGGTAGAAACAGAGGAAGAGAAAGTATTGGGTTAATTTTTATGACATAAAGGGTTGGCATTAACAGTAGTTGGAATGGGGGAAACTACGTGCTTTGATCCAGGCTTCCTCTAGGAGGCTCCACCTTATCAAAAGTAGTTCTCTCTGTGCCTACACCCCTGTGATGCCATCATACTTTCTTACTTGATCTGGAATTGCCACCAATAGGATAGAACCTTTAAGCTACTCAATTCAACATGTGTGCAATTACTATTTGCTAAGTACAGGCACTATATATTTGAATAAGATGTACTATAAAACATGATATCCAAAAATTTCAGAATACATATTCTTTTAAGGTTTGCCATTCAACATTTACCAAAACTGACCATTTGATTGATCACAAATCAGTTCTCTGCAAATTTCCAAAGACTGAAGTAATACTGAGTATAAATGAAAGCAGAAATCAATTACATAAAGACAAAAAATTTCCAAATGCTTATAATTTAAGAAACACACTTTGAATGATCCATGAGTCAAACTAAATCACAGTGGAATTCAGATGGAAATGCAGCATATTAAAACTTTTGGGATTCTGTGATAGCAAACACTTATGGGAAATTTATAGCTCTAAATACATTAAAAGCTTCACAAAAAGATTGGCTGTCGATATTCCCAGAAGCCAGGGGGAAAAAAGTGTTGAAGCAGCTTTTCAAACATTAGACAACTGACAGCAAAGTCACAGAGGGAAGGAGACAAGGTGACTGTACAATTGCCCAGCCTCCCTAGGTTTAAGCATTGGATCACGTTGCAGGAGGAGAAGCTTAAGTACAGCAGAGCACTTGCTGAGTTGAGACAAAGATTGGAGTTGAATGAGACTGAGATGGCTTGAATTTCCAGAGCAGAGCATCTGTGAAGAGGGAAGTATGAAAATAAAAACTACAGAAATCAGCGTACAGATGCCTTTGTGTCCATTGCTGAACACTAAGCTTACCAATTCCCAAAACTAGCACAAAAAAGAAATATTTAACTTCTGTCCAGCCGTCAAAAGGAGTCCTCATTCAGAACTCCAGATGTTCACTGGGATCCCAGGAAGGTTACATCTTGTGTAAGTCTGACAGTAAAATCTACACTAGACATGCCACCAAACAAACAAAAACCTTACAAACAAGCCACAATATTATGAAGCTGATACACAAGTTAACTACCTGTCATAACAAGTCCAAGTGTATGTTATGTCAGGTCCTCCAAGATGCACATGCAAAAATAGATTTACAAGGGATCTATTTGGGGAAATGCCTCTGAGGGTTGAAATAGAAAGGAAGCCAGAGGAGGAAGTTTTCAGACTGTAGCATGTCTAACCCCTTTGAAGGAAAGAGGGAAAGAAGGGGGGTGGAGTAGCCAGTCTCAGGCTACAGCCGTGAAAAGTTTAAGGTCAGGCTGATGAAAGTTGCCCCTCAGAGCAGTCCCCTTGCACGCAGGAAAGGCCTGCATTAGTCTACCTGCTCTGCTCGTTGTTCCAATGGAAAACAAACTCATGGGAACTGTAGCCTAAGCATGAAAATATCAATGGACTCAGAAAGCAGCAGATGGGGCCCTCAGTCAGTTAAGCTCCCCTCAGCAAGAGATCTGGGTGAAGCACTTGCACCGCTGCCAAAGTCCACCTCTAGTGCTACTCAGCACTGTTCAGGGAGAAAGACCTCCATTATTACAGTGAGAGGGCCTGTCTTTCTGAGGAAAAGCTTAGCAGAAGGCAGTTGGTTCAAAGGCTGAAACTACATCCACTGTCTCTAATCTCACGGTGGCCAGTGGTCCTCTTCCTCTCCTTCCTCCACTATCCCATTTTTTAATCCCCTCACAGTTAACAATCAGCTCAGGAGTTCTTGGTGGTTTACTGGATGATGTGATGTAAACTTTCATTCCTGAGAGTTCTGAACCCTTAGTAATCATCCCCTTCTTGGACTGAGTTTGCCATGTTAGCGTGTGTTCGGTTACAGTGGGGCAAAGAACAGCAAGAAGTACCAAGTGGCTCACCTGGGATCCATCCCTGCCTGTCCCATTGTGGAGAAGCGGCCCAACCCCCTGCCATGGGGGTCAATTACTCTAGGAAAGTAGTGACTCCTCACCTGCACCCACCTGGGCATGAGGAATACACAGTGTTCTAGTGGCAATCATTTCTTTTGGTTCAGTGGGACTTACTGTAGCCCCTGGCAAGAGAATGCCCTCTTTGGGAACCAAGACCACTAAGCTTGCAAAGGGCAGAGTTGCAGGGCAGAAAGCACAAATACTTCCGGTAAAAAGTCATTAGAAGTATTTTAAGTAATGCCACTTCTTTTGCCACCACATTTGACTCCCATAATCCTTTTGGGCACGTAGCATCATGGAGTTCCCTGGTTTAATGTATACACCGTATTCTGAAAGATGACAGCCCATCCTTTCAGAATGTTGCCTCAAAGCTCATATTCAGCTGTGCCTTTGGAAGTCTTGGAGCATTCCACGAGTGGCTGCATGTATGACGCTGCAGAGCAGAGTAGCATGTGATAAGAACAAGGTTCCCATGGTCATGGGCCCGCTCTTGCACCTTCATCATAATGAAGTGCTTGAATACTGTGTAAGTCCTTTATTGTGGTGCTGGCTGAGGCTCTGCAGGTAGTAAAGGCAAACCCAGACCTAGCCTAGGTTCTATCCTTGTAAGAACAAACAACTGGCCCTTCCAGGATGGAAGAGACACATTATAGTTGACCTGACACCATGAGACTATTTAGTCTACTTGAGGAACAGTGCCATATTGAGGGCTCAGTGATGGTTTCTGTGGCTGACAGCATGGACATTCAGAGGCTGTAGTAGCTAGATCAGCCTTGGTAAGTGGGAGTCTATGGGCTGGGCCCATTTATAACTTCCACCTCTGCCACTCTAGCCACCTCATTCATGTCCTCGACATGCCACTTCAGGGTCTGATAACAAAATCTGGCTAATCTCAACTGGCCAAGTGCTAAGTACTCCATCCATGATGGCTGCTTACTCGTGGGTGCTAACGTGGAACAAAAACCTTCAAACTCTTATGTCCACTCCCATATGTCCATCTACCTACATCTACCTTAGACTTCCTTGTAATTTTCCAGCCTTTTTCCATCCACACCCATGAACAAACGGCCAAGCCATTAGTCACTGCCCAGGAAACTATGTACTCTCATCTAGAACAAGTTCTCCACAAAAAAAATAATAATGGGGTATACCATTCACAGCTTCATTTACTAGAAATATTTGCCCTTTCCATTGTCCTTCAAGGTCATTCCTGGACATAGCTATAATGTACCCCACTGTGTCTGATCCTCTTTCCTAATTGGAATTGAAAAGAACACCTTCAGCAGATCATTGGCTACATACTATGTACTGGAGCTCTTCCTTTTTATCGAATTTATTGGGGTGATAATTGGTTCACAAAACCAAGCCCTTTTTAATTTCTTGTAATAAATAATATCACATCTGCACAGGAGCAGCAATAAGGGCTAATGCTGGGTTATACAGTCATTCTATCCACTTCCTTCAAAGCTCAGACTGGCAAAGTGAATGGAAAAATGATGAGGACCACCAGTAAGCTCCACCTCTCCCATCTGAGCCAAATGCTTTTGATTTCCTTCATTGGCTGAGATAAGGAAGAGTTTCAGAGATTTCCATTTGGCTTTCCCCACTATGATGTCTTACCTCATATACCAAAGGCTTCATGTGTTGCAGTCATTTCCAGTTATACACTGAGACACTGTAGACATGAACAGCTGTGGGTCCCCAGACCCAGTGTGTCTATAGTATGTCAGACTCTATAGTATGTCATGATCCCCATGAGCCCCTGCTTTAATGGCATGTCACTATGCTGGTTTGGGTTTTCAGATATCAGTGTCAACACAGACCTTACATCCAGTAATCCTTGAAATGTCTGGATATTCCCCTTTCTCAGTGTCCTACCATCCTATCAGTTGGCCACATGGCCATCCAGAGAAGAACTTGGAGATTCATCAGAGTATGTTCCTGCCACTGCATAGCAGGGTCTTTCCTCTGAAGGACCCAGCCACCATTTCCATCTGTGGGTTCCATATCTGAAGACTGCCTCAGGTCTGGGAACCAAACAAGGAATTGTGACATTTCATTGGGCCAATGCCCTCATGCTCTTCCTTTTCCATATTTTCCTTACTGGTTATAAATGTTAAGCAGCCTTTTTGTTACTTGCCCATCTGTTTTGGCTATAGCAGCAGTATGTTCAATCAGTCATCTCTAAAACTTCCTGGAGTTCAAAGCCCCTTCACTGCCCCTCCAACTTCACCAGTCATTACGGTAATTATGGCCTCTTCACTTTGGTACTTCAGCACCAGTCCCGTATTGGTTCAGGGCCCATCACCCCTGAATGATGTTAACAAGCCCAGCTCTGTGAGCACCTCAGCCATGGTCAGCCCTGATCTAGAGAAAACAGCCACCCCTGAACCCATGATGCTCGTGCCTTCTCACAGGCACATTCTTGGTGGCCTTAGTGAATCATGTGTCTTCTGGGCCCTGCTTTGGAACAAAATTATGTGGTGGGTTTTCTAGCCTCACGATATATCCAATCTGGCACGACCAGTTCTCTCAGCCTCTTTATTACTTCTCCCACAATTTACCAGGACAACTGGGCATTTCCATCTCACTCAGTGTTGGCCATAAAGATATCAGGCTTCATACCCTGTCAGTGAATTTGTCCCATCTCCTGGGATTCTTGCGAAGATGAGAAATCCTATGTCCCAATAAAGTACCCCTAAATAAACACACTCTTGTTTCTGTAGTCCTATATTCTGATCCCCTAAATAAACCACCCTCAAAATCCAATCCAAGGAGTACTCCCCTGGCTCCTGGTGGTACAGGCTATTTCTTGTAGCTCCTTCAATGTGTAATCTTTTTCTTCCTTTATCAGGCCCAGCACTTTCTAATTGAGGTTATGCTGGATTTAACATAAGTTGTCTGCCTAGCAGCCAAGAAAGAAGATAAGACATCTCATGAGGGGGCACCTAGCCATTGCCTTGTTGTGGAGGAGACTTTATGACATTTTTCCACCACCGGGAAGTCCACAGCTTTCCATAAAGTGCTATGCAGGTGCATACGGCTGCACTGGTAAATTCTTCCAAACATTTAAGAAGAAAAATAACAAGCTTACACATTTTTCTACTGAATAGGAAAACACAACTACTTCCCAACTTGTTTTATGAGACAATCATAACTTTGATACCAAAACTTGACAAGGATATTACAAAAACAGAAAATTTTATAAATGCAGCCAACATAAAGACAGGATTGTGTAATCAGATTCAAAGACTGACAGGAATAAGAGATTTTATCCATTATAGAGTTTTGCTAATAATGTCAAGAATACAAGGGCTCAAGAGGTCAGGCAAAGCAGAGAGAAGCTCTGAACCATGCCTATGGCTTTCCTGGTCCTTCCTTCTTTCAATGGATGGGCTATAAGGCCAAGCTGGGAAGATATGTTCTCTAAGTGAGGTCACCTCACACAACAAGGAATATTTTAGGTCATGACACTTCTCTATTTTGTACCCAGGTAATTGTGCATTTTCCTGGATGTCATGCTTAGTAAATTCATAGATTCTGGTTTTGATTATCATAATCAATCCTGAATCACGGACATCCTACTAAAAGAACTCACCTCCTAATATTACTTTATTTACATGAAGTCTGTTGTCAATATAAATACAGGGAGATTAGCCTGGGTTACCTGCCATCTTTCTTTCCTGGAAACAATCCCCAAGATGTTTCCAGATGAGGAATTAATTGGAGGCCAGCCACTTAACTCTTTCCTATTCAGAAGCCAATAAATCTCACAAAAATAGATGCTAAAATATTTTTAAATATTTTAAAAGGACTAATACATCATAACATTTGAAAATTAAATTAATTTATCATGTAATAGATTAAATGAGAAAAACCATATGATAAATTCAATAAATGCAGAATAAGCAATTGACAAATCAATACTCATTAACATCATAAATTTCTAGCAAAGGAGAAATAGAAGTGAATTTTCTTAACCTGATAAGGGTAACTACTAAAAATCTAAAACTAGCATAATACTTAATGGTAGAACAGTCTTTCCCCTCAATATTGGGATTAAGGCAAAGATATTCACTCTCATAACCTCTTGTCAACATTGCACTTGATGTCTTAGCCAAGACAGTGAAGGAGAGAGAGGGAGAAAAAGAGAGCAGAAATATTTATTGGAAAGAAAAAATAAAACTTTACTTTATGATTGTGTCTGTAGAAAATCTGAGGTAATTTATAAATAAACTGTAAGAATGGCTATATGAATTTACCATGGTCAAAATATCATATGATACAGGGACACTATCAAAATCAATTGCACTACACATCCTTGTACTGTATCAATTGGACAAATAAAGTTGTTTACATTTACAATGGTAATAAAAACACCAAATATGTAAAAATAAAGCAATTATATTTAAATTTTTCTACATGGAAAACTATAAAATATTGTGAAAAAATTTTTAAAGATTTAAATAAATGAAAATATAAACAATGTTAATTGAAGGAAAAGTCAGTATTTTAAAAATCAATATTTTTAATTTGCTCTAAATTTACCAATAGAATGAATGTAAAACTAATCAAAATCCTAGCAGGGTTTTTTTTTTAAAGATTTTATTTATTTATTTTTTGGGGAAGGAGAAGGCGAGGGAAAGAAACATCCATGCATGGTTGCTTCTCGCACGCCCCCTACTAACCTGGCCCACAACCCAGGCATGTGCTCTGACTGGGGACAGAACTAGCGACCCTTTGCTTCACAGGCCATCACTCAATCCACTGAGCCATATCTGCTAGGGCAGGGTTATGTTTTTGTTTTGGTTTGTGTTTCTTTTTGAGAAAATAAACTGAATTTAAAATGTATGTGGAAATAGAAAGGACCAAGAATAGCCAATAGTCTTGAAAAAGAACAAGCTGGAAGGCTTATACTACCAGATATCAAGACATGCCATAAAGACAATAATGTTTGCACAAAGATAAACTAACAGAATAATGGAATAAAATAGAGGAGTAAAACTGGGTATTTTTCTCCAGGGACAAATGCTTTGTTCCTACCCCGCCCCCCGAACCCCCGGCTCAAACTCATATCCCGACTCAAACTAGACTATAAGCTTCATGCTTTGAGGAAAAGAGGCCATAGAAAATTCACCAAAATATTCTTGACCAGTGTAGCTCAGTTGGTTGGGCATCATCCCACAAAGCAAAAGGTCACTGATTTGATTCCAGTCAAGGCACAGGCCTGGGTTGTAGGCCAAGTCCCAGTCAGGGCGTGTGCAAGAGGCAACCCATTGATGTCTCTCTCACACATTGATGTTTCTCTCCCTCACTTTCTCCCTCTGTTCCCTTCTCTCTGAGAATAAATAATTAAAATCTTTAAAAAATATTTAAAAAATTCAAAAAATAAAAAGGTTAATTACTGGCTTTAAAGTTTTCCAATAATCAAAATCATGGCATAAAATTTAGGATTGGAGGTATACTTGTCTAGCTAAACTCCTCTATGCACTACCCTCTGCAAACTAACTTAAAGAAAAAAAAAAGTCAGCATTAAGTGATAAGAAAATAAATTATATTTGGAGGGAAAGCAAAAGAGTTAACTGCTGCCCCTGCTGGTCTGGCTTAGTGGATTGAGGGCTGGCCTATGAACCAAAAGATTGCTGGTTTGATTCCCGAAAGGTGTTGGCTTGATTCCCAGCCAGGGCGCATGCCTGGGTTGCAGGCCCCATTTGGGGGCCTGGGTGAGGTAGCCCATCAATGTTTCTCTCACACATCGATGCTTCTCTCCCTCACTTTCTCCCTCCCTTCCCCTCTCTCTAAAAATAAATAAATAAAATCTTTAAAAAAATTTTCTACTTAAAAAAAAGTTAACTGCTGCTGAAGGTATCTGAAGAGATAGTCAATATTCTAAATTAGAGCATGATAGGAGCCCCAGAAAAAAATACATGATCAAAGACTGCAGAAACCAATGCCCTACCACCTGTCTGGTTATCTTAAGAAAGTTAGAAATTGAAGTAGAAATATCTTCACTGAGTAGGCAGATGGATCCTTATCTACTTCACAGACATTATGGGGCCACAGGATCAAGCTAATGTTTGTCTTGGTGTGATTGAAAACATTTGGAAAATGACCCCAAGAGCTGACAGACCTTCATAGCCTAAGATGTGGTGTGAGTTCATTGAAGAGGTGCAGGGTGGAAATGCAGGCATCTCAGCAGACGTCAGCATGGAGCATGACATGGTAAACACCAGAAAAAGACAGTGTTAATCTCAGTTCATGCCAATCAAGAATCACATGTATCCCCCAAAGCTATGACATGACTTAAGTCCCTTGGAGTTTAGCCGCAATCCTGAGTAGACGAGGAAAAACTGTTGTATCAAATCATTTTAAATCATAATGTCTGTATACCTAAAAAATGACTGCAGTTAAGGATTTGGGGGCAGGGGATGTGCATATACAACCAAGCAGAATGAGAGCTTAAGATGTAAATTAAGTTCAGTTATAGGAAAACAGAGCCATTTCCCCACACACCTGAGTGTGTGACTTGCAAGCCCACAGCTGGCATAGCAACAACAACATTTTCAAGCAGGACCTGCCGGGCAAAGGAACCTGGAGCAAACTCTCTGTAATCAGTTATTTTAACATGAACTGCAAGGCCTTGTAAGATTAAGGAGACATTTATCAAATTAAGTTCTATGGAACACTCGTTCCATAAATTATGAATTGATGTTAAGAAAGACACAAAGTTGGAACACTTCTTCAGTACCAGATTCTCAGAGCCACTCCCATGTGAATGTTTAGTGCAGCTCCTCACAAGAGATAAATTGATCAGGCCCATGTGGCAGCATCATGATGTACAGCCCCGATCCCCTTTCGAGAAAGGACTTGGTCCTCATTCCCTGGGAGTACGGTCAGCGGGCGCCCTGCTGCTGTAGCCCTCCATGGGGGTGCCCTCAGCTGCGCGGAACCGCCTCACCTAAGCGCACCTCTTCTCGGGGTTGGCCCACATCCAGGGATCTGTCCTGGCGAGGCACCAAGTTGTCCTCTTCCCTATCTCAGAAAAACTCTGAAGGTTATTCCAAATCCAGGGCTCTCCATGGTGTTGGCCACAGCTACTTGTTGGACCTGCATTACAAATCAGCTTCTCCCTTTACCTAATCAAGTGTTTGTCCCAAGAGCTCTTCTTAATTAACACCTTGCAGGTTAAATTACATCTCAGAGTCTGAATCCTGGAGAACCTAGTCTGAGATGCCTCTTTTCCCAATTCTGTTTACCCACCAAAGCCTTTCTTCACAGAGTACCTGATAAGCATGGGGTTTAAGAAACACAATTTTGGATGCAGGTGTGAGAACCGGGTAAGCACTTGTGTGGAGAGTGGGAAAGAGGTACCCAAGACTTGAACACCAGCCTATGAATTCCTGTGAAACTTGAAACCAACCCAATTTTGAGATATAATTTTTGATGTCTAATTCTTAAAGTACTACAGAATCCATTACCTACTGAGGTAAATAGAGAAACTCTAAATATGATATGATCTTCACAAGTGAATTTTATTTTTCCTCTAAAAATGCTTAAATCTCTTAGGTGGGGTCAGTGGTGTATAAAATGAAATCATTTCTGTCTAACAAATGCAAATATTTCACCTACACAGTTGTCTTTGGATATTAAATGAAAGAAGAAAAGAGAAAGGCATAAGGAAAACCTTTGAAAATCAGTTTCCAAGAAATAAAAATTAGGCAGTAGGATATTTACAAAACTGAAAAATTTCAGAACTAGAAAATGCCAAAAAAAAAAAAAAAAGTCTAAATGGGTTATAATATGCTTAACCTTAAAATGTTTGTGTTTGGCAATCCAGTGACAAATATCATTTCAAGATATAACTGTATTACCAAAAAACATGAAATAAATATTTTTTACAAATGCTTGAAATAAGCATGTGTGTATTTTAATACTACTTCGAAACAAGGAGCTGGCTTGACAGAATAACACCTAAATGATCAGAGACAGTGAACTCAGGCTACATGATCAGAACAGAGCAATTTCTAAATAAAATGAGATCTGTGTAGCCTCCACTGATGCGGCTCGGGAGGAGCTTGCTTCAGCTCACTTGAATAAGCCACTGTCTATGGCTCACAAGGGTCCCGTTCTTAATGAGGTGGTGCATAGCAGCAGCACACTGTGAATCCAAATAGCAGATGGCAACACTGTTGAGTAGGCTGGCAGTCTGATGTCTAGCCACCAACTGGCAGCAATCATTATTAAACTGATTCATGTGCCCAGGGAAAATCTTCCTAAGAGTCTTAGCACATGTAAGTAGTGAGAAACAAATGATCTGCTCTTGCTATCTTCTGTAGATACTACCTATATTTTTAAAAATACTATTCCCCAAAGCAATTCACAAAAAGAAATGGCGCATCATGTGAACTGGAGGCCTTATTCCTTTCCTAGCCACTCATGTATTCTTCAACACGATAGCTATGATTTCTCTGTTTGGTGAATAGCTTTTATTTAAAGGAAATAGCTTCATAGCATTCACCCTATGGACTCATGGCAAATATTCAATGATAGGCAAGCATTTACAGATGCTCTAAATAAAGGTCCTGTGTAAATGGTATTGTGAATCGAATAACAACATATTCTGTCTCACATAATGAAGCAATGGCCTGAATTGCTTATGGTCCATCTACCTGAGGCAGGTAACTCATCCCTGGTGAAAAGCTTGTTATTATCACACTTGGCTAGGAAAGCAGATAAAGACAGCCATTAGCTTTAGCAACTGTGATCTAAGGACCTTGCACAAGGGAAAAAGTCTTGGTGAGATTCATTTTTTACAAATCTCTTTACAAATCAAAGTGATAAGCAAGTGGCATTTTCTTCTTTTCAAAAGTTGGAAAGATTTGTTTTTGTCATCAATAAAACCAATTTCTGTATCTCTATATATTCATAAAGAAGATTTAAGATAAGGCTTTAATGGAAAAATAAATCCTTGCTTCATTCACTTACAAAATACTTGCACTTAAATTAAAAACAAAACAAAACAATCCTAGCTGTTCTCTAAATCTTCATTAAATTTGTTTTCTAAAATTAAGATACTAGATTTCTTTTATGTCATGTGCTTATAATAACATGGAGAAACCACTACAGTCAAATGTCAAGTATTCCACATATTGCAATTGCAGATTTTATTACATATTCTTTTTTGGTAATTATTTAATGGAAGCAAAATGTTAAACCTTTTTAAAAGAAGTGCCACAGTTTCTCTGAATGTATTATCTGACTGTAGCCATTTGAAAAATCAATTCAGGCTGAAATATTTATAACCTCTTCCAGAGAGAGTTCCTGTGTCCTGTGTCAAACATAAGGGTGATTCTCTTCCAAGTTAGACACCCAAGCCCTGACCATAAAGCTCACAGGGAAACTCACACACCATCTCTCAAATCTTTCACCATTCAGCCCTGGCCAAGTAGCTCTGTTGGTTAGAGTATCATCCTGATACACCAAGGTTATGGGTTTGATCTCCTGTCAGGGCACACACAAGAATCAACCAATGAGTGCATGAATGTTTGGAACAGCAAATCAATGTTTCACTCTCTCTCTCTTCTCTTCCTCTCTCTCTAAAATCAATTTAAAAACAAAATAAAACAAAACAAAAACCCCTCTCAACATTCTCCCCAAACAAGAATTCAAATGCCAGAAGTCATTATGCACTTTAATATTCAAGGTCAGAAAACCCAATTCACTTAGTGGTTTACTCACATTTGCTGGTCTGTTAGTTACTTTACAAGAAATCAAAATAAGTGTCATGTGTTAAAAGATGTCTTAAAATAGTGACACATAAGTTCCTTAAAATAGCTGAAGACACTTAAAATATTGAACAACCTATCAGATCAACAGGAGTTGTATTTTTTATTCCAATATTATAAAAGCTGAATATTAGGAAAATAAGATAGGATAATAAATTTTTTCCTTTGATATTAGGCCATACTTAATGTTAAACACAAAAAAAAAAGGGCCAGCAATGGATAGGCTAGTTCAAAGGACACATTCTTAGGCATTCTGAAGCAATGGTAAATGCTAGAAAGTACCTAAGTCTATCTCGATAGCAGTACTACCGATGCTCAATTTAAGTCACCACTTTATCAAAAGATGAATAGCCTCTTTCAGAACAGAAGAATTCTAGCAATCATGATCTAAAGATGCATGTACCAAGTAGTAATTTTCTGTTCTCCTGCCTGTCACTAAAGCTGCCCTTATCAAAGACCCCAATGATACCCATCCTGCCAAAATCGCAGTTTCATTCTCCAGCAATCTCTTATTCTAACTCTCGGTGGCATTTAATGCAATTGATCACTGCTGCCACCTTCAAACACTTCCTTGGCTTGGATTAAAGGCAGCAGTGCATATGCCTGGTGTTCCTTCTCCCTTACTGCGTTTCATTGTCTCTTCAGCACCTCACCAAAATCCTGACCTTTTAACACCGGAATGTTCTTAGACACTCTGTTGTGTACATTCTGATGTCTCAATGAACTTGGACATTCTGCTATGTGCACGCTGCTGCGGGCAAGGACTGTGTGTGTCTGACTTACTGCACAAAGTTTTAGTACATTGTGAACACAAATATTTGCTGAAAAGAATGAAAGAATACTGGAAAAACATGCCTCCTTGGAATAGAGAAGTGTAAGTACAATAATCATGGCCTGGAAATTTAAAAGTTTTTAACTATTATTTCACCACAGTAGGTATAAATATCATCATAATCCTCATCTTTTTACAACAGGAACTTGAAGCTCAGATCAGTCAAGTAACTTGCCCAATAGCACGCAGCCACTCAGCACCAGAGTTAAGACTTGTGTTTTTGCTGTCCTGGTCCAAGGGCCACGCCACTGACTCCGTGCTGCCCTGATGGATGAGTACAAGGGAGAACAAAGAAGAGGAGCCTGGGCTCAGCTTGCTCTCTGCCCGTCCCCTGCTACAACGGTGTAGTCTTGAAGTTGATGGCTCTGAGGACGGCAGGACTACACATGCTATTTTTCTCACATTCAAAAGGAAAGGGACCTGTCTTGTCTTCCATAAAGGGGTGATAAAAATACTTTCCCTAGATTGTTATTTTTAGGCTAAAATAAGATAATGGATATGTAAAATATAAATCACCATACAAAAAATAGATAATTTCCATTCATTAATTATTACTACTGGGAGGCAGTAAAAGAAGAGCTGAAGTGGAGAAGCAGAACATCTCCTTGCCAACAGGAACAGAGCAGAAGAGCAGGAAGAAGAGTAACAAAAGAGCTAGAACGGCCCTCATATACCTAGTCCTGTCAGTTAGAGAAACGAATGGAAAGAGAGGGAATGTTCTCTGGTTCCCAGGTAAAATGTAACAAACACCCACTACGTGATAACAAAATTAAAATTTCATTAACTTAACCATACTATATATTTTTTAACAAAAAAGTAAATCATAAGAACAAAAGTCTGCTGATGCTGTGAAATAAAACCAGCAATTCTGCGCTTAATTTGTTTTGCATCTATATGGTTTTACCTTCCATTGACTCTAGAGACATTACAATGAGCAAATCCCAGGGATGACAGGCGATAAAGAAGGCAAGGGGTGTTAGGTTAATGAGGCAGCACGGAGGAAGGCAATCCTGTGACCTGCGGGTCCTCGGAATGTTCCTAAGCTGGTCTTTAAAGAGCAATCAGGTAGCGCAGTTAGGAATACTCCCCAAAATCCTTTTCACCACTAGATCCAGGTTGTAATATTCAATTAGTATATAAAATGTGACCAGGGTGAACTTAAAGGCTGGGACTTCACTTAAAAATTTTAGTAAGCGTTCCTTTTCCTTTGTTAACAATACAGGCATCTGATCCCCATTACGGACACTAAGGCTGTCACTGCAGATATCTAGGTTTCTTGGTCATGTTTGTGTCGCCGCCATGGACATTACACACGACAGTTAATTCAGTTAACCAAAAGTATATCTGAACCCAAATAGGGAAAGAGGTATGGCCTAGTGGGAGAGCTTTGGAGTTAGTCAGCTCAATCTTTAAATCTCACTTCACAAAGTTAGCAAATATAATACTCAGCCTCAGCTTAAATTTGTCCATTATTTATATAGATGTGATCCCTCACAAAGCAGTTTTGAAGACCCATGATAATATACTTAAAGTAATTAGATTTCCTGGTACAGAGTCAGTTTTCAGTAAAACACGGCTATTATTATTATTGCTATTATTATTAAAATTGTTAATCATTGAAATGATTGCAAAATTTTTACTGTTTTCTTTTAAATAAAAAACAAAGATGCACATATGTGTTTACATAAAACCCATACTAGGGATTTAAGAATTCATGCAATGATCACTTCCTAGTTTTCCTTTAACTTTAATTAATATTAAAGGACATTAATCAAAGAACATAAAGTGCATGTTGTGTGCTAAGTTTAGGGTACCATGAGTCTAAGGTCTAGGGAAAATACAAAAATAAGTATAATATAAACTCCATTCTAGAAACTTTATTATACTTCTAAAATTCCATATAAAGTATTTAAAAAAAATAAGTATCATAAAAGAGGCATAAATTAAATATGGGAATTCAGAATACAGTTTTCTTTGGGACAGAACCTGGGAAAGTACCTTGGAAAAGTGTTACTTAATCTGAGCCATAAAGCAAGCACAGAATTTAGGTATGCAGAGATTGAGGAGGAGGTAAACAAATTCATGGATGATTCATGAATGATTCATTCATTTCAAAATCTTCCCATTGCTCTAACTCCTGGAAATCGGTGCTCATGGTGCCTACACTCTAGTCATGGACAGCCAGCCCATACAGCAATGAAAAGACATGAAGAAGAAGCATGGAGTGGGTCATGATGGCTGGAGGGAAGAGTGGCCGATAATAAATTTGCAACCAGATCATGGAAGGCTTTAAATGCCAAGGCATTTGGACTTTAGTCAAGCCTTTAGGAAAGAAATTTCAAAAACATTATCCCATATTAAAGTTAAAAACAAAAGATCGAAGTCTGATCAAAGTACAAACTGACCCAAAGAATGTTGTTAAAAGATAAAGTGAGTTACATTTAAAATGTTAATAGTTTATTTGAACATTTTTCACTTGGAAACAGGTAGTATCAAACTGGAAGTGCTTAGGAACATTCTGCTGACTGCAGCCTGGGAGGTCTTATATAGAGGGTGGAAGCAAAGAAAGGAAACTACTGGATTAGCTGTAGTTTAAAGCCTAGTTGGCTGTTTGTGACTGTTTGTCCTTAGCATTTGATTTCATAATCTTGAGGTTATGGTTTAGGTTTTGGTTTTGGTTTGCTTAGATAGGCCACCATGGGGCATTAGAACCACCTCAGTCTAATGGCCTCTTTGTGTGATTAATTTAACAACATGCATATTGTTAAGACTGGTTGAATGGCATCTAAAGTTCTTTCTAGCAGAGTTTGAAATGTATCACACTGAAGGAAGTCTAGAAACAGGGATGTGATTTCAACAGGTCAGGAGTGGTGTAATGAGGACCTAACCTGAGGCAGAAAGAGACAAATGAGAGACGCTGTGATAATGCTTTGTGACTCTTCATAACTCTTCATAACTATGAAGACAGGGGACCTTGTTAAATAAAATAATTCAAATCCATGTCTCTTTCAACATTTGTGCTTACAAAAGTGTGAACATTTCCATTTTAAAATTACACATGAAATAAATAACAAGGTGATTGAAAAGTCAGTTAAGCTGGCAGACGCTCATGGAAGCCAGAAATGTGCCAGAGAGCACCCTCCCAAACTTTTCCACTCAGACACTGTCCTGTCTGCCTGCCTCCTGTCTGCCTGCCTCCATGCTGCCGGTGTGTTCCTCAAGGATTTTCAGCCTACTCCTCCCTCAAAGTCTAAATCAGGTGACAAGTACTGAACCCATTATGGTTACAACCAGCAAGGCATATCCTGCTAACTTTCAATCTGGCCTGCATTTGTGTGATGACATTTTCTTGAAGCGACTCATATTATCTCTATGAGAAAAAGCCCTGTGTGTGACTTTTCATTATAAACATATCCACTGGGTACATAACATTATTCAAGAAAACATGAAAGCTTGCAGAACAAGTAAATATCTGAAAGGGCAGCAAGACAAGATAAATGTTTCCTAATAAAAGCATGGGAATACATTTCATTATCTGTGAAAAGTAGAGAGGTTATCCTAGGAGACATATAAGGTTAAAAAATACCATGAGAGATACACTCACACACAATTATAGATAAATATATTAACAGAGATGTACAAATATCAAATTCATCATATTGACACTCCCCAGGGCCTGCTCATTTCCACTCCACTCTGACTCGCCTCTAATTATTCAGTTAGTCATAAAACCAGAGACCTGGGGAGCACACGTCGCTTGTCCTTTTCCCTGATCTGTCATACCTAAGTATTTACAATGTTTTGATTATATTCAACTAAACAAATTTATTGCCTATACCTAATTTCAACCAATGGTTATTTCCTCTTTCCAGTATGGAAAAAAGTACAAACTCCAAAAAGGCCTAAGACTTAGCTGTTTACTGTGCGTGAGCTCCAACCAGAAGGTTTGAGGATCATTTCTTCAGTGAAGCCTACGGTACTCCCTGATGCTCAAGTATACCTCATGCATAAAACACTTATTATTTATCCTAAATATTTCTACAGCTTACTTATCTCTATCACTAGACATGATGAAATTTTTGAAATCAGAGCTGCTGTCTCATCTATTGCAGTAAGAATCAAGACCATGTAACACACACATGCATACACAAAAATGCACAGTTTACTGTCAGTATTATCATTAGCGTTACTTTACTATTTCAGGAGATTTCTACCTGGGAAGATAACATTTCAAATAGCTATATTGTTATCCCAGGAATTCTCTAAAATTTACTAACTCAACAAGAAAATGTAAACCAACAGCTTATACACTGTGGAAATAAGAAATATTCAAACATGTAGAGAATTTTTATAAGAGTTTATCTGAGCACAAACTGATAACAATTGCCTAGAAACTAGATCTCAAATTCTCCAGAGAATGACAGTTTCAAAGTTTCTTTTAGGCATTTGAAATTAAGAGAGGAACATAAGAAAGATTACATGAAGGTGGGAGAAAGAAGGGCAAGAAAATTTCTATGATTGAATTACAGGATAGCTAACAAGATTACGCATTCCCTTGAGGGTGGTTACACCTCTGAGGGGTCTGAAAAAGAATTACTCCTGGCATTTCAAAGGTATGTTAACCTAGATACAGAAGAGCAATAGACAGGGCTTGCTTATGGCAAAGATAAACCTTTCATAGGCCTGGGGTGTGGCTACACACCATGACCTGCCCAGTTAGAAATTTATGATCAGATCATCCTGTGAGGTCCGTGTTGGTAAGAGCCCCTTTTTTGTTCACAGGTGTCTGACAATTCCTCCCACTATTCAAAGGGGACCACTTCACTAGGATAATGAAAAGGAGGAATTAGTCACATTTTCTGAGCTCTGTAAAGAAATATTTCCCAGATAAGTCTTTGATTAAAACAAAGGCATGGCCAACAAATATCCTCAAGCAGTCAAAGTCCTGTACTTGATTCTATGCAACTACCAGTGACAAGGGACTTACTTGATAGTGATTTTTAACATCATAAAGTTTTTCAGGTCAAAAAATAAGCATACACTTATTAAGTGGCTTAAGAAACAATACATGTCAGCATTCACAGGCTTCTATTCTCCATGTCCTTTTCTGCTTCCACTTACTGGGTTTACCTCTCATTCTTTTCCTACCTCTAACAATCTTCCTCTGTGTCCTCCAGAAATCATGAACTGTCATCAGCAAAATCACCTATATCTTCAACTTTTCCTCTGCTTAGTTTCTTTGCCTTCTTGCTTTAACTGAAACTTGGCAGTGAGTGCCCGAAGAACACAACTTACCCTTGATCCTCCTTTGTTCCTCTCATCTGTTCCTTACATCCAGGAGGAAAAAATACACAAGATGACCTTGGAACAGCTTGTCACACATATAACAGGGAAGGTCTCAAAGACCACCACGGTCTGGTCCAATGGACCCAGGAGCTAACTTAAAGAGGCTCCCACTGGACAAAAATGGGAAAATTTGGGCATAACTAAGAATAATGTTTACAATGGATTGTTTACAACAAATATATCTAAATCCATGAGTTCACAATTATATCAAAAATAATAATTCTTCAACATTGGAGGATACTAGGGAATCATTTCATATTTTGAAAACAGATAAAGGGAAAGGATCATGTATTTGCATGAGCTCTACCACTGGTGTATCAGCTATTACATGAGGACAAATTACTGCTTATAAAACTATTCTAAGGGATTTCCAGTCTCAACTGTGCATGATAAAGAACCTGGTATTGAACTAATTCTTCTGCCAAAAACAACAATAAAATCTAGATGACTTACATAAATCTACTGTTTGATGGCATTGGCCAGAAACCAGGACATACAGGACTCTCTTGGTCCCTCAGAACAGGGAAGCACATATTGTGAGCTCTACCTTCGCGCCATGGCTTTTTTCTGAGGGCATTTTTCAAACTGCGGTGCAGGGAATAGAGCTCAAGCAGAAAGTGATAGTCTTATTGGACTGAGAGGAAAGAAGCCTGAGCCTGCAAACTGCCAAAGCAACTTGGAATTCAGTATCAAACTTCGAGGCAGGAAAGGAATTGGGAAAAAGATCCAAAAAGCTGCAAATTCCTTTCCACTCATAGTTAATATAAATTAACTATAATATAAATGTCTAAATATAATGTCTAAATGTATAATATAATGTCTAAAATAGACAGACTATATTATAGTCTGTCTGACTATATGAGGCAGAAGTCGGACTCTGGATCTGAGAGTCCCTGTTCGGGCACCAGCTGAGGTGGAGGTGGGGCTCTGGTCCTGCAGAGGCCGTCTGGGTTGTCACAGATGGGGAAATAAAATAAGTCATTCCAGACACTTCTCTGTCTGCCAGGGAAAGGGATGGCACTTCCCTCCAGTGGAGAAGGCCCCGAGCCCCTGTGTCCAAAGGCTTTTATTGAAAGGGTTATCAGTGGGGTTGGATAGTAAGAATGTACAGGTGATCTCATTACATCAGTATGTTATGTTTACAGAGAATAGATAATGTTTTGAAGAAAACAAATGGCAGGAACACACTGATTTACATGGGTCCAAGAGGAGACGAGTAAACATGAGAGTGTAAACATAAGAACGCCAAAGGGTTTAGGGTCAGGGTCTGTGAATAATGTAAATTTCCTTCCCAGCATGAGCTGGTTATCATAGCTTTTGATGGAAAAACAAAGCATGCTTCAAGGAACTTACTTCTAGGCTTGATTTCCCCCCGGAACTGCCCGATCCAGTTTAGGGCTGTCTCCAATATTGTTTCAAACCTGAGCCAGGCAGGGGATCACAGCCACCAAGCGATAAGAAGACATCTTTCAGATAGAATGAGGACTCTGGCCATATTAAAGCTGAGGGTTGAGTGTCTTTTTGCCCTTTCTCCAAGTCCCCCAAGTTCTTCCCTGATGCCCATGTGGCTGTGCCTGTCTTAGGTTGTCCCTGCCATTGAGGGGCCTTACCCATCGTTGACTAACCAGCCTTTCTCCAGGGCCAAGCAGGATGATATGAGGGAGGCAGGGGCCACGCCCCTGCCAGGGCAACAGATTTTGTCTCCTCAGTGGCCTCCTTTCCCAAGGTCTCCTTGATTAGCTCCAGCCTTGGGGCCCTCTCGCCTGTCGGCAGGGTTACAGTTCTTGAAACCAGACAGCACATTTTCCAACAAATATATATAGTAACACTATCCCAAATAGAGACAGGTAGGTAAATGGAATTAAACTGTTGAAGTGTTTTTACATTGGTCAGTAACTGGTAAAGTTACTACTTTAAAGCAGACAATAAGATATGACTATATATTGCATTTATATGGAAAACACCAAAATACAATTTTTAAAATATATAACTAAAAATCATGTAAAGAGAAAATGGAATATACAGCACCTGATTAATCTAAAATAATTCAGAAAAAAAAACCCAGAAGATCAAAGAACAGGTGGGAACAAATGATATATTGGTAGACGTAAACCCAACTGCTTTAGTTAGTTTGGGCTACTATAACAAAATACCATAAACTGGATTGCCTGTAAACAACAGAAATTTATTTCTTACAATTCTAAAGGCTGGAAGTCCAAGATCAGAGTGTTAGCATGGTTGAGTTCTGGTGAGAGCCCTTTGCCAGGTTGTAGAATATTGATTTCTCGTGTCACTGCATGACAGAGTAAAAAGGGAAGGCCAGCTCCCATTCCAAGGGCATTAAACCCACTCACGAGGGCTCCGCTGTCAGGACCTCATCTAATTCTGATCACCTCTCAAATACTACCCCACTGCGGGGTAGGGTTTCAACAGATGAATCTTGGGGGACACAAACATTGAGTCTGTAACACCAACTATGTCCATAGTTACATGTAAATAAACCAGACTTCAATTAAAAGGCAAAGACTGACTCTGTAAAAAAAAAAAAAAAATTTAGCTAAATGCTATTTATAGGAGACATACATTAAATGTAAGCACACAGAAAAATTAAAAATAAAAATAATATAAAAAATTATACTATGCAAAATCCAAACAAAAGCAAGTATAGTTTTATTAATACCAAGCAAAGGAGACTTGAAGAACAGGCACACTTCATTTTATTGCTCCTTGTTCTATTCCATGTCTTAGATATTGTGTTTTTTACAAATTGAAAATTTGTATCATTTTCAACACCAAGGTGAGAACCTCCATCAATAAAAAGATTACTCCCTGAAGGCTCAGAGGGTGGTTAGCATTTTTTAGCAATAAATTATCTTTTAATTAAGGGATGCACACTTTCTTTTTTAGACACAATACTAGTGCACACTTAACAGACTACAGTATAATATAAACATAACTTTTATATGCATACTAGAAAACCAAAAAAATCATGTGACTCACTTCATTGTGACAATTTTATTTCAGAGTTCTGGAACCAAATATGCAACACTATTGAGGTACTCCTATATTACTAAAAAATGGAGTGATATTTCAAAATGATAAAGGAGTCCATTAAACATGAAAATAAAAAATTCCTAAACCTGTGTCACCTAACATATAAAGGTAAAACAGACAAATCTACAATCATTTTTGGAAATGTTACAATTCCTAACAGAATAAGCAGACAAAAAATCAGTAAGAACATAGAAGATTTATACAATGCAATAAGCCACCTTAACCTAATTGACAACTCTACAACCAACTGCAAAATACATTTTTTTTCAAATACACGTAGATATTTCCAAAATACACCAAACCAAAACTTTAAAAATTTCAAAGTTGAAATTATAGAGTATGTTCTCTGACCAGAGCAAAATTAAACTAAACAATAGTGACATAAAGGTAACTACAAAAAGTCCTAAATGTTTGGAAATGAAGCAATACACTTCTAAATAACCTATGAGTAACAGAAAAAAAATTGCAAAAGAAAAGAAATAACATAAGTTCTTACAAAGTCACTTTCATAAGTTGACTTGTTTTTGAATTTATTCATTTCGTAAAACAACTTTTTGGAAAACTTAGAGGAAGTTGATGGGCTTACTCCATCTCCCCAATCTAAAATAGACTTGTTTTTTTAAACTACAATTCCAGCAATTATGAGAATTATATTTGTTAAGAACTGTGAAGGGTCTGATATTTTAGTGAACTTCGTACCTAACAACTTAGCCTACCACAGTTTTAAAAGTGCACATCGAAGATTACTGAGCTAGAATCAAAGGACTTTATCACAATATGGTGGCAGCATGAGCTTCAAGTTCATTATAGTTCTCTGCCTTCTAAATGCCACGGGGGTGACATGGAGCATCTCACATGTACATAGGTCACTAGGATGACCAACTCTCTGATGTGCCTAAAACTGAACTGTTCCTGGTATTCAGGACTTTATCCTATAATCAGGAAAGTTTCAGGCAAATTAAGACAAGTTCATCACCTGGTGCACACAGACTTTCTATCACAGCTGAAATATCCTGAGTTTAGGAAACACAGAGCTTATAAAAGAAGACTGCCAGCAAATCTGCCCAAGCTTTGCTCCATAAAAAGACATCATCTTTGTAATCCTGGATGGCAAATAAATCTGCTCTTTGCCTCAGAGATACTATCTTTACCTTCCAAAGCTGTTTGCCATACAAACATACTTGAAAATATATTTTATAACAGAGGCTGCCAGTGTATCTGCTCAGAAGACATGCAGAAATGCAAGATATCTGTGGAGAATTGTCTCCAAATAATATTCTTATAAAATTACAGTACAGTTATACTACATATCTAATACTGGCCTTCATCTTAGCTTTGAAAACGAAAAGTCCACACTCACTATTTTGATCAAGCTTCTTTGTAGTAGCAGTAGTGGTCTGCCTTGCTTTTTGGAATTACCCAAATAGCCCAATAAAAGAAGTTTGCTCTTGATTTTTTTTTTTAAGTTTTTGATAAAGTCACCTAAGTATACTGGAAAAGATTATTTATCTCTCAAGAATAAGTTGCTATTTTATTTTGGTCGCAAAGATTTAATTAAAAAATATAATAGTAAAATTAAATTTTTGTTTGTTTTTATTATCCAAGGGTATATTTACTAAATCCATGTTTTGTCATGTACTAAAAGAGATCAGGGCCCAAGAAAAGCAAGAAAATTTAGGAGTGGAGAGAGTAAATCAGAAAATGAAAACAAAAACAACTGTGTCCATTTTGGCGAATGAAGTGTTTCCGGAGAGATTGAACATACTCGGACTTTATGGAGATTTGTGCAAATGATTTCCCTCAACTTCATTAGCACAGAGGTTCCAGTGCCTCATGTTAACAATCCCAATTTTACTGGTTATCTCTCCCTCCTAGGAAAATTTCTGGGAGTTCCTACAGGATGTTCCACAAGCACTCACTAAGTCTTATCATGTTCCACCATTTACCTCAGCCTCCACTGCATCCCACCAGGTCTATGGGACACTGGGCCTCTCACCACACTGAGGCTGGGGTCCCACAAAATACGAGCCTCATCATATTCTGTCACTGCATTAATTTTCTATTGCTGCACAGCAAATTACGATAAAAGTAGAGACTTAAAACAATACAAATTATTTATCTCAAACATCTCTTGCTCCCAAATCTGGCATGGCTCAACTGGGTTCTCTACTAAGGGTCTCACAGGATGAAAACAAAGTACAGCCTGGGCTGGGCTTTTATCTGGAAGCCCCAGGAAAGAATCTGCTTCCAAACTCATTCAGGTCATTGGCCAAATATGGACTGAGGTCCAAGTTTCTTTGTTAGCCGTCAACAGGGGGCCATTTAGATTCCCTGGCACAAGGCCCTCACCCTCTTCAATCCAGCAATGGTGCATCAAATCCAGCCTTGTGCTCTGAATCTCTTTTCTTCCGCTCCTACCTATAAAACCTCTCTGCCTTAAGAGGGCTCACCTCACAGGACCAGGCCCACCCGGACAATCTCCCTACTTGTTTAACTGACTTGGGACTTCAATCCTATCTGCAAAACCCCTTCAAAGAAGTAGCTAGATTAGTGCTTGAATAAGTAACCAGGGCCAGAAATCTTGCGGGTGAGGGGCAAGGGTTGAGGGGAGCATTTTTCAAATCCTGTCTGTCACAGTTACCACGTGGGAAGAGCTCTCACCTCTGCTGCCCACTGGTTTACAGAGGTCCAATGCAACATTGTCTGTGCACCTGTACTTGAGTTTTTAGAAAAATCTGTTTTTTTAGGATTTAAGTACAAACCCATTGCTCTCCACAGGATTTAAACATGAATCCAATGAGGTTTTGGCTACAAGTTAAATGAAAATAAAACTTTTTTAAAAATATATTTCTTTATAATTTTTTGATTTTATTTATTTATTTATTTACTTACTTACTTATTTAGAGAGAGGGGAAGGGAGAAGGAAAGGAAGAAAAATAGTTGCCTCTCTTATGTGCCCCGACCGTGGGACTGAACCTGCAACGTGGGTATTTACCTTGACTAGGAATCGAACAGGTGACCCTTCACTCTGCCAGATGACACCCAACCAAGTGAGCCACACTGGTCAGGGCTGAAAGTGGAACTTTTTGATGCTGTTGAGAGTCACCCATCCATCTAAACAGCTAAGACTTTGCAGCATCGAAATCCTCTCTTAGGACAGATGTTTTCTCAAAAATCTCCTTAGTCCATCAGAAAAACACGTCTTCCATGGAGATGGCCTTATCAGTACATCAGAAGTCAATCCAGACATGTCTGAATTCTAGGTGTGTCTGCAGCCTGTTCTGCTGCTACATTTACTTATTATTGACATGGAATCTCTGAGTTCTGTGTCTGTCAGAACTTTGTGCACACTGAGCTGCTGCTCTCTGTGGAACAGAGAGACTATGTTTCTTGTTGAGCAGCTAAATGTATGACTTCAAGTTTGAGACAAATGGTGATTTATGATTCCCTAGTTTAGATGCTTCTTCAAAGGGTAAGCCTCAGAGTCTTTGTGCTTGGAAGGGCTGAGGACAAACTAACAATTAATCAAATATATTTCCAGAAAAGATAAGGAGAGAAAGAAATAAGGTTGTTTCTGCAAGGAGACCAGAATCAAGTAAAAAATTAGGCCTCATTTTTCTAAGAATACAATAGAGGATAACAGAATCAAAGCAAGAACAGAGTTAGCATTGTGGGAAGGAATGATTGTGTCCTCTTTTTTCACTTTTTCTATCCAGTTTGCTCTAAACACACAGACTGCCCTACTGTGAATTCCAAATGAATAGTTAAGGAGGCAGACAGAAATGTAAGGGAAAGAGTAAGACCTTAAGGAGGCAGACAGAAATGTAAGGGAAAGAGTAAGACCACCAACAAATCTTTGATTTTTCCAACTTTCCTTGTACACAAGTGTCAGGTAAGATCATCCTTAGCAAAATGTAACTCCAAAAAGCAGGACAGACCACTGCTATGCAGGTTATGTAATATGTGTCTTGTTATATTTTTTATTTTCAAAGTCTAAGATCCACAAAATTCTATTCACTGTCTGTCTAACAAAAAAAAAAATCTGTTATGGACCATGACTTCGGAAAAAAAATGGGAAGATAGCAAAGTGGGTTGGTCAATTTGTTGTAAAAGACTCAGTTATCTAGGTAGATGGATGATTCTAAATGGCATCAAAAATTTTGACTTTTATTTAAATTGTAGCCAAAACCCCATTGGTCAATTGGTTGTTATTTTTTTTAAGGAGTTGTTCTATTAAACCAACCAGTCCACGGATGGTAAAATAAACCACCAAAGGCAATGGGTAATTTAATTTCAGAATTTTATTTTCCCTTTGTGAGTCTCAAGATTATTTATGTGTATATTGTACTTGCCCCCAAAATTAATGAAAAGCTCTGTGTAAGAACCAGGTTATGTGTTTATGCTCAAGCCAAAAGAAAAAGGATAAAATCTTCTATACTTTATTTCTAACTCCATGTCTCAAGTCAAAAAATAAAAAAAATAAAATAAAATAAAATAAAATAAAATAGATGGATGCATAGCAAAAAGGAAAGGCTATTTTCTGTCTGTGCATAATTAAGATAATAAATGGACTTTCACAAGAAAATTCAAATCAAATCTAAATTATTGGCAGACAAGTATATAAATAGATATAAATTCTTTCTATATATAAATCCTTTCAATAATTATGCTTAGTCAGGGGTTCCAAATAATGTATGCTAGTATTATAATTCAGGTAAAGTGAGAAATAACCTCTATCACTTAAATCTTGGCTTCTGTTGACCATAAATAAAGATGGTGCCATAAAGTGTGATTTCTAGAAATTACAGAGAGATTTTGGATGCGGTGGTGTGATGGAGGAAGAAACTGTCCTCTAGCTCAAAGTTCTTTTGACTGGTCTAATAATTAAATCTACATGAGAAAGATTAAAAAGAGAAAATGACCAAATTTAATTCCATTATGTACATATAGAAACCCCAGATACCTGAGTGAGTCAGAGGCCCCACATACATGAGAGGTTCAGGGACAGAGAGTTAAAATGAGGTATGTATGGCATTCTGACCTAAGGATGAAGTAAAGGACCTTGGAGATTTAGAGGGGAGGACGGGAGATAAGAAAAGCAGAATTCAAAAATTAATAGTTGTCTTACCATATGGGCAGGTCAAAAATGTTATCTCTGATGATCTTTTATTACGTCAAGGTCCCTAATTTAAGTTTTCTACATAGTTAATGGGGTGGGAGGCAAAGTTTCTCTTGAGCCTGAAGGGTCTCAGTTGCCTTTAATTCAAAATAATTCACATACCACAGAGGCAAATGTTGGGGTGACTCATTCTGAGCCTCTACAATGGTAAATGTTGAGATTTGAAATCAAGGAGGCTCAAGTTTGATGCTAATTCTGCCCCTTTTTGACTGTGTGGCCATAAGACATTTTTGTTCTAAAATAATGTGGCAGAGAATGAGTAGATGTTTCCTAAACCTATTTCTCATTTCTGGGCCGATGGCTAAACTACAGTTCCCAGCAGCTGTGCATCTTGAGGGCTATGTGACCTGTCCAAAAGAATATAAGTAAAAGTGATGTGTCTCATTCAGTCCAAGGCAGTTTCTTTCTCCCTTACAATTAATGTACTACAACCAGTTTCTTTGCTCCCATTGTCACATCATAATTATTTTTCTAAAGAATGTACTATTCAATGTGATATTTAAATCTTTAAAAATTTAAAATTGCCTCCAGTGTTCTTAAAGTTGCAGTGTAAGATTAACGAGATTGAAGTTGTTAACATTTCCATTGGGGGAAAAAATGAGAAAGAAGTAAATCCTAAACCAAGTGGGACACAAAGACTTCAGTATAAACCAAGACTTTTCTGGGCAAACCATAACAATATGTACAAGCTAACTAGAAAACCAGCAAGAGAGGTAAATAGGTATTGGTTATGTATACTGATGTCAATCTTCCTCAGATCTGGAAGATACCATGTGTCTAATGGTGAAACATTAAAAACAAAAAGCAGAGGGCCTAAATTATGAGGAAACGAATGATAATTTCATATCAAACCACTGTTGATATTGACATTGGATATGTGCTGTTTTCCACTTGCCTTGCCATCCCTATTTTACATCTTAAGAAATGAGTGAATTTCCTATTTCTAGTTTTGCGCAGCCACTTATCTTCTGAGGACAACAAAGCTGCTAAATAAGATTCCAAATAGATGGTGGGGGGCGGGGAGACATCTATCTGAGAAACACATTTACACCTGCCCCATAAGACAACAAGAGATGTGTTTTAGAGGAGACAGTGTCCTAACACTGAATATACTCTTCTTGAATCAAAGTGTCCCCAGGAGGAAACACATGGCCACATTTGGGAACCAGTGACAAGTTAAAGAAAAAAGACATATAGTGACAATGATCATTTCTTGAACATTTTTTGGGGAAAAAAATCCAAGTGGAAAGCAGTTCTTCCAGTTGAGGTTCAAGAGTCCTTTCCTCTGTCACATGCTTAGTTACTCCCAGAGGTTAGCAGTACATGCTCACAAATGCTCTCAGAAATATCCACACCCACACTGCCTGAGATGGTTACTTAGCTTCATAGAGCAAGGTCAGAGAGAAAAGGGTAGGTTCCAATTACCCACTGAAGTTATCTTAAAGATTTCTTATTTTTCAGAATTTCTATTTTCTCAATATGCGAACACAGCTGAGATTATTTTTCTCGAGTACCACAAGAGGGAGTATTCTTACTTCTTTGTCACAGTCTGTCTCTGACACAGAACAGATACTATCCTTATGCTCGTCTAAAAACAGTAAGACATATTATTAAACACTAGACAAGCTTCTTTTCTACTCATCTAAAATCCAAGTGATTATCTGCTTTCATTGATTCATACTTATGATATCTAGGATATTTTCTTGTCCCCTCACGGTAAAGGAGAAGGCAGACAGTTTTTCATGCTGGTTCTTTCTCTTGTGTTTGTTATCTTGGGACTGTGAAAAAACATTTCTCTCTCAAGTTGTGTTCAGCAAGTGTAAGATAGCAATGAGCAATTCTCCCTAACTATGAAGAAAACAATCAGTTATCTAAAAATAATAATACTACTGCTTTGAGCTCATCTCTTCCCCAGTCCCTAAAAGGCTAAAAGCAAACCACAAACATGATTCTGCCACTTACAATGTCATTACGTGTCTACCTATAACATAAAGAGATGATAACACTTTCTTCAATGTCCAAAGTGTAGTGGGAATCAAAAAGTGCAGGTCTCACTTAAGAAATTAACACCAACTACTAAAATAAGCATCCCAACACACACGTGCGCACACACACGCGCGCACGCGCTCTCTCTCTCTCTCTCTCTCTCTCTCTCTCTCTGTTCATTTCTCACTCAAGTCACTGTCTGATAGGAGTTAGATGGCTGGCCTGGGCTGCTCTCTTCCAAGTGATGATTCAAGGATTCAAGTTCTTTCCATCGTATGACTCGCATTATCTTTCCACTGAATTCTTTCTTGGCTGATGAGCAAAGAATGGGGTAACTTTAGGGGTCAGAGCTGAAAGTTGTATACTTTGCCTCTAGCCAATGTCTCAAACTCAGTCACACAGCCAATTAAACTGCAATGGAGTTTGGAAAGTGAGTTTTCCTTATGCCTGGAAAGAGGATACAGATTCACTGAACTTCTAGACCAGGGTTTTGTTTTTTTAACATGGGGCTCATGGTGAGACAGGATAGTTAGAAGATTCTTTGGCAAGTGGAATAGGGAAACTGAGACAGATAGGTGGTTACAACGGCCCAACAATTTACAGCCAGGGGCAGATAGACGGTCACCCGGGCTGGAAGGCCCCCAGTGCCTGGCAGGGGGCAAAACTGGGAAAACAAGGACCTCAGCCCCAGGGCGACCTCTCCTCCCCTGGCCTTTCCTCCCTGGAGATAACACCTAGGATATAACATCGAGGCCTCCAGTGTATTTCAGCTCCAGGCCCAGAAAAGCAGCAAAACCAGGTGGGCAACACCAGAACCAACTGCAGTGACTAAAGACCCCTTGCCCTGTCACTGACCCATCACACCTGGAAAACTGATGAATATTCCACTGAAACCCTCCCCTGAGACCTCCTCTAAGGTTCCTGCCTGCAAGAGAGAGATGAAAGCCTCAAGACAAAGGACCCAGCACACACAAGCTCTCCCTCTGGGGAGGAGCCCTCACCCCTCCCTTCTTCTTCCCCCACTTCTTTCTTCACAAGCATGCATATCCGAAACTCTGAGGCAATGGGCAGCTTGTCCCAGGCTAATCCCCTGAGCCTATCCCCAAAGCCCCCTTTTCTCTGACTTCCATGTGAGCTAAGGCAGCCCAGCTTAGACTCTCCTGCTGCTGCTTCTGCTCTAAGCCCTTTCTTGTTTGACCATCCCCAGCTTTAATAAATGGATCCTCATCGTCACCTGGATTTGTGCTGGGAAATCTTTCTTACACGAATCTACACACTACAACTGGCCAGCTGGCCCTAGGCAGACCTGCTCAGGGCCAGGCCCCTGCCTGGGAACAAGGGGTTGCCAAAAGGACTGTCAACTTGGATGAAAAATGAATTCCATCCTATCCAACAAATGATACATAGCTTATCCTTAAATTATAAATGTAGGTGTAACGGATGTTTGTGATGCCCAAAGCTACATCCCACTCAGTCAGTCCATCCTATTGCAGTTCAGCTGAGATAAACAATTCTGTGCATATGATCAGTGCCTCTCCTAAAAATGACATCGTCCTACTTTTCTGCCTCAGGGCTTTTTCTGAAGTCTTGGAAGTCAATCAGGAGATGCTTAGTAGATGCAAAAAGTGCTAATGACCAATGGTACAACCTTCAGACAATATTGTACAGTAGTTTTTATGTAAATAGACTATCTCATATTCTTTAGCAAAATGATTCTAAATAATCTACAAGATTCTTTCAGAATGCACAAGTGGAATTAAGTGCCAATTGTTCTCAGCAACAGTCTGCAAAATCATATACTATTTGTTGGCTTTTCTTCCCTTCCTGTCTCATTCTCTCCACTCTCTCACTTCTGTTTCCTGGGATTATCTCCTAAATAAACAACCTGCACTGAGTCATTGTCACAGGCTCTGCTTTCATGAAAACCTAATTTAAGGGTTGGAATGGGTAGAGGCTCCAGAAAACAGCCCCTCAGGATAGATGTTTGAAACTGGATTACCCAGCAGATAGCAGCCACTGCCTGGAGCTGTGTGGGAGGGAGGTTAACTCCTGGCATGCTATGGCATTACAACGACTAATTCCCAGCTAAGGCACATTGGAATGAGGTGCAAGTAACAGGCAAAATGTTAACAAATGTAGTACCTCTAGTACTCAAATGGTGCTGAGGAAGATGTAATTAAAAGAATGGAAAGCATAGTGGATTGATTTGTTAATGCCTTACAGACCTTGAAGAAGAGCTGTTTTTTATTTACAGTCTCTTCAAGGTGTTAGGCTTTCGTTAGCACCCTTCTTGAGATTCCAAAGCAATCCCTATAGGTTTTAGGGTTTATATTAACAGAAGTTTCCTCCAGGAGCACTTCCTGATACTAAATGCTGAAATCTATTCCACTTATCTACTCTTTGATAACAAATAACCCCAAATATAAAGGTTTATAACAATAACACGTATTTTGCTTAAAAATCAACACTTTGGACAAGGCTCAGTGGGGACAGTCCATCTATGCTCCATTCAGCTTTGCCTGGAGTGGCTTGGAGGCCTGCAACTAGAATCATCTGAAGTTCTGCCCTCTCAGGTATCTGGTGGCTGATGCTGGAGATCTCCCAGAGCCTTGGATATGGATATCAGTTGAAACACCTACCTGTGCTCTCTCCATGTGGCTGATTTCCTAGAGGGAGTTTTTCAAGAAAGAGAGCCATAAAGAAGCTGAATCATCTTTTCTAGAACAACCTTGGAGGTGAGTCAGCATCTGTTTGTTAGATGCAAGATACTCACATAGCAATAAACACTATTCAAGGGAAGGGCAATTAAAGTGAAACTTTTGATGGAAAGAACATTAAAAAGTTGTGGACATGTTTAAGAACTACAACATTCACCACATAGTTTACATAAAACTGACTTATAATTTCTCCCGTTTCCATTAATCTGACTGCCAGCTTACATCAATGCAACTATTAATAATAATATTTTGTTGGTAATATAAAATCTTGGGCAAATATAAGACTCAGCAAGATAGAAGGGATTTTCCATGAATCTTTTCACCAGCATAATGTTTTAGAAACTTTAAATGTCTAAAAAAACCTCACTGGATAGGCTCAATAGCAGAATGCATATGACAGGAAAGACGACCTATTGGACAGTATTAAAAAGCCTAATATTTGTGTAATCAGAGGTCCAGGAGGAAAGGGAAAACAAGGGTGGTGCAGAAAAAAATCTGAAAAAATAATGCCTGAAATATCCTGCTTTTAATGATAGTCATAGATTTATAAATTAAAAAATGTTCAGTAAACCCCCAACAAAATAAACATAACGGAGTTCGTGTGAAGACATATAATAATGAAACTTTTGAAAAATAAAGACAAAATAAGTTGAGAGAGAACGATACATTAACTAAAGGGGAACAATGATTCAAATGCTGTTTCTCATCTGAAATCCCAGAGGCCAGAAGGAATTTGTTTAATATTTTCAAATACAAAAATTTCCTTAAATAATACACATTAAATAAATGTTGTCTTAAATAAAGAAAATCATCACCAGAAAACTTGCTAACACAATTATTAAAGGACATAATTTTCAAACGAAAGGAAATGATACCAAAGGAAAACTTATAATATCATGGTTGAGGGGAAAGCCACAGAAATGGTAGACACTTGGGTAAATGTAACTTTTCTTAAGCTCTTTAAAATATGTTTAATAAGTAAAAACAGAAATTTTTATATTTTCAGATAATTTTTCATGTATATTGACAGGATACATGGGGCAAATACAATATAAATGGGGGAGAATAAAAAAGCCTATAGTGTGGTAAGTTTTCTACAGTCTAACTGAAGTAGTAAAATATGGATTTGAAATAAACTTTGAAAAGTTAACTATGTATATTAGAACTCTTAAGCACCACATAACTACTACAAAAGAGTCAAACAAAACAGATGAGTTAAAATTAAATATTAAAAACATTCACATAATCTAAATGAAGACTATTAGTAAGAGGGAAAAATCAGTAAAAGGGGAACTGAAAGACAGAAATGGAGGGGGTGGAGGGAACAGAAAATGAATAATAAAATGGTAGTCTTACATCCAAAAATATTTTTTAAATTATATTAAATGTAAATAGTCCAAATATACAAGTTAGAAGACACGGGTTGTCAGAAAGAAAAACTAGGTAGGTTAAAAGTAAAATGATGGGATGTATCGTACAAACACTAATCAATGGAAAGTTAAAGTGATAGAGAGGGCTATTACACTATAATAAAAGGATCAATCCACCAAAGGAACAAAACAATCCTAAATGAATGATAAGTCATTCAAAATACATGAAGCAAATTGACAAAATAGAAAGAGAAATAAATTCACAATTACATATGACAGCCTCAATGCCTCTCAGTATTTGATAGTATAAGCCAACAAAAGTCATCAAGTATATAGAAGAACTAAAGAATAAAAAAATAACATCAATTTTATAGTCTCTTCCTAAAAATAAAAAACAGAAAATAGTACTCAAATCTGTTTATGAAGCCAGCATTCCTCAAATACCAAAATGAGACAAAGAAGTATCACATTACCTGATGTCAAACTGTACTACAAGGCTATCATAATCAAAACAGCATGGTATTAGCATAAAAAGAGACATATAGATCAATAGAACAGTATAGAGAGCCCAAAAATAAACCCACACCTATATGGGCAATTAATATTTCACAAAAGGGGAAAGAACATACAATAGGGTAAAGACAGTCTATTCAATAAATAGTATTGGGAAAATTAGACAAATATGTGAAAAAAATAAAACTAGATCACCTTATTACATCACACAGAAGAATAAAGTAAAAAATGTAAGACTCAAAACCATAAATCTCCTGGAAGAAAACATAGGCAGTAAAATCTCTGACATTTCTCCTAGCAACAATTGTTCTGATACATCTCCTTGGGCAAGAGAAAGAAGAAGAAAATAAACAAATGAGACTGCATCAACCTAAAATTTTTTTGCACAGCAAAGGAAACCATTAACAAAATAAAAAGACAACCTACAGAATGGAAGAAGATATTTGCCAATGGTAAACCAATTAAAGATTAATATTCCAAATTTATATAGAACTCATACAACTCAACATCAAAAAACCAAATAATCCAATTAAAAAATGAGTAGAGGACCTGAATAGACACTCCTCCAAAAAGGACATACAGATAGCCAACAGACGAATGAAAAGATGATCAATGTCGCTAATCATCAGAGAAATGCCAATTAAAACCATCATGAAATGTCACCTTACACCTGTCAGAATAGCCATCATCAATAAAACAACATACAGCAAGTGCTGGTGAGGATGTGGACAAAAACAAAAAAACAAACAAACAAAAAAAACCTCTTGTGCCATGTTGGTGGAAATGCAGATTGGTGCAACCACTGTGGGGAAAAAAACAGTATGGAGGTTCCTCAAAAAACTAAAAATGGATCTGCCTTATGACCTAGCAATTTCTTTTCTGGGTGTATATCCAAAGAAATCCAAGATGCCAATTCAAAAGCATCTTGGTATATGAGATATGTTGGTACACAGACACACAGACACACACACACACACGTACATATTCATCTCTATGTTCATTGCAGCGTTATTTGCAGTAACAACACTATGGAATAAACACAAGTGCCCATCAATAGATGAGTGGATAATTTCTGGCCAAGATGGAGGCAAAGGTTGATACACTTTGCCTCCTCCCATGACCAAAAGAAGGGCAAAAACAAGTTTAAAAAAAAGAAAGAACCAGAACTGCCAGAAAATAGAACTGTATGGAATATGACAACCAAGGAGTTAAAGAAGAAACATTCATCCAGACCATAGGAGGGGTAGAGGCCAGCCACTGGGGCAGAGAAGATGCACTGCAAGGTGGTGGCCAAAGGGCTGGGTGTCCCACATTTGCGTGCAGATAAATCGGAAAGAACAACTGGGGACCGAGACAAACCATACAACCTGGGGTTCCAGTGCAGGAAAAGAAAGCCTCAAAACCTCTGGCTGTAAAAATATGCAGGGCTTGCAGGTACAAACCTGTGAGAACCTCCCAGCCACACGGGAGAGTTTGTTGGAGAGGCCCACAGGGTCCCAGAAAATACACAAACCCACCCACCCATGAATCAGCACCAGAAGGGCCCAATTTGTTGTGGGTAGTGGGGAAAGGGACTGAAAGTGGAGAGAGAGCTGAGCAAGCAGCACTGTTCCCTCTCTGACCCCTCCACCACACACAGTGCCACAACGCAGTGACATGGGTTGCCCCACCCTGGCAAACACCTAAGGCTCTGCCCCTTAAAACTTAACAGGTACCCCAAGACAAAGAAATATGGCCCAAATGAAAGAACAAATCAAATCTCCAAAAATAGAACTAAGCGATGAAGAAATAGCCAACCTTTCAGATGCACAGTTCAAAACACTGGTAATCAAGATGCTCACAGAAATGGATGAGTATGGTCACAAAATAGAGGGAAAAGTGAAGGCTACGAAAAGTGAAATAAAAAAAAATATACAAGGAACCAACAGTAAAGGGAAGAAAACCAGGACTCAAATCAATGATTGGGAGAAGAAGGAAAAGATAAACACTCAACCAGAACAGGATGAAGAAACCAGAATTCAAAAAAAGGAACCTCTGGGACAATTTGAAACATTCCAATATCCAAATCATATGGTTGCCAGAAGGAGAAGAGGAAGATCAAGAAATTGAAAACTTATTTGAAAAAATAATAAGGGAGAACTTCCTCAGTCTGGCCAAGGAAATAGAATTCCAGGAGATCCAGGAAGCTCAGAGAGTCCCAAAAAAGTTCGACCCAAGGAAGCACATGCCAAGGCACATCATAATTACATTATCCAAGATTAAGGTTAAGGAGAGAATCTTAAAAGCAGCAAGAGAAATGGAGTTACCTACAGAGGAGTTTCCATAAGACCATCGGCTTATTTCTCAAAAGAAAACTTACAAACAAGAAGGAGCTGGAAAGTATTCAAAGTCATGAAAGGCAAGGACCTGTATCCAAGATTACTCTACCCAGCAAAGCTCTCATTTAGAATGGAAGGGCAGAAGAAGTGCTTCCCAGATAAGGTGAAGTTAAAGGAGTTCATCATCACCAAACCCTTATTATATGAAATGTAAAAGGGATTTATCTAGGAAAAAGTAGAGAAATCAAAAGTATGAACAGTAAAATGACAACAAACTCACAACTACCAACAACTGAACCTAAAAATAAAAACAAACTAAGCAAACATCTAGAACAGGAACAGAATCACAGAAATGGAAATCACATGGAGGGTTATCAGCAGGGAGGGTGTGGAGAGAGGATTGGAGGAAAGGTACTGGGAATAAGAAGCATAATTTGTAGGCACAAAATAGACAGGGGGAGGTTAAGAATAGTATAGGAAATGGAGAAGCCAAAGAACTTATATGTACGACCCATGGACATGAACTAAAGGGGACAATCCTGGTGGGAGGCAGAGGGAAGGGGAGGCAAAGGGGAGAAAAGCAATGAGATGACTGTATTAGCATAATCAATAAAATATACTTTTAAAAATACAAAAAATAGATGAGTGGATAAAAAAGTGGTGGTATACAAACAATAAAATGTACAATACAGATACAGTCATAAAAAAGAATAAAATCTTATCTTTTGCAACAACATAGATGGACCTAGAGAGTATTATGCTAAGTGAAATAAGTCAGTCAGAGAAAGTCAAGTACCATATGAATTCACTTATATGTGGAATCTAAAGAACAGAATAAATGAAAAAAATTGAAAAACATATGGTAGATACAGAGAACAGACTGATGGGAGCTGGTGTTGGGAGATCAAGTGACAAAAGTGAAGGAATTAAGAAGTACAAACTGGTAGTTACAGAATACACATGAGGATATAAAGTACTACACACTGAAGGGATGTAGCCAATAACATTTTAAGAACTATGTATGGTATCAGAGGGAACACTTTGTAAAGTATAGATGATTATCTAACCATTATGCTGCACATCTGAAGTTAATACAAAATAATATTGAATGTAAACTGTAATTATAAATAAATAGATAGATAAAGAAAGAAATATGGAGAGACATACTGTGTCCATAGATTAAAGATTTAACATAGTACAGGTGTCAGTTCTCCCCAAAATGATCTACATGTTTAATGTAATTCCAATCAAAATCCAACAGGACTTTGTAAATATATAAGACCTGATTCTAAAATTTATATGGAAAGGCAAAGGGATGAGAATAGACAAAATAATTTTGATACAGCAGAATAAAGTTGGAGGTAATTTACAAATTTCTATAAACTATAAAAATCAAGGCAATTATTGAAAAGATTTATTGAAGAAATGAATAGAATAGAGTCTAGAGACAGACCCATACAAATATGGCCCATTGATTTTTTACTAAAAAAAATACACCTCACATATTATGCAAAATTTAACCTTAAATGAAGCCTAGATCTAAATGTAAAACATAAAACTTCTGAAGAAAACATGGAAACACTCTTTCATGATATAAGATTAGTCAGAGTTCTTAGACATGACACCAAAGGAACAATTCATAAAAAAAGTTGATAAATTGGACTTTATCAAACTTTAAAACCTTTATTTTATAAGAGACTGTTAAGAGAATGAAGACTAGTCACAAAAGAGAGAAAATATTTTCAAGTCACATATCTGCGTGTACAAAGAATATTTGTACCCAGAATGTACAAAGAATACTCAAAGGACTGTCAAAACTCACCAATAAGAAATCAACCCAAATGGACAAAATATTTGTACAGATACTGAACCGAAGAAAATACGTGGTATTCAAATAAGCATAGCAAAATAAGATCAACATAACAATTAAAGCCGCAATAAAGTACAACTTCATACCTCTCAGAAAGGCTAAAATTTTTAAAAAATTGATAATATCAAGTGTTAGGATGCAGAGATCCTGGAACTCTTATACATTCCTGGAATGCAAAATGGTACAACGACTCTTGAAAACCACTTGAAGGTTTCTTATAAAGTTAAATACATCTTGTCACATGCTCTAAAGTCTCACTCTTAGATAGTTGCCCTAGAGAACTGAAAACATATGTTCATACAACATATGTCCACACAATAGCTCTATTCAGAATTGCAGAAAACTAGAACCAACTCAAATGTCCTTCAGTGGGTGAAAGGATAAATAAACTGTGATACATCCATACAATGGGATACTATTCAGCAATAAAAGAAACAAACTACTGAAACATACGAAAACTTGAGTGAATCCCAAATGCATTATGCTGGATAAAGAAACCAGTTTCAAAAGGTTACCTCATATGATTCTATTTACATAACATTCCAGAACAGGAAAATTACAGTGATGGAAAATAGGTCAGTGGTTGTCACAGGTCAGGACAGGGGGAAGAATGTGACTTCAAGTGGACAGCATGAGGGATTTGGGGGGATGGTGAAACTGCGCGGCATCCCAACTGTGAGGATGGGTACGTGAATCCGTACCTATGTTAAAACTCATGAAACTCTGCAACAAAATACATTTTACTGCATGTTAACTTAAAAAAAAATAAAAGTAAATCATTTTTAATAATCTGAACTCTAAAGAGAAAAATTGTTACCATTTTCAGATCTTTAATTATGTGACAGAAACTTGCTAGCTAAAGGCATTACATTCATTAACTTATCAATCCTTACATTAAATAACCCTGTTATTTAAGTATCCTTATTCCACAGATGAGGAATTCCAAATGTAGAGAGACTGAATAACTTGTCCATGATCACAAGAATAGTAAGTGACTGAGTCAGGATTTAAATTCATCTCTCCATTTAGGTCTATAACAATCATCATTTTGAACGTCTGAGGCAGAAAACCAATTTCAAAAAACAGATTGATATTACAGTATTTGCTTCTGATGGTTAGGATGAGTAAAAACTAATATTTATTACTGGCATCAAAATTTAAAAGTACTTTAGAAGCTTGCCAACTCTCAAGATATTTAAAAACTGTAACATTTCTCTTTACAATTAAAATCAATAGGAAACTCAAATAACTGTAGTGTTTATTTCAGCTGCAATGAACTTTTAAGTGAAAATTACAAATGACAAGTAAACAAGCTGATATCAGGAATTTTTTTAAGCAATTCCCAAAATATACCACAGGGTCAGCATATTTTCAGCCCAATTTCTTGGACTGTCTACTTTGAAGTATAGAGTACAAATCAATGAGTATTTGATCGCCTACTAGTTATGCTCATTATCATAACTGTGTTACTTCAAGATCCTGAAGTGCCCTCTAAATCATTAAAGCAAATTTAAAATTTGTCCAAATGATTTTATGACTGTTTGTTACATCATTTTCCTCCCAAAATTGAAAACCCATTACTGTATAGTAATCAGACTATTAAATTAACTGTAATATCCCATTTCCTCAATCATTTAAATGAATAGGAGTTCATTCACATTGTTCAACTATTTTAAAAGAAAAATTAAAATCAAAGGAAATAACAAATGTTCGTCTTTGTTAAATATATTTCCTGGTTACTCATTTTGAGCTGTGTGATCAAGACACATCAGAGGCTTTTAATTCCTGATCTTCTTCCATATAACCAGAGGGTTAGAGTTCATGTTAAATTATTTTTTAAATCATCGGAACTGCTGTGCGGGAGAATGCATTCTCTGCCTCTTCTTTGCACCCATCATAAGTGCTTCTACTGAGATATTTTGGGATGCTGAAAAATTCTGCCCAATTCAATTCAATTCCTTAAAATTTTTAGTATTATGCTAAGTATTGTATTTGCTTTTGAGAAAAAAAAAATTGTCATGCATGAATCTTACCCTCAAGTAACTCAATATCAAATAGGAAAGACAAGCATTTAAACAAAAAACTGTAAAAATAGACATATCTCTAGGGTCTAGAGAGACACAAAGGAAGTAAGAAGCAACTTTGCTTGGCTGGGTAAGCAAAGGCAACACAGAATGTAGAAACTATCAAGCAGATCTTACCCCAGATGTACCGACATTACTTTCCTTTCTCCCTCAGGACCCATTATGTAAGCAACCATAAGAAAACACATGAGATCTTTTGAAAAGTTTTATGAAAATACATATTAATTTTCAGATCAGAAAACTTTTTCTGTAAAGAACCAGATATAAAGGTATATCTGACTGACAGGTAAAAAGAACTGTTTTATACTCTGCACAAGTTGTCTGAGTGAAAGCAGCGATATAGACAATTTGTAAACAAATTAAATGTGGCTATATTCAACGAAAATAAGTGAAGGCTAGATTGGGTATGCAAGCTATGGTATGCCAATTTCTGCACTCATCAAATCAACACATGTCTAAGTTTCAAATATAAATTATTTGATCCTTCACTGATGAAACAATAAAGGATTTATGCCTACGAAAAATAAAGATTCAAATTCTTTTGTTGCAGATATTTGAAATGAGAGTTCTACTTACCCAAACAAAATCTTAACTCTTAAGAACTTTGTTCCTGGCCTAACAAATTATTCTTTACTACCTAAACTTACAGGAGCATGGTAGGAAGCTCTGAAATTAAAGAAAAACTCCATTTATCATGTTTCTCTCCTTACTCTCATAATTCTGTTTTGAACAAAGGGTCTGTGAATTTGAATCAATGGAAATGTGTGTGTACTGTGTGTGGAAGCACTTCTATGTTGCAATCTGCCTGATCCCGTCTTTGTCTCTTAGCAACTAACACCTATATGGCACAGCCCTGCCGGGAGCTTTGCAGCAAAGCCTTCAGTGGGCCAAGTCCACGGCATGGTAAATGCTTTGAATCGGACCCTTTTGATTTTGATGGAGACAAGAGCTACCTGTTGACACATAATCTCAAACTTCTTTCATCACCGTGTCTAAGGAATAGTAAGAGCCTGAACTGAGGCTGTCTTAACTAGGTAATAACAAGGGGAGGGGAGTGTCAGAGAAGTGTGGATGCCTGACCAGATTACCCTAATCTGTGGCTAAATCTGGAATGTTACTTTCAAAAAACAGCAGTCTGACATCATCCAGAGGCACTAAAATTCAGGTGAGTCAGCCGGTCAGTAATAAGTAATGCAAGTTTTTCTCCAAACTGCTGTTTTCAAAAACAGCAATTACCATTGAATACAAGAGCATCCTGCTTTAAAAAATATCCTAATGCTTTAGCAAAGGTAATGCTTTTATTTTTATTATGAGCTGCCCACGTGCACTTTTTAGACTGTGATTCATCTGAACAGTTTTTGAGTTAAGGAACATTTTATTCTAGAATGAAAAAAAAAAATACTCAGTGTCCTGCAGTGGTGTAGGATTAGCATAAACATGGAATGACAGGCCATTAAATCTAATACCAGAATAATGACATAATTTTACATCATATCAAAGCTTCTGTAGGATTTCTTATGTACAGTATTTTGATTTTCAGGATCATAATTTCAGGGTCCATCTGATGACGAGTCAGAGTCCTGTTTACCGTGCTAATGTTTTGTTCTGCCTTGTAACTATGATGGGAGTCTGAAGGGATTTTCAGCTCATTCTAATTTTCCTCCCTGAAGCTGCTCCTTAATGTCTGTGGCTGATGCTCTTTGCAGAAACGGTCATGAATCGCTCTGGGTTTCAGAATCTTAAGGATATCTCCTAACCGGAGTGCAGGGATCTAAAAGCCCTTATTAAGCTTCTCATCACAAGCAAGATGGTCTTGCATGAGGGGCCTTTTGAGAGGAGCAGCAATCTTGCCATCACATCTTCGTCACCATTTCAAATAGGATCCTTATTCTAGCACCAAAGGCAACTCTTTCCTTGTAGGGAGTGAACAGAAACACTCAACAGTCAGTTTGAACAGAACACAGGGAAGCAAAACACATTTCGTTTTCTCTCTCACATGGTTTTGGAGCTGATTTTATTTTATTTAACAATTACATATTGAATACTATTTTACAATTTTAGGTCATTTAATCCTCATAGCAACCTTAGGACATAGTTACTATCGTTACTTCCAGTTTATAAAGGAGAAAATGAGACTGTGTGGGAAACTGTGAGGAAGTTGCTCAAGGCCAGCGAGTAGTAAGCCCAGATTCAAATGCAAGTTCCTCAGCACTACCGCTCAGGAGCATTGGCTACTTTCTTCCGTTCCTGAAGGTCTCCAATGTCTCCAGCCTCCAGTGGGACAGGAGAAACACTTTGGATGAGTCATGCACCCAACAAACAGCGCTAGAGTGGCCACATTTTAGACATACTTAAAATGCCCCATGAATTTTCACTTCGAATTCCTTCTGCCTATATAGAATTTATGCTTAAATAAACGAGAAAACAATTGCTCGTGTCTGAGATCCTCATGGCTGGTTTGCCAGAAATGGTCCCCTAGTACACTCTGTCATACTGTTGCCTGTCCAGTGTAGCATCTACCTGGGTTTTGCATTTTAACTTAGTACCATTAGTAATAGTTGCATTAAAATGCTAAGATGGGTCTGGGAGACTTGCACACTTTCAGCTTCAGCTCGGACTCAGAGAAGGTTGAGATTTTGTGCAGTGAGCACAGTTCACATTTTAGCACATGGTTAAACCTGAGAGATGCTCAGACCTCTCTCGGAATCAGTCTCCTGAAGATATCAGGCAGGACACTCAGGAATAAAAGGAAAGGCACGTGAATACCATCTCGGTGCTTGCTGCCCTGTCAGCTTGGTGGTGGTCCAGCCCGTGGGGTACAACTGTGAGCCTGCCAGTCAATGGAAGCTTTAGGAAATAGGGGATTTATAAGGCTGATGTATGTAAAATATGCAGGGGAAATAAAGGCGAGGATGTCCTAACCTGTAGGTTATGATTAAAGTATTCAATAAAATTTTTAAAAGTGCTGATACAATTTTACTATAAAGATAATCCATACAGGTACTTTGTATATGTTACTTTAATATACATAGATACAGGGTAGGGCAATAACATATAGTGTTTTATATGGAAAATAATATGATAATTAAATAGTAATAAGAATAAACTTTTTCCATATTCACCAGTGTAAACCTACTTATGCCACACCTTGTATGTCTTATTTATTGAGAATTTTATTTTTAGATCTTAGAATATGGTGGCAGAGTAGCTGGAAGCCCAGTTGCTCCCAGACCATGACTAGTCTTGCACCTAAACCACAGAGGAATCAACTCAAAAATCCAGTGGAAACTGAGTAAGAGCATGTGTGTGTTGGGAAACGGTTGGCCTAGTTTTAGGAGCTGTAACCCTGCTGACAGGCTGGGGGTCCCCAAGGCTGGAAATAATCAGGAGGCCTTGGAGGAACAGGCTCCTGAGGCGACTTGACCTGTTCCCCCAGCCTCTGTGTTGTTATGTGCCTTGTGATGGTCCCTGGCAAGGACAGGTAAGACTCCTCGAGGGAGGGGCAACCTAAGACAGGCATTGGCTGATATATGCAGCAGATAAGAAATTGGGGGACATGGAGAAGGGGCAAAAAGGCCCCCACACCTCTCGGCTTGGCTTGGACACGGCCGGAGTCCTCATTGCAGCCGAGGAGTGGTCTCCTTTTCTCTTGGTGGTCCCCTCCCCACACCTGGCTCAGGCTTGAAGCAGTGCAAGAGTCAGCTCTAAATCAGATCTAGCGGTTGCCAGGGAAATCAGGTCTAAAAGTAAATTCTTTAGAGTTTGCTCTGTTCCTCCCTCAGATCTCTGGTCAGCTCATGCTGCCAAGGACCTTCACATTATTTATACCCCTTACCCTTTATCATTAAAGCGCTTGCCCTTGTCTTTACTCTCTTTTGTTTAGACTGGTCTTCTCTCAGACCCATGTTAATCAGTGAATTCCTGTCACTTGTTTTTTTAAAGGTATCTATTCTCTGTGAACCTTAATATGCTAATATAATGAGATTACATATGCATTCTTGTTACATCCCCCACTGATAAGAGTTTCAATAAAAGCCTTGGAACAAAGGGCAACAGGGCCTTCCCCACGAGGGGGATGTGGCAAGGCCTTCCCCACTGGACGGATGTACCACGGCCTCATCCAGTGAGAGGGAAGTGTCTCCGTCGGCTCTCCTGGCAAACAGAGAAGTGTTTGTGACGTTCTGTGTTTATTCCCCTCTCCCGCGACAACCCCGGGAGGGGCTCTGCGGGTTTCAGAGCCCTGCTCCCACCTCAGCTGGCCCCAGCCAGTTTCCCTCAGGTTCAGGGAGCGCTGTGCTCTCTGCGGTGCTCCCCCGCGGTGGCGCGCCCCTATAGCCGCTGTGCAGTGCGACATGTGTGAGTAAGTGCATACACGGACAAGAGTGCGAGGAGTGTGCGTGAGAGGGCAACGGCCGGCCTGCCTGCAGGCCAACTGGGTGCAGACAGCCTGGGCTCTCTAAGTGGAGCAACTGCCACCACCGCTACCCAGCCTGGCACTTCTGGCTGCACAGATTCGGGAAGGCTGCGGGTTGGCTCAGGACCCTGAGCTCCGGGAGCAGAGAAAGATGGCCGGGGAGGTGCTGGCTGTAGAAACAGCATGGTGGGAAGAGGCTGCCACAAGGCTGAGAACCTCTGGAAGGAGTGGGGACAGCACCTCATGTCTGTCCCATGTTAGAGTATAGCCGTGGAACCCTTCCCAGAGCCATCTGGGGGAGATCCAGAGAGAAACTTTATTTAAAACTGTTGGAGGTTCTGGCGGGTGGTGGCTAGCCCTGACTAACAGAGACTCTACGGTTTTAGGGGAGGGGGAGCATGTGGAGAACAGGACCCCAGGGCTTGGTGCTATAAGGTGGGGGCCACACAGATATTCTTTTAAAGGAGGAGCTGAGGCGAGAATCCAGACTTGTCAGGGACTTAGCGCTTGTGTGCATGTGAGTGTGTGAATAGTGGCTCTGTTAACAGAGTACTCAGCGGGATAGAGTCGCACTGAAGGGACTGGGGGACCCAACCTAGCATTGCTGTTGAGGAGAGAATTGGACAGAACGGAGAGTTTGGACTTGAGCCTCCAGTAAGAGAGTGGCAAGCAAGGGACTGGATGGCCAGGAGCTGAACACCAGATGTTTGCTGCAGCCAGGCAGGTCCCCTCACAGACAGATGAGCCCAACCCCCACCTGTGGGATTACAGGCTCTGCAGATCAGTGAGGCTTGGCTCAGAGCCCCCTGCTGGGTACATTGCCTCAGAGGAAGAAGAAAAACTTTGAAAGGGCCCTTTACTTAAACACTATGAGCTACACTGTTCCTCTGGCCCTGATACACTAAAACCAGCAGAGCAGGGAGATTAGAGACAGGTGCAACAAAAGGGGTTCAGGACCCCATCCAGGCTCAGTGCCTAAACAGAGCGGTTGTCAGTGCTAAGCAGGAAAATGTTGCCTCTTTTACACAGATTGGTCCGTCTCAGGAAACAGACAGCTAATTCACCAGATACCATATATGATTGGAAAGAATCTGGGACAGACCAAGATGTGTGGTAAGTGGAGAGGGAAACACTTCCACTGTCTTCCCTGAAGACTGAATAGTGCCCCTGGGGGACAACCCAGGGTTACCACCCACCCGAGTGCACCAGAGGCCCCCTCTGGAGGCAGGTGGAGAAGGTACTGGCAGTCCTCTCGGGTCATTAAATGAACACCTCCTGGGCCCTGGGCTGATGGCAAGCTGGCCCGGCAGAGCAGTGGGGACGAGCCAAATCTGAAGGAGACAGATTGTGGATCACCAGTAGTCTTGAACAGGCTGCCTGGGGTCAGACTAAGAGATCATCTGCCATTACCAAGGGTGGATCCTGAAAGAGAAGACAGTGAAAAACACTGGATTGTACTGAGATGAATTCCACGGAGATCTTCTTCATGATTTGCATTACTTTCTTTCCTGCATAGCTTTTTAACACTCATTTTTTTTCCTTCAAGTTCATGTCTATTATTTCACTAGTTTTTATATTTTAGTTTATTTCAAATCTCATATCTAGCTCCTCCTTTCTTTTACTCCATTTTACATTCTTCCTTCCTCTTTGTTTTAAATTTTATGTTGCCTCTTGTTACAACTTGTTTCTATTCCACAAGTACTGTTTCTTCCCACCCCAGACTCTCAAAACCATTCTTCCTGTCATTACTCATCTCACATTCTTCTTCCTGTTCTTAAAAGGTCCTTATCCTCTCTCCACTTTTAGCAATCTTTGTTCATTGGTTGTTGACATGGTGGTTGTCGTCATGGTGGTTGTTGTATTTCTTCAACTTTATTTCTAGATCTTCACTATTTTTGTATTTCAGATCTCGAATTTTACTGTTCCCCTCTCTTACTCCATTTTGCCTTCATTCTTCCCTTTCTTTTTTGTGTTTTAAATTTTAATTTTTCTTTGTCTTAGACTGGTTTTCATTTCCCACTCTTGGTATTCCTTTGCCCTCTATCCTCTCAAAATCACTTTTGTTTCCTGTAGACATCGCATAAGCTTTTCTTTCTTTTTTTCTCTTTTCTCTTTCTTATTCCCATCCCACCAATATTAATCTTTGCTCATTTGTTGTTGATATTGCAGTGGTGGATCTTTTTCTCTAATTTTGCTCATTTTTTTATTACATTTTTAAAAATTTTTGTTTAAACCTAATACTATATGTTTCCCTTCTCTACTCCATTCTGCCCTCTCCTCTCACTTTTTTATTTACAATGTAAATTTTATTTTTTTCTCTTTCTTAACCTTGCTTCTATTCCCTACGCTTATTATTTCTCCTCCCTCTCCCCTTTTAAAATCATTCTTTTTCAGTTGATCATCTTATTTTTATTTCCTTTTCTTATAATAGTCTTAATCTCTTTACACCTTTATTAATATATCTTGATTGAAGAACACAGTAGAATAAATTAAAAGCAGACTAGATTAGAAGCAGAAAATCAAATCAGTGAATTGGAGGACAAGATACAAAAAAACTCCCAAACAGACAACAAAATGAAAAAAGACTCAAAAAGAAAGAAGAGAGCTTAAGGGCACTGCAGGACAACATGAAACATAATAATATTTGTATCACAGGGATACCAGAAGGAGAAGAAGAGGAGCACAAGATAGAAAACCTGTTTGAAAAAATAATGACAGAAAACTTCCCTAAGTTGATGAGGGGAAAAAGTCACACAAGTCCAGAAAGCACATAGGGTCCCAGTCAAGATGAACCCAAAGAGGCCTACTCCAAGACATATCATAATTAAAATGCCAAAATTTAAAGACAAAGAGAGAATCTTAAAGACAGCAAGGGAGAAACAGCTTGTAACATACAAGGGAGCTCCAATAAGGCTATAGACAGATTTCTCAACAGAAACATTACAAGCCAAAAGAGAATGGCAAGAAATATTCCAAGTAGTGAAAACCAAAGGACTGCAACCAAGACTGCTCTACCCAGCAAGGCCCTCACTTAAAATGGAAGGCAAAATAAGGAGTTTCCCAGAGGAGAAAAAAAAAAAAAAGGCTGCTGAAAGAATACATCGCCACCAAACCAGTATTGCAACAGATGCTAAAGGGGCTGTTTTAATAAGATGAAGAAAAAGGGAGAGAGATGAACACAGGTACAAAAGGGAAAAATAGCAATGAATAGGTACTTATCAATAATAACCTTAAATGTAGATGGATCAAATTCTCCAATCAAAAGACGTAAGATAGCTGAATGGATAAGAAAACATGACCCACATATATGCTGCCTACAAGAGACCCATCTGAGAACAAAATACCTACACAGGCTGAAAGTGTCAGAAGAAAATATTCCAAGCAAATGGACAGAAAAAAAGCCAGTGTTGCAATACTTAGACAAAATAGATTTCAAAACAAAGGCCATAAAAAGATACAGAAAGACACTACATAATACTTAAGGGAGTAATCCATCAAAAAGAGATAACCTTTGTACACATATATGCACCCAACATAGGGGCATCTAAATATATAAGGGAAATCTTAGAGGACTTCAAGAAAGGTATCAACAGCGACACACTCATCATAGGGGATTTTAACACCCCATTGTCAACAATGGATAGATCTCCAAGCAAAGAATCAACAGGGATATTATGGCACTGAGCAACACTCTAGATCAAATCAATTTAATTGATATATACAGAACCTTTCACCCCAAAGAAGCAAAATATACATTCTTTTCAAATGCACATGGAACGTTTTCAAAGATAGACCACAAGGTACAACATAAAAGAAGCCTCAACAAATTCAAGAAAATTGAAATCATATCAAGCATGCGCTCAGGTCACAATGGATTGAAACTAGAAACCGACATCAAGGAAAAAACTCAAAAACATTCAAATACATGGAGACTGATAACATATTATTAAATAATGAATGAATCAACAAATGAGATCAAAGAAGAAATCAAAAAGTATCTGGAAACAAATGAAAATGAACACACAACAACATGAAACCTATGGGACACAGTGAAGGCAGTACTGACAGGCAAGTTCATAGCAATACAGGCCTACCTAAGATTGAAAATTCTCAAATAAACTTAAACCTACATTTACAAGAACTAGAGGAACAAAAAGCAAAGCCCAGAGTGAGTAGAAGGAAGGAAATAATCAAGATCAGAGCAGAATTAAATAACATAGAGGCTAAAAGAACAATTCAAAAGATCAACAAATCCAGGAGCTGGCTTTTTGAAGAGATAAACAAAATTGACAAACTTTAACCAGACTCAAAAGAAAAGAAGAAAGAGGACCCAAATAAATAAAATAAGAAATGAAAGAGAATTTTACCACCAATACTACAGAAATACAAAGATGGTAAAAAATTACTATGGACAACTATATGCCAAGAAATTCTACAACCTGGGGGATGGACAAATTTCTAGAAAAATATAGTCTTCCTAAACTGAATCAATAAGAAGCAGAAAACCTAAATAGACCAATAACTAGTGAAATTGAAGCAGTAATCAAAATACTCCCAACACAAAAACTCTGGACTGGATGTCTTCACAGGTGAATTTTGCCAAGCATTTAAGGAAGAACTAATTCCTATCCTTCTCAAACTATTACAAAAAAATTCAAGAAAAGCAAAGACTCCCAATCTTTTTTACATGTCCAGTATCATCCTAATTCTAAAACCAGGTAAAGACATAACAAAGAAAGAAAAGTACAGGCCAATATCTGTGATGAACATAGATACTAAAATCCTCAACAAAACACTGGCAATTGGGATTCAGAAATACATTAAAAAGATCATACAACATGATCAAGTGGGATTCATCCCAGAGATGCAAGGATGGGACAATATTTGCTAATCAATAAGCATAATACACCACATAAAAAAATGAAGGAATAAAATCACATGAACATATCAACAGATGCTGAAAAAGCATTTGATAAAAATCCAGCACCCATTTATGATAAACAATACTCAGCAAAGTAGTAATAGAGGGAGTATACATCAACATAACAAAAGCTATATATGAGACAACTACAACCAACATCATACTCCACAGGAAAAAACTAAAAGCTTTCCCCTTGAGATCAGGAACAAGGCAAAGGTGTCCTCTTTCACAGCTCTCATACAACATAGTTCTAGCCACAGCAATCACACAAATAAAAGAAATAAAAGGCATCCAAATTGGAAAGGAGGAAGACAAACTGTTCCCATTCTAAGACAACATGTTAGTTTACATGGAAAACCCTGTAGTCTCCACAAAAAAACTACTCAACCTAATAAGTGAATTCAGCAAAAATAACATGATACAATGTTGATATTCAGAAATCGATGGCATTTTTGTACACCAACAATGAAATATCAAAATCAGAAATCAGGAAAAAATGTCCCACTTACTATAGCAACAAGAAAAATAAAGTACCTAGTAATAAACTTAACCAAGGAGGTAAAAGACCTGTACTCAGAAAATTACACAACACTGAAAAAAGAAATGAAGGAAAATATAAATATATGTAAGCGTATACCATGTTCATGGATTGGAAGACTTAACATCATTAAAAATGTCCATACTACCCAAAGCAATCAATAGATTCAACACAATTCCAATTAAAATACCAATGGCATATTTCACAGATCTAAAACAAATATTCCATAAATTTATATGGAAACAAAAAAGACCCCAAATAATGTCAGCAATCTTGAGAAAGAAGAACAAAGCAGGAAGGAACCAATATCTGATATCAACTATACTACAATGCCACTGTAATCAAAACACTCTGGTGCTGGCATTAGAACAGACACACAGATCAATGGAACAGAAGAAAGAACCCAGAAATAAACCCATGTCTCTATGGTCAAATAATATTTGACAAAGGAGGCATGAGCATGCAATGGAGTAATAATAGCCTCTTCAATAAATGATTTTGGGAGAACTGGACTGGTACATGCAAAAAAATGAAACTAGACCATCAACTTATACCATACACCAGAATAACTTCAAAATGGATCAAAGACTTATATATAAGTCATTACACCATAAGTCCTAGAGGAAAACATAGGCAGGAAAATTTCAGATATCCCATGTAGCAATTTTTTGCCAATATATTTCCTAGGGCAAGGGAAATAAAGGAAAAAAATAAACAAATGGGACTACATCAAACAAAAAAAGCTTCTGCATGGTTAAAGAAACAATCATCAAAATGAAAATGGAATCAACTGTATGGGAGAACATATTTTACATTAATACATCTGACAAGGGTTTAATCTCCAAAATATATAAAGAATTGATATGACTCAACACCAGGGGACAAACAATCCAATTTAAAAAATGGGCAAAGGGTCTGCATAGACACTTCACCAAGGATGACATACAGCTGGCCCATAGACATATAAAAAGATGCTCAACATCTCTAGCCATCAGAGAGATGCAAATTAAAACAACAGTGAGATATCACCTCACACCTGTCAGAATGTCCATCATTAATAAGTCAACAAACACATTGAAATCAAGATGGTGGAAGAGTGAATGGAAGTCACACTGACCTCCTCCCAGGACTAACCTGGAATTTCAACTAAATTGTGCAGAAATCACCTGGAACAAACAACTGAACAATAGCAAGTGAGGAGCGTTATAATCTTGGACAGACAGAAGAATCAGCATTAGCACAACCTAACTGGTAAGGAGTGCAGTAGAGACTTGAGAAGGCAGACAGGGTGCCCACAGGCGGCTGCACCAGAGGGATATTGAAATGGTCGGTTGGATCCCCCGGAGAAGAGCAGGGTCTAAACCATAAGCAGGGATCTCCAGTCTACAGCATCAGATCACAAGAAGTGCAGAGATAACAGCCACCTGCGAAAAGTGCAGGGTTGCTCTCTGCCACAGACAGGTGGCTAGAGATGCAAAGAGCCTTCTAAAAGGTCAACACATAAATTTTTATTTGCAGCCACTTATCCTGGGCTCCAGCAAAGGTGGGGGCAGAGTGGGCTAGAAATGCTTGAGGAGAGACTGGGGAAGGAGGCTTTGGGGAGAGAACTGAAAGAGTAGTCAACGGGATCCCAGTGCTGACTCCTCCCCCATTCAGCAGCAGCCATCTGGCTCAGCCAGAGCACTCCCCTGAGCGACAACAATGTGAGAGGACACAAAAGCACCCCCCCCCCCAGGAGGGACTCTGCCCTGGCCAGGTGGTGCTAAAGCCTGACTGCTGAGTGCAGAGTGACTAGATTAACAACTGAAGGAGACAGCCACAGACAGTGGACTCCTGGAAGTCTCTAATAGATTGCCTAAGGTCAGACATGGTCAACATCTGACATCATCAGACGCAGATCCAGAAAGTAAAAAGAGCAGTCTCCAACCATAGAAGGTCACACCACAAGTAAAGGAAATCAAGACAGATCAATTTAAGAAGCAGAAGCAAAAAAGAAAAGTCTCACAAATAATGGGAAGACAAAGAAACACCCCCCCAATTGAAGGGAAAGGAGCAATCCCCAGAAAGAAAACTAAATGAAATAGAGGCAAGTAAACTATCAGATATTGAGTTCCAAACAACGGTTCTAAATGAAGTTCAATGAGCTCAGTGAGCTCAGAGAGAATTACAAGAAGCTACAGGGAAACTACAAGGAACTTACTGCAAACTATATCAGCATGAAAAAGGGCATAGGAACTATCAATAAGAGGGAAGAGAAAATGAAGAATACAACTTCTGAATTGAAGAACACAGTAGATGGAATCAAAAACAGGCTAGATGAAGCAGAGGAATGAATCAGCAAGCGGTAGGATAAAGTAGGAATGCTCCCAGAAAGAGCAAGAAAATGAAAAAAGACTCAAAAAGAATTAAGAGGCATTGAGGGAAATGCAGGACATCCTGAAACAACAATATCCATATAACAGGGATACCAGGAGAAGAAGAGGAGGAGGAAGAAAAGGAGGAAAGAGAGAACCTGTTTGAAAAAGTAATGATGGGAAACTTCCCTAATTGGAGGAGAAAAAAGGTCACACAAGTCCAGGAAGCACAGAGGGTCTCATTCAAGAGGAAACCAATGAGGCCCAATCCAAGACATATCATAATTAAAATGGCAAATATCAAAGACAAACAGAGTATCCTAAAGTCAGCAAGGGTGAAATAGATAGTAACATACAAAGGAGTCCTGATACAGCTAGCAGCTGACTCTCAATAGAAACACTACAAGCCAGTAGGGAATGGCAAGAAATATTCCAAATCATGAAAAGCAAAACTCTACAACCAAGACTGTTCTACCTAGGAAGTCTCTCTAAAATGGAAGGCGAAATAAGGATTTTCCCAAACAAAAGAAGGCTAAAAGTATACACCTCCACCAAACCAGCACTGCAAAATATGCTAAAGGGACTGCTTTAAGATGAAGAAAAAGAGTCTATGAATACCCAGTTCCTTTCACAATCACCAATACTTGATATTAGCAATATTTTCAATACTTACTCATCTGATTGTGACAATGATGTGTTATTTTAATTATTATTTTATTATTTGTTGAAACTAAACCTGTTTTTGTATATTTCTTGCCTATTTCTATTATTTTTTAAAAAGCTTTAAATGACTTTTTGGAATTCTTTATCCATTTTTTGATTCAATGTTTATAGAATTTTTTCCTTAAAAAAAACTATTAACCCATTTTTAGATGTGTTGCAAATACTTTCCTATTCTATTACTTGTCCTTTAATCTTTTTTCTATGTTTATTACTGTATAGTCTTAAATGTTCAATATAGTCATATTGTCAATATTTTACTTTATAGCTTCTGGGTTTGAATATTTTACTTCAGGGTAAGAAAAATATTATTTCATATTTTCTTCTAAAACTCCTTAGATTCTACATATTGACTTTTAACTCACCTGAATATCTGTTGTATAATGTGTGAAATAGGGCTCTATATTCGTTTTATTTCAAGTAATAATGGTCCATGCCCCTTATTTGTTGAATAAGCCTTATTTTAGCCATTGATTTGAAATATCAATTTAATCATATATTACATTGTTAGGCAGATATATATCTTTGTTTCTAGAATGCTCATTTTATTTCATAGATCTACTTGATTATTTCTGTGCGGGTGTCATGTCAATTGCTGAGACTTTATAATGGATTTAAATTTTTTTATATTTTATACTGGATTTTGGCCAGTATAAAAAAGTAAATAAGTAAATAAAATCAATCTGCATTTAAAAAAATAAAAAGAAAGAAGGAAGGAACTCCTATCTTTTGCAACAACATGGATGGAACTGGAGAATATTATGCTAAGTGAAATAAGCCAGTTGGTGAAAGACAAATGCCATATGATCTCACCTATAAGTATAATCTGTTCAACAAATAAAGTAACAAACAAAATAAGCCACAGGCAAGGAAACACGGAGCAGGCTAAAAGTGATCAGAGGCGATGAGGAAAGAGGACAACGATGGAAAGAAGGGAAAGGGACTAGACAAAGAACATGTATGAATGACCCCTGGTCATGGACAACAGTGTGGGAATTGACTGTGGGAGAGGGGGGGATTGGTGGAAGGGGGTAAAGGGGGAAAATTTAAGACAACTATAATACAATAAGCATGATTTTTTAAAAAATAAAATAGTAAGTCAACACACAAGTGTTCACGAGGATGTGCAGAAAAGGGAACTCTAGTGCACTGTTGGTGGGAATGCAGACAGTGCAGTCGCTGTGGAAAACAATATAGAATTTCCTTAAAAATATAAAAATGGAACTGCCTTTCAACCCGGTGTTTCTGCTGCTAAGAATGTACCCTAAGAATCCTGTAACACCAGTTCAAAAGAACTTATGCACTCCTATGGCCATTGCAGTGTTATTTACAATAGGCAAGTACTGAAAACAGCCTACGTGCCCATCAGTAGATGAGTGGATCAAAAAAACTGTGGTACATTTATATAATGGAATACTACACAGCAGAAAGAAAGAAGGAACTCCTACCTTTTGAGACAGCATGGGTGGAACTGGAGAATATTATGCTAAGTGAAGTTAAGCAATTTGGTAAAAGACAAATACCATATAATTTCACCTATAAAAGGAATCTAATGAACTAAATAAACTAATGAACAAAATACAACTACAGACATGGAAACATGGAACAGACCAAAAGTGACCAGAGGGGAGGGGATAATGGCATAAAGAAGGGGAAGGGACTAGACAAAGAACATGTATGAATGATCCATGGACAACAGTGTGGGAATTGACTGTGGGAACGGGGAGGGGAGGGGTGGAGGAGGATAAAGGGGGGAAAATTGGGATTACTGTGACAGAATAATAATAAAAAAAAAAGATTTAAAAAAGGAATTTAATTTTTAATTGGTTTTTGAATAGAAGTTTAATTATGTAAGTTCACCAATAAAATACAACCAATTTGTCAATCTATAAATACTTTTTTTCAAGAGTTAGCCCCCGACTTTAGTTTCAAAATTTTACATGGTCACCCTTTTGTGAAGGAAATTAATTTCGCTGTTAGCCATTCCCTCCCATTCAGAGATAAAAGCTACAATTAGTAGAAAATTCTTCCTCATACTTACACAATATCTGCTTCCTAGAATATGTGCCTTAGTTTAGTTTTGTCTTGTGTACCTACACAAATTAAATTCCCGAACCTTTTCCATAAGAGAAATACTTAAGATTATTATCTTCTGGTTCTTGTCCACCCAAGCAGATTTTTGTAATGTTTACAATTCCAGCGTGTCTACTTTTTCCTGCCTTTTTCTTGTAAGAGTTTTTGGAACATTCACACAAATATTTTAACAAGTAAACATTTGCTCCAAAGCAAAACAGATAGCAAGAGGAATTTCTTTGTAAAACTTACCTATCTTTTCCTTTGTAGTGTTGTTTCCCTCATTTCTTCTTTCTAGTATTCTTTCTTACAGATGCAGTGAGAGACTTAAACGACAAAAAGAAGAAGTTAAAAAAGAATAGAAATATTCTTTCGGGAAAAAGAAGTAATGGAAGATACAAAGATGCAGATTTCAATATGCCTGATATAGAAATTTGCATAGGGTTTTTAAAAGGACATGGGCTTTTAGTTTAGATCCACCTCATAGGGTTTGTGAGGATTATACAAAATAATGTAAGAAAAATAGACCAGATTGAAAGTATCATATAAGCATTAGCCATTATTATAATAATACATCTTTTAAAATCTTGTTTTGTGTACCACCTCCTGACCAATAGCTAAAAGGGAAAAAAAACACCTTTTTTTATTATAGCTAATAAAAACTATTTGAAATATATTAGGAAATAGAAAAAAATTAAAAATTTTTAAGGAATCACACTGTAAACTCTATGGCAAATAAATTTGAAAACCCCTGATTAAACATAGCATAGGCTAAAACAAACAAACAAGCAAACAAAAAGAAAAACAATTACCGAACTGACTCAGAGGGAGGGAGAAAATCTGAGTGGGTCCTGAGACCCACCCGGGGAGAAGGTAGGAGTCACGGTTCTGCTGCTCACCATACGCGGGCGGGAGCGGGGGCATGGGGGCGGGGAGGGCGATGGCAGGAGGAGGAGGCGTTAAATAAACTGGCAAGAAAAAATGAAAAGATTTTCACCCCAAAAGGTAACAGGACTAGATGATTTTGGAGAAAGGCTCCAAGAAAGAGTTCTGAAAAGAGGAATTCCTACATGCTCTTTAAGCCCATCAATTCCTAGCTGTAAACTAGTCTAGTGAAACTTGAAATAGCATTTATAAATACAGATGCCAAAAACCTAAATATAGTGTCGTAAAATTATTCCAAAAGTGTATTAAATATAAAAGCAAATATGTTTCATATCATAAATAAAGGAGAAGATCAATATTAAGATATTTATTAAAGTGGAAAATCACATGATCGCATCAAGAGATGCGAAAGATACTTGATAAAATTCAACCATATTCCTGATAAAGATATTTTAGACATTAGGAATTTTAAAACATTTCCATAATGTGATTTTTAAAAAGTATTTATCATAAGCTAGTTGTAAACATAATTTTAAACACTGGGAGGGACACTCCTCTAAAGACAGGAACAACACAAAGGTGTCCTATTGTTATTTAAAATGATTATCTTTTTGACTAGACTAAAAACACCTTGAAAGTTGAGTCAATAGCTAATGCATACTTATATCATGACTTTTAAAGTATTTAATAAATAAAACTCTTATGCCCCAGAATCTTTTAGTGAAAGGACACCTCCTTCCAAAGTGGGAGATAATTATCCATTTGCAATGATGATTTTCTATTGATTTGTCTGAAGGCAGCAACATTTTTTCCTTTACCTTTAGTTCCCTCTCCTTTTTCCTACTCCTAGGAAAATTAGGAGACTAACTCATCATTAAAAAATTGTTTTGTACTAATTTATACACTCTGGGAGTATCTACTCCAGATAGTCAAGAATTTCAGAAGGGAAAGAGAAAATGTTTGCTTCTTTTGCGTGTTTTCCCCAATTAAAACAGTAACTTAGAAAAAAAAAGGTTTAACTGTGAATTTGGCTAATCACATTGAATTCCTCATAAGAAAACTAGACACTTAGAACTTTTGGAACTATTTCAAGAGTCTTAAAGTAATCGTGATAAATATAAAAACCTTTAGAAAAATTAGAGTGATTTAGTTCTAGCTTAAAAACAACTCTATGTCTTCTCCTTGGTGTTATCATTATGTAAAAAATAATGTTTGCATAATATTTTAATTAGTACAAGATTTGAGTTTAATTTGTAACTATTTTTATTATTAAAATTTCCTTCATTAGTTTCATGGATATCAGAATATATAATTTTTCCAGAAATTGTTTAAGTGGAAAACCATTAAAATATTTTTAATACTTGAAATTGAATTGACATATTTTTTTAAAGAGTTTTATCTTGTTAATTTTCTAATGCTAGAAATCACAGGATGTTCTGATTTAAATTGTTCTTCTAGACTTTAAGTCACTTTAAAATTTTAAACTAATGTCATATTGTGTTACTTAATAAATAATGTGTGGATGCCTTGATAATTTCTCAGTAAGAAAAATATAAAACTTTGGTCTTTAAATACAGTTTTAAATTTCCCTTGTTATTTATTTTTATATAGAGAATGACTACAAATTAAAGAGATGTGCAATTGTCTTTAAATGATATTAAATACATTGAGCTTGTCATCTTAACACTTATTGAAGTAAAATAAAATATATGCTCAGAAAAAAATTAGCTGTACTGATCTTGGTTTCCTATCTTCTAGTTTTCTCTTGTATCTGAAAAAATAAAGTTTGTTAATTTTGTTAAAGTGGTAATTAATAAAATTGACTATGAAGAAATCATATGTATTCAAGACAATAAATATGTTTGTTTTGTTTAAAGTATTTTATTGATGTATGTATTTATTTACAAATATATATTTATATAAGTATACAAATTTTATATGCATAAATCTATAAATAAATATTCAAGAACATATTTATATACAGGGTCCAGCAGAGGTAACACCATTGAATGTGGTTGGTAGGGTACCATATGTGAATGTCGCACATGAGATGGACCGCAATTTGAACATTTCACCTAAAATGTCATGGTGTGCTTGAGTGTGATATTGTTATGTTATAGAATTACATGCTTATGATTTTGTAATAAAAGATTTTTATGTAATAAAAAAGGGCATTATTTGTGCCAGACCCTGTATTTTAGGTTTGGCAGGCAGGCACTACATTCACTGAGCCATACCAGACAGGGCAGACCCTGTATTTTAATCTATACATTCATCTTTTTTATTTACACAGTAAAATGCACTTCTTTGTGCACAGTTCTGAGTTTTAACAAATACACAGATTCTTGTAAGATCCATACAGAGAAGATATTGAACAATTTCAAAGCTCTCCCAAAATTCCCTCTTACTGCCCAGAAAGTAGTCACTCTTCCTCATACCTAAGCCTAGTAACTACTGCTCCTGTGTCCCTATAGTTTTGCCCTTTTCAGAGTGTCATAAAAATTTAACCTTTTAAGATTGACTTCTTTAGCTTAGTATAAAGCATTTGAGATACAATCACACTGTTGTGTGTATTGACTGATAGTTCATTACCTTTTATACCTGAGAAGCATTCCATGGTTTGTTTATTCATTCGCCCACTGAAGAACATTTAGTTGGTTTCTTGTTTTGGGTAATTATGAACATTTGTGTCCATACTTGTGTGTAAACATAAGTTTTTATTTCTCTAAAATACATACCTAGGAGCCAAATGTGATAGGTGTTATAAGAAAGTGCCCCAAAACCAAATTCTACAGATAATGATGAATTCATGGACTGTGAAGCTTATCTATACAGAAGAATCTCATTTTCTAGAATTTCCAATATTTTTCCAGTATACCCTCACGATCTGGTAGATTAAAAATTTTTCATTGTAGTATAACATACATATAAAAAAGTACACAAATCATAAGTACTCAGCTCAAAGAATGTTCATAAAATGTACAAAAGTGTAATCAGAACCCAGATTGTGAAATAGAATATAACCAGAACCCCAGAAGGTCTCCCTCTATTCCTCTTCCTCCCAACAAAGGGAACACCTAACCTAACTTCTACTAGCAAACTGTTTGAAAAACTTTGACAGAAAAACTGAATAGTTGGAAAAAACAGTGATAGGTTCATAGAAGACAAAAAGAAAATTAAAAAAAAAAATGACATTTATGAGCTCTAGGGGGAAAATGTACTGGAAATAAAACATAATTGTATTATGCCATATGGTTCAACTGTAAGGATTATTTATTCAATTATCACAATATAATCACTGACTACTGATTTACCCAAAAATTATGTTAACTTTTGAAGTCTCTGAGGGGGTCCAATAAATAGCATTCATCTTCCCAACCTTAGTTCTGTATAAACTGAGAAGTAAAATAAAAGACTGGCAGAGAAAATTTACGATGTCCCCCTTATCACAACTGATAGAGGCCAAGTTGAGGGTGCTTCATCAAGTCTTTTTGCAAAGTGGGGCAGTTAATACAGACGCAGAGTTGGAAGAATTACCCCCTCAGTTGTAGGCAGTGCTGGACCAACATGTCTTTCTCACATGAGTCTCTGGTGTTGCCCATTCAGCCAACAGGAGCTCCTTCCAGCGTGCAAATGTCTGTTTTCCATATAACACCACTAGATTTTCAGAGTTGTCTCTGGAAAGTAGTTTAATTTAATAAGGAGGAAAGTTTATCTCTAATTCTTTAGGTAAAAAGAAAACTACTCCAGGCAGTTTTCATGCAGGAGTATATTTTAATTAAGATATAGCTAGTGCTATAAAAAGTAAATTCCTAAATGTGTAATGTCTCAAACACAATATAACTTTATTTCACGTTCATGTAACTGGCCATATCATATGCTCTTCATCAGCAGAGGCAGCTTTGACATTTTCCACACATAGCTTCCAAGGTTTCGCTAGTCATCTCAGCATAGAGAAACATGTGAAAGAGGGTTTTATGGGCCAGGCCTGGAAGGGTCAGTCATCATTTCCACTCACCTTCAGCGGGCTGGAGACCTAACTACAAAGGAAGCTGGGAAATGTAGTCTAGCTAACAGCGCACTTTCTGTTCTGAAGAGGAGAATGAATTTTGGTGAAGAGCTATCAATCTCTGCCACTTGGTGTGTGGTTCAGTTGGGCAGAAGCTTACCTGTTTCCCATTGCCTCCTGTGCCTGGTACGTAGTAGACAACACAAAAAACCCTGCCAAACCTTTTCAGTATAGCTGTTTCATTTTGCATCACCACCAAATACAATGTTAGTTCTAGGATGTTTTTTTCAGATGTCCATTATTGTATTGCAAGAGTTCCCTACTCCTACTTTGTGAAGAGATTCTATCACAAATGGAAAATGAATTTCATCAAATGACTTTTCTGCATCTATTGATATAATATACATCTACTGATACGATATTAATAGACGCAGTATCAGTGGTGAATTACCCCATTTGGCCATGATCTGTCATTCTTTTCATAGTATGCTGGGTTCAATTTGTTACTTTTTGTTAAGGATTTTTGCAGTTGTCTTTATGAGAGATATCGGTCAATAGTTTTCTTTTCTTGTATTGTCTTTGTCAGGTTTTGGTCTCATGGTAAATAATGCTGGCTACATAAAATGAATCAGGAAATGGTCCATCTGTTTTGTGGAAGAAATTGTGTACAAAATTAAGTGGTGTTTCTTCCAAAAAATGTTTGGTATGATACACCAATGAAATCATCTGGGCCTGGAGTTTTTGGGCTATTTTTAACTATGAATTAAATTTTTTAAACAGATATGACACCCTTCAGGTCCTCTATTTCTCCTTCTTGTGTCTTTACAAAAAATTAGTCCATTCCATCTAAACTGTCAAACTTACATGCATAGTGTTTCAAAGCAATCCTTTATTATCCTTTTAATATCTGTGAGAGTATGTAGTACTGTCAAGACCTGGATTTTAGACTTCTGCTAGGGAATAGGTTTCTGTTGTTTTAAGCCACCAGCTTTGTAGTCATTGGTTACAGCAGTCCTAGGAAACTAGTACAACCAGATATCTATCATTTCAGTTGCTCTTCCTTAATTTGTAAAGTTCTAAATTTCAGTGTTATAATTTCTCTTCTGCCTGAGAAGCTATTTGCATTTCTTATAAAGCAGGGTCTTAAGTCACCTTAAGTTTTTGTTTTCCTTCACTTGAGAATATGTTTATTTTTCCTTCATTCCTAAAGGATATTTTCACTGGCTATAGAATTTTGGGTTGACAGTTCTTTTCTTACAGAACTTAAAAAAACGTTGTTCCACTATTTTCTGATCGCCTAGTTTCTGATGAGAAATCTTCAGTCATTTGAATTGTTGGCACTTTTCAGTGGCTGTTTTCAAGAATTTTGTTTTTCATATTTGATTTTCAGAAGTCTGATTATTTTGCACTTGAAGACTTTTCCTAAGTTTATCCTTCTTGGACTTTGCTGTGCTTGTTGGACGTAGATTTATTTTCCCTCACCAAACTATCCTGAAGGCAGACATTAATTTACTGACTGCCTATTATTATTGTGAATTTCTTTGCTCAATAATAAAGTTTCCTTTTTATCACTAAGATACTTCTCTGGATTTTTGGCATACTCCTCATTTGTTTTAACAAAAGGCTTCTTATTTTTGAGAAAAAAATGTTACTAATAATCATTTTTACTTGTGTGTCTTCAGAATATTGCTGGAAACTAAATTAATTATATTAAGTTTAATATAAAATATCAAAGTATTAAACAAAATATCTCAATAACTGCACATTTTTATATTAAAGAAACATAGTAATATTCATGTACATAGCCTGGTATAATTGTCTAAAAAAGACTTATTTTCTAGCTTACTCAATTTCAATACCTTTGTTAATTGAGGGTAATCACAGTACACTTTACGGAGCAAACCAGAGGCCCTGGAGGTTTGTCAATGTTCTCACTGCTCATAATGTGCCCTTCCTTCCAGAGTAAGGCTGTCTGTTTTCTGTTTTACAATAAATATATAAGGAGAGAATTTTACTTTCTTCCATTCTGCTAATTCTCTAGGAGAATTCATCTTAAGAAGAGAAGAGACATCACAGAAAAGCTGTCCTCGAGGCTTGGCGAAAAGAACTTTCTTAGGTCCTATGAATAATTAATACAAGAGAAAAACTATAGGCCGTGCATACTTAGATCTACTGCTCCCAGCTACAGAGATATAATTCATGCCTAAAACAGTGAAAAACTGTCCCAGCCAGACTTCAAGTTTAGGATCCTTAGGAATCCTCCAGAAGCATGTAACTTCAGAGGTGGAAGCAACTTGTAAGAAAGACCTTCAGATCAAGGGGACAACTATAAATAGCAGACAGCTTCTGTTTAAGTCTGATGGATGAGATCCAGATGACCAGAATCACTGATTCTGATGCTTTAATTTGTATTATTTTTGTCCTCTATTTCCCTAGGTATTTTCTTTCTTCTTTTCTGGTTTAAGATTCCTGATGGTTAACAGATACTTATTACCTACTAACTGTGATATCTGTAAAGTTTCTGTACTTAATAATTTTTTGCATACAAACATACTTGGAATGATTCCAATACCTGCCTATAATTTTACTGTCATTTGGTTAAAGTACAAAATCAAACCAGCTGTTGAGTCTGTATGCATTTTATCTGGGGTGTTACCTAGCTTCATTTGGTTCCATTCCTTGTTACATATCAGACAAAATGAATTCCTTGTTAATCCCTGTTGATTGGACTCAACCACCAAGCAACTGGTTTAGATGGCAAATACCACAACAGACTACACAGAAATTTAAAGTCTCTACTATGTCAAACCTAGACAGGAATGCCCCTTTTTCTGTAGGGGAAAAAAAAAAAAAAAACAACCAAACACATATACAAAAAAGCTTTTGCAATCAAGCTTTCACAAATATAGAGCATAGAAAAAGCTAGGGAACAGATAGGGTATACTGAGAAACTGTGTCACTCTTACAGACCTTGCAAGAAGAGTATATTGGATAGCTAAACCCTCATCCCTGTCCAATTTGCAGATTGCAGTCAATAATCTTGTGTGCTCAGAGCCAATACCAGTTGTTAGGGGCCACCCAATGATCTGCTTTTAGTGGAAATACTCATATGTGGATGTCAAAAAGAATTGGCCTATCACCAGGCAATGGAATTTGTGCCAGGTCTATTCTGTTTCACATCTATATATAAATATTTGAAGCACAAAAGGCTACTGGCTGCATTCTGAAATCTGTAAACTGGACAGGCATGGCTAATTTCAGGAAATTAATGACTGCCTTCAGGATACTTCTTAACATTACCCTGAGTCTACTCTGACCCACCAATTACCATTCTAAGAAAAATAGACATTTAGATAATTTAATTCAAAAGGGAAAAAAGTTTGAGCTTCAATTTACACTTAAAAATAACCACTGGGCCCTGGCCAGCCAGCTCAGTTGGTTAGAGCATTGTCCCAACATGCCAAGGCTATAGGTTCAATCCCTGGTCAAGGCACATACAAGAAACAGCCGATGAATGCATAGGTAAGTGGAACAAGAAATCAATGTTTCTCTCCTTCTCCCCTCTAAAATTAATAAAATAAAAACAAATAAAATAATCACTGGAAAAAATAAAATAAATAAGTTTAAAATGACAACTGAAACCCTGGCTGGTATGGCATAGCTGGTTTGAGAGTCGTCCTGTAACCAAAAGATTAAGGGTTTGATTCCTGTGCAGGGCAGACACCTAGTTTAGGGTTTTGATCTCGTGTCCCCCATCCAGCCTCAAGTGGTCTGATCCCCAGTCCAGGCACATATGGGAGGCAACCAATCGATGCTTCTCTCTTACAGCATTATTTCTCTCTCTCCCTTCCTCTCTCTCTGAAAACAATGAAAAGAAAAATGAAAATTTTTTATCCTCGTGTAAGGATAAGAAAATGTAAAAAATAATAACATAACCACTGAAGGAATATTTTAGACTGTTTTCTTCTTTATTTCACTCTTTACATGAGGCTTGAAAAGCAGGCAGAATTCTACAAGCAATATTATAGAGAACAGCAGCAGAACTCCTCACCTAAGAGGTTCATACATTTGGGCAGGTAGTGGTTCAAAATTGAGGACTTTCAAGATGGAATATGTGCTGACTTAGGACGTAGGGACAGAATGTCGTCTGCACATTGCTACAGACACCTGTTGAATCTCTATTATTACTTAAATTATCTGGGAAGCAAACATAAAAATCCTAAAATTATGTAATTTGGCTAATATTCCCATATCTGGTGGTGTGTGTGGCCTTTGCAGAATGGGAATGGTAATAGGTCTCCAGGTTTAATTTGGTCACTTTTTGGTTCCTGCTTTAGAGGGTATTACAACCTCCTATTATAACTCTTCTTTTAGTAATTGTCCATGTTGTGACTCTCAAATGTGCACTCTCCAGAATCTTAAATTCTGCTGTGCAGTTTCATTAAATTATTATAATCCTCCAACAAAATGCACAAAAAAATCTGTCATCAACAGAGAAACTTCACACGACCACAACACAACAGTGACGTAAACTTTGATTAGGATGACAATGCCCTACCCCGCAGCCGAGGCTAGAGAAAAGCCAAAAGGAATCCTGACAACTGAAAGCAACATAATTCCCCTTCTTTATGTTAAACCCAGACATACTTTGTCATCCCTGTGTTAAACAATATCGGGGCAGAGAAAAAATAACTACTTGCTTGCTCCAGGGATTATTTGCACTCAAGAAGATAAGCCTGTAAACCAATTTAACAACATACTTATCAAAACTAGCAATTTATCAAGACTCTCTTCAAGATCCTCATTTTGCTGTGCCCACTAATCCAGTTATTGTATGATAGACTCTTCCAAAGCCTGACAAAGTTACCCATCTTGCAGGACTCAGCTTGAAATCTCCTAAATTAGTTCACTCTAAAACCCTATAAGTACTCTTCCATAATTTCCCCATTTTTGAGAAGCTATTGGTATTTTTTGTTTTTAAGCTAAGTCCAAACACCTGATGGGGTCCTTCTCATTTGGTTCCAAACACCTGATAGGGTCTTTGTCTTTTCAGCATTACCCCCGTCTTTGTTAAAGCAAGTGTCCTCTGGTCCTACATTTTTTCTGAGTTTTGGTTTCTTGTCTTCCCTATCAACTTCCCAAGACATAGTATAGGAGAGTATAAACTATCTAGCCTGGTAGTGTTCTTTTCTTACATATTTACAGACTCTCCTGGAGCTTACATTACCCATACGTACTCAACTGAGTCAAAATTTATCTCCGGAAAGTTTATAATAAAGGAAATTTGCACATGATAATGCTCCTCTCCACCCTGCCCCCCATTAGACTACTTCACAGCCTTGGATCAGGGCCTGAGTCTTTGGAGCCACTGAGCTAATTAAGGACAATTAATTATATAACATTATTGGCAGCTGTAATAAGGCACTTTTGTGTCTCCTAAAAATGTGATGAAATGCCATGGCTGGTGTGGCTCAGTTGGTTGGAGCGTCATCCCGTACACCTAAAGGCTGTGGTTGGACTTCACACTTACCTGGGCTGCCCAGTCAGGGCGCCTATGGGAAGCAACTGATTGATGTTTCTCCCTAACATTAATGTTTCTGTCTCTCTTTCTCCCTCTCTAACAAGAGTGAAAAAATATCTTCAGGTGAGGATAAAAAAAAAAAAATGGTATGACCTTAGTTTAATTTATTTTATCTAGAAGAGAACTTTCAGTGCCCAGCTCTTTTCTTCTAAGCTTGAAGGAGGAGGAGGAGGAGGAAGGGGGAGGTAGGAAGTCTCTGCTCTTTCTGAGGGTTCCTTATTAAACCCAGGTTACTACGCAAGTCAAGGCCTATTATTTTTGATGATCTGCTACTTCCAAGCAGAGTCACACATTTAAAAATTGTTCAATCCTCACCTGAGGATATGTTTATTGATTTTTTTTTTTGAGAGACAGAGAGAGAGAGGAAGAGGGAGAGAGTAAAACATTATTGGGAGAAATAAACATTTCCCCACCCTTTTTTGCACCCCAACCAGAGATTGAACCCGCAACCTTTTGGTGTATGGGACATGTTCCAACCAGCTGAGCCTCCCAGCCAGGGCCACATGTTTAAATTTTAACAAGTAATTTTGTTCAGAAAAGCAACTCAATAATTTGCTAGGCCCTTCTATGAAGGCAACAGTTCTCACTGAGAAGTGACTGGCACAAAGTTCCTTGATTCACACTATTAAACTTATGTTCTTTCCTCATAATATTTAGCACAATTTTAATTATATTTTTATTTGGGAGATTACTCAATGCATTGTTACCCACTAGAATATAATTTTCCCAATGTCAGGAACTATGTTTGTATTTACATAGAATATGTTTCCTTTTTATATAATTAGTGCTCTTGGCATATAATTGGGGTTACATAGTAGGCTCTCCTTAGGACATAGGAAGACTGTAAATATGTGAATAAAAGAAACTGCTCAAGTAGGAAGGAAACCAATCATCTGCAGGCAATACTTTCTAAATTATGCTTTTTTCCCACAAATATGTCATGCGATAAGAAAAATAAGTAGAATAAGGTAAATTTTCATAATGTTACATAGTTTGTCCTATATTTTATTCTGTTCTTTTGGTGTTTAAAAGCTCTCCACTGCCTTTTATGAAATGGTGGCATTAATATTTGACAGTTTTCTGTGTTTGTGACAAATTTATATTGCTTGGAAATTTAAAATTGGCAATACTATCTCAGTCATCCAACTTGATTTTATTTTAATAATTTTCTTCTTTGTGAACTCTGCAAGTTTGGGAACTACTCATCTAGGCATGTCAAAGTATAATTTTCCATAAAAATTAAAATCATGACTCTCATACAAATATATAGTGTACAGATGTCAAAGGTTTTTAAAACTCCTTAATGAGTGAATTAGCAGGATAGTAAACCTGCTTCAAAGGATAATATGAGAGATTAAAAGAGAGAAAACTGAAATACAATTGCTAGTTTACATACAGGATAATGAAACTGTAACTTTTTAGGGGTTATTATTTCTATAGGGTAAAAAACATTTCAATCTCCATGAGGAAAAATTTGTACCTTATCAAGTAGAATTTGGGCCTTGATCAATAGTAAATACTAAGTCAAAATTACTTTCCCTTAGAGTAGCAGAAGACTCAGCCCAGTTTTTTAGGCAGTATGTAGTATGAGTTTGGAAGGTCACACAGTAATTTTTCTGCATTACTTCCAAGTTTTGGATAATTTTATTAAGAGAAAACTGCCTCTGATATTTGGATGGAAGTTACATATATATAAAATGTGTATTTATAGACTTACAGAGATGAAACTGAAAGGAGATAAATGCAAAACTGAATCGTTGTTAGGACTTGGAAATCGTATTATGAGTGTATTAGTTTGAGAGGGCTGCCATAATTAAGTACTCACAAATTGGACGGCTCAACGAATATATCATCTCACAGTTTGGGAGGCTAGAAGTCCATGATCAATGTGTCATCGAGGCCATGTTCCCTCTGAAGCCTACAGGGAAGACTGTTCCTTACTTCTTCCTAGTTTCTGTGATTGCCAGCAGTCCATGGAATCCCTTGCCCCGTAGCTTTGTAGTGGGCAGTTAGACAGACATGGGCAGAGTAGAAACGATAGGCCAGGTACTCAGGGTCACCAGGGGTAAAGCCTTGCATGCCTAGCAAGGGACGATTGTAGGGTGAGACCTTGCCTATGGGGTGATGTTTCCTCCTCTATCACATGGCTGGTCATGCAGTCTAGACCCCTGACCTTTCATATCACTTGTCATGTGATGGACTGCCTTAGAAGAGGAACAAGTGTGCTGAAAACTAGCCTCATACAAGCCCTTGGATGACCACTCCCTTAAACATTAAGCACTAGAGATAACATCTAGACCTCAGTTGTGTTTCGGCTCCAGGCTCAGAAAAGTAGTAAGGCCAGGCAGGGCAATGCCACAGCTGACATCAAGACCAGCTGTGCTGACAAGTGACCCCCTGCCCTGGCACTGACCAACCAATCAGTGAAAACCAAAACCCTGAAAAGACACATCTGGAAAGCTGATGAATATTCTACTGAGATCCTCCCTGAGACCTCCCCGAAAAATCCCTGCCCTTAAAAGCCTTTAGGATGGAGGACCCACTGCAGCTTGTTCTCTCTCTCTCTCTCTCTCTCTCTCTCTCACCTTTTCCCACCCCATTCATTCCCCAACATGCTCTCTCTGGAACACACTTGAGCCTTTCCCCCTTCTCCTTCCCTCCAGGTGCATATATCCTTATTTTCTTTCTCTTAAGCTCCACAGGCCCATCTTTTGCCTCTGTAACTTGTTTCCTGAGCCCACACAGCCCAGCTGGCTCACTTCTTCCACAGCTATCTTCTTCTACTTCTGTGAATCTCTAAATAAACTTTAGCTTGTATTTAAGTCTTGGCTCTGAATTCTGTCTTCTCTACAACTCCAGTACTGAGGCTGCTGAACGGAGGTGCAGGAACATTCCGGTTGGTGCCATTTTGCTGCCAACAGCTTTTCCATTGTAATTTCTCCCTCCATCTTCACATGGCTGTCTTTAATTACCTTTTTTACTTTTTTAAGTTATTTCTTAGTGCTTGTTGTAGGACTTTTCATATATATCTTAAATTCTGCTGTGTTCATATTTTATCTAATTAATGTTATTAGATTTGCAGTAATTTAATTGTTATGATTGTCCATATTACATATGTATTCTAAGTCCAACATTACATAATTATAATTATAATTTATATAATTTTATGTTTATTAAAGAAGCTGAGAAAAGATAGCGAAGCATGTATTTATAGAATTTGTTATATTAACCTTCTTGTTTACCATTTCTGGCTCTCTTCACTTGTTCCTATGGATTTGAGTTACTACCTGGTGTCTCGCTTTCAGTCCAGTATGGCCTTGCTCCCATCTACCTACTTTGTGCTATATTTTTACTGGCAAACATATTTCATTTCTATGTATTATAGGTCCAACAATACAATTATGTACATATATTCTTTTACAATTGCTTTTAAATCAATTGAGGAGATGGGAGAAAAAATATGCATTTACACTCTTATAATTGCATTATTACCTTTACCAGTGCTCTTTGTTTTTTCATGTGGATTCAAATTACTACTTTGGGTAACAGGCTGTTTCTGTTGCCTGCTCTTTCTTCCTTTGCATAGGACACACTTTTTTATTCTTTAAATGTCTCATAATTTTTCTTGAAACTGGATGTTTTAAGTAATATGTTGTAGCAACACCGGATATTGATTCCCCTCTCCCTCTCTGGAGCTTGTTTTATTATTGTTATCTTTGTTTTTTGCTTCTTTATTGTTCAATGACTTGGATAGAGAATGTTAGTGAATTCTATTTCCCCTGCCTCTGACATTGTTCCCTGGAGGGAGCAGCTTTGGACATGCACACAGTCACCCTGAGATGACAGCAGTTTTAGCAGAGCTTTCTTGACTTTCTCTGTCTCTGATCTCTGGTTAAGCTTATCACCTCCTTTGGCATCACACCAAGTTTAGAGACTCCATTAATTGCTGACTGATTGCTCTATTACTTACTGACTGATTTTACCATTGTTTTTAATAATACCCTGGGGCATAAATTGTTCTACAGTCTGATCTCAATGAATTTGGGCCCTTTTCAGGAACACTTTTGGGGGGCAGCTTTTGAGGTTTGTTCTGGCCCCAGGAGGGCTCTTCTTAACCACCTCTTTCACTGATTCCCCCTGGTAAACTAGCTGGACTCTGGTTTTGGCTGTTGCTGTAATAGATGTTAGCATCCAATACAATACATAATACATTTCCATATTTATGTAGTATTTATTCTAGGACAATAGAACATAAACTCAAGAGAAAAGGAAACTTGTCTTATACATTGCTGTATCCTCAGGATTTAGAATAGTATGGCTTAGTGTTTACTCAATAATATTTGTTGACTTCTCCCTCTTAATTGTTTATCATGAAAATCCCCATAGTTTTTGAGAGCACCCTTAGGCTTGAACTTCTCTACACTGTGTTTCAAATGAAATCATTTTCTTTAAAGAAAGCTTTGTAGAAATCTGTTCTTATGGATTGCCTCCATGCTTAGGGGAAAAAAATCTCTGAGCCAATGCTGGGCCTTGGGCAGGAGTTCTAGACAGTCTTCTCAGTTTGCCTCTCTTGGAACAGAACTTCTACCTAAGCAGTGAGTTGAAGTGAAAGTAATCCAGGCCCCAGGATTCTCAGCCTGCCATGCCCTGGTAGAACCTCCTCCCTATGAGTGGAGACTAGATTTAAAAAGGGCTCTCCTGACCTCTCTGCCATACTCACCATAAATTTAGTCTCTGCAACTCAGAGTAAGAGGGTACCAAAATTCTGGCACACTGTCCTCCCTATATCCCTTGACTGGGATTTTAGGAAAGAGGGACTCCCATCTTCTTGGCCATCCCCACATGGGGTGGGGTTTCAATCAAAGTGTGCTGGGGGGTGGGAGTGAAAGAATGGGTCATGGGTCAAGTGCCACAAACCTTGCTATTCTTAAGGAGTTGTAGTAGACTTTCTTGAATAAATTGTTTCTTCATTCATTGCATGCCCTTGGCACAAGTACAAGAGACCTGAGGTTTTTTTTAAATAATTTTTACCAGTTTATGTTTGTTTTGCTGGGGAGCAGATCCTTTGAACTCTTCATTGCTGCCATTCCTGATATTTGCTTTTCATAATTAGTTGTTCATTTGTTTTCAACTGTAAACCTGAACTCCCACATGGTAGTTATTAATATGGGGGAAAATTTGTTTTACTAATGTTGAGTTTTTGTGACATTTTGCATTAAAAATGTTTAAAGAGTGGACAAGATGACATTTCAGACTTACTTTTTTTTCCCTTACTCCATATGGGAGAGTGCCAATATTTAGCAGAATATGTTTAGGAAAAAAAATTGTTCAGAAGATTCTATACATTTACAGTATCATAACAAGTTTGAAAAATCCATGTTTAAAACAAAGAACAGATATCTGTTGGAAGGGAATTGAAAGTGAATATTAATGAGAGATAGGTACAAAACCAAACCTGCCTTTGTGAGTCAATCCAACTACAAGAGATGACCCAATTGTAATCTCTCTCTTAATATTCTTTAATATTACAGCCAGGTCAGTTCACTAACAATCCACATCAGAGGAGAAGATTGTGGTTTAAAACAAGCATATTGCCCATGCTGTTCATCAATTCATTTAATGCATGAGAAGTCGTTTTATTTCATAAAACAAAACAAAACAATCTCATGTTAGAGATTTGTTCTTGAATGTGAGAGAAGTACTTTAGTACACTTTCCTATTTATGTTTTCATTTATTTGTATTCCCTGTGATGTGCCAAGTGATTGTTGGTTTATAAAATGTGGCACCTGTAGATATGTTTTAATTACTCAGTTCAATCATTTAGTCAACAAATATTTATTGAGTAAACACTAAGCCATACTATTCTAAATCCTGAGGATGTAGTAATGTGTAAGACAAGTTTCTTTTTCTCTTGAGTTTATGTTCTAACTATTGTCCTAGAATAAATACTACATAAATATGGAAGTGTATTATGTATCGTATTGGATGCTAACATACGTTGTTTATATGCTCTTATCAGAACCAAGGCACTGAAGTGTTAGCTGCTGATTATAGCCACATCTCTTCCCTGAAATTGCTCTCTATCAAATGGACCCGTCTCATCCAAAGTTACAATCACTGTGCTAGGACAGCCTACATCCAGTGTCCGATTAACACAAAGTATAAGAGCTGTTGCGTCAATTTGTGGACAACTCTGAAGAGCTGTCTCAGCTCCCGTGATCTCCAAATGATCATCATCTGAGACTTCTGCTATAATTTCATCACAGTAGAATTTCTTTCTCTTCTAGTTCTGCTGCCTGTACTTCCTTATAGGTATTGCTCTTGAGGGAAATCTCCAATAAACATCCTACACACAAATGTTCATCTCAGATGTATTTCCAGGAAACTCAACCTAAGATGGTGGGCTCCAGAAATAGTCCTAAGAAGGAGACTCTTATGTGCAATTTTTGATCTGGATCATTTGCTGAAAGGTAGAGAAAAGGTAAGGTCAGTCTAATAACATAATTATAAGGGTAGTGAAGCTTCAGAGAAGTTGAACTGCAACTGTGGCAGTGTTGCTACACCAACGCTTCAACTAAGGCTTCAACTAAGAAGAAGTGGGATCCTAGAACAAAGGATGAGGCTAACTGGGTCCATACTGTTAATAATAACCTTGAAACCCAGATCTAGCCGAGTCCTATTGGCCAGTAAGTGTCTCACCTCTTCTTGTTGAATGCTACCTTTCCTCCTTACATACCGATGATGGAGAGATCTATTCTTGAAAGACAACACATTACTTCTCAGGATCTATCCCTATCTACGGAAAAAAAAAACTGTAGCAAAACACCCTACTTAAGGTGAAATCTCAGCATAATTCCTCCTTGAGGAATTGTTGCGCCTGCTAAGAGACAAAAAGGGACAATACACTGAAAGAGTGCAGGGCAACCCAGCATGAACTGGTAGGAGCCAGAAGAGTATATATGGGACAAGAAAATGAGATATCTGAAATACACACACACACACACACACACACACACACACACACCCCAGAAAGATAGATAAGGAAGAATTTATTGGTGGAAGAGGACTCTCTGTAATCCTGAATTTAACACCTTAGCAAAGCTCATAGGAAATGTCACTAACCTCTGCTGGGGTGGTTTTGGCAACTGGAAGAAAGTTATGGCCCATATACACATACATGATATATACATGCTAGATATCCTGGGGCAGACAGTGGAGGAATAAACCAAAAGGCTCAGAGAACAGAGCATGCAAGGATGGATATACTTCCAAGGCCAGCAACTCTATTCTATAGAAGGGCCCAGAGAACATCCCATTTACCAAAAAATAAAGAATAAAAATAAGAAATGTGCTGGTGAGAAGGGCACCAACACCTGAAAAGCACAGCCTCTTTGGGCCATGACTGACAGGATGAGATGCTATTACAAAGCCAAACCCTTAGTGTCAAACCCTTAGTGACAAGATTATGGAATGGTACGGGCCAGAGGGTACCACTTTACCAACAGAGGCAAGGCGGGTATAACTACCACAATGAACAGGAAGGTTGAAACAGCGGCCAGGAGGAGGTTCTATGGAGATGGCTTATAAAACATTTTATTCACAGATATAAGATAAATGGGCAACAAACAAGAAGATTGCTAAATATTTATAATCGAATGCGATTAATAGTGGAAGAGCAGAAAGACGGAGCAAATTATCCCAATGAAAAGTAATAACCCTTTACCCCGTTTCGAAACCTGAGCCAATTCTCAGACCTAAAACCCATTAAAAGATAGGCTGGGTCCCTATGAAGAAGGACTCTGCAACAGCACAGCAAATGTATACAATAGTGATCCTTTCACGTCAGTGAAGCTTTTAAGGTGGGTGATCTGAGTCATAAAAGAACATCCACTTGAAAGTAAAGGGCAAACTATTGCATCTTGCTCCTCCCAGCAGTAAGAAAGAAGCATAAAGCTTGCTAGACCTCTGAATTCTGGAGGCAGCATTTTCCATAGTTGGGAATAGCACTCCAACCCATTTACTGTGCTGTAAGGAAAGCTTCCAGCTCTCAGGGGAGCCCACAGCAGGAGAGCCCCCGCAGTTGGTCCAGGATGTGGTGCGATCAGCCCTGCTGCTGGGGCCATATGATCCAGCAGACCCCAGGTTACTAAAGGTATCTGTGATGGAAAAAGACAACACATGGAATTTAGGGAAGCCACAAGAGAAAAATCAAAACATAGACATCCTAAGGTCTAGAGCAAGTCCATGCCATCTGCAGCAAACAAGTATATATCGTTTGAGGAAAAGCTTCTGTGTGCTATTAGGCCCTGGTAGGGAAAAGATGTCTAACTACATGATGTCAAATGACCACGTGGTGAGAGCTGCCCATCATGAGCTGATTTCTGTCAGACCTATCAAGTCATAAGGTCATGCAGCCCAGCTGCAATCCACTGTGAGATGAAAATAAAATCAGTTGTGATCAGATATGAGCATGGCCAGAGGGCGTTAAAATATACCAATAGGTGGCCCAGACCTCCACATCATTTACTATTAGTGCACTGGCAACTCTTTCTCAGATCATGCCTATGTCACACTAGGGCGGTGGGAGACCTTTATGACCAACACTAAAGGAGAAAAACACCTGAGTTTGGATGATAGACAGACACAAGCTGAAAACAGACTTCTGCTGCACCACAGCACCATTCAGGGTGATTTGTGCATTAGTTCCCTAGGACTGCCATAACAAAGTAACACAAACTGGGTGGCTTAAAACAAACAAACAAAAAAATTTATTCTCACAATTCTGGAGGCTAGAAGTCCAAAATCAAGGTGTCCACAGGGCCATGCTCTTTCTGAAGGCTCTAGGAAAGAATTCTTCCTTGCTTCTTCCAGCTTCTGATGGTTGCTGTCAATTCTTGGTATTCCTGGGCTTCTAGCATCATAACTCCACTCTCTTCTTGTGTCTGCCTTCTCCCCACTGTGTCTGTGTCTCCAAATCTTCCTCTCCTTAAAAGAATGCCTATCACTGGGATGAAGGCCCACCTTAGTCCAATAAGAACTCATCTTAGTGATTATATCTACAAAGACACTATTTCCAAATAAGGTCCCATTCACAGGGACCAGAGGATAACACATCAATCTATGATGTGGAAGGATCACAATTCAATTTAACCTCCAACACCCCGAAAGACATAAATGACAGAAAATCCTCTTACTGAGAGTGGTTTCATACAATGTACTAGGCTATTTTATCAGTTCCCCAGAGAAACAGAACCAATAAAATAAATGTAAGAGGAGACTTATCTTATAGGAATTGGTTCACATGGGTATGCGGGCCAAGAAATTCCACGATCAACCGTTTTAAGCTGGAAAACCAGGAAACCTGATGATGTGATATAGTCCAAGTCCAAAGACCTGAGAATTGGGGTGCTGGTGGGGTACTGATGGTCAAAGTCCCAGTTTGAGTCTAAGAGTCTAAGAACAAGGAGTACCAATGTCCAAGGGCAAGAGAAGGTGAAGGCTTTAGCTAAAGTAGAGAACAAATTCACCCTCCACCTTTCTGTTGTGTTCAGGCCCTCAACAGATTCGATGAAGTTCGCCCACACTGGCAAGCGGTCTTCTGCACTCAGTCTACAGACAGATTCAGATGCAAGTCCTATCCAGAAACACCCTCAAACACTCATCCAGAAATAATGTTTTATCAGATACTTGGACATGCCTAAGCCCAGTCAAGTTGACATAAAATTAACCATCACAGCCATCTACTTACAGTGTCAAAAGAGAAGTGGCCAAAGCCACTTGGACTGGCATGAGTGACTTTTTATTTCTTTGGAAAGATGAATCTGGAAGTTTGGGTTTAAATGGGGAAGGCCATTTAGGCCAATAATTTGCACAAAGAAGCTCCGTGGCTCAGCCTACTCAAATTTTCCCCAAAGGGACCAAAAACTACAAATAACGATGACACACTACATATTGTTGTCAGTTTTTACCCTATGTATAGGTCTCCAAGGCTTGGGAGGGTGGAAACAGTTGGTCAGTGCCCCTTCTCCTCCATGTGAACCCCTAAGAGATGCATACACCCAAGAGACAGAGCCAAACAAAACAAAGCACCTATTTCTGGTTGGCAAGACTTAGTCCTATAGTCCCGATGCAAAGTTCTGGCTATCTGGGCTTTCCTCCCTGCAGCTTTAAATCTCATATTATAACAATTTTCTTGCAAGCCACTTTTTAGCTTTGCAAAATGCAGCCTTAAAAAGTGAACTGCATAAAGTATATACAAAAGAAGAAGAGTTTGGGTGAAGAGATCTTGTCATGTGGGAGTCACCCTGTGGGAAAAGGAAGCTGACACCAGTGTGCAAATGGCTTGTTCCAATAGTCCACTTAGTACTTTGGAAGCCGGAGTAGAACAAGGAGAGTACATGCGTGGAACCTTGAAATGCACACTGACTACAGTTTGCCAATGCACACAACCCTGTTAGAGTCCTTGAATCTAAGTGTCTAGATTAAGAGCAAAGGGTTAAGTATCTGCTTTTTTGGAGAGGTCTACACATCTCACATAATGTATCCATTGCTCCTGTAAATACAATCTAGTCTATTACATCCACTGGTTTTATTTTTGGCTCAGAAAAAAAATCCCCACATATTTGTCTTCTCTTCCCAAGCACATTATAAAATCCTAAAGAGAAAGAACTGTCTTCTGCTTTCTTTGTGTCCTGCACAGTGCTGGAGATGTGAAATAAAGAAAAAGAATTCTCTAGATAATAATTATAGCAATTACATTTACCGATGCCTCTCAATATGCTAGGCAGTGTTTTAATTGCTTTACACACATTAACTAATTTAATCCTCACAACAATTCTATAAATGATATACTATTAACATTCTCATTTTGTAGACAAAGAATGGAGACTCAGGAAGTTCCATAACTTTCCTAATCTGTATAATTCAAAAGCAGCAGAACCAGATTTTTGAATACTTACCATGTACTGTATGAGAAATATGAAATATTTACAGAGGAAAAGGGGATGACAGGGAAGGGCAGTATACAATGTGGGGAGTATATCAGTCAGAGTTCAGCTAGAAGAGCAGAAGCAGTAGCAGATATACACATACATATTAAAAGATTTTTTTCAAACAAAGAATTGCCTTATGCCTTTATGGAGGCTGGCTAAGCAAGTCTGAAATCACTAGGTCAGGCAGGGCAGGAAGATGCTGAGAAGGGTTTGAGCTCCCAGAGACAGTCCAAATCTTATATGGAAGTCAAGAAGGAAGATGCAGGGGGAAAGGAGAACAATTACAGACCCAGCACTTTCCAGTTTCTCCCTCAGGGAAGGTATAAGACTTCTTTCTTTTTCTTATTTTTAACCCTCATCCCAGGATATGATTATTGATTTTTGAGAGAAAAGAAGAGAGAAGAGACATGGACATGAGAGAGAAATATCAATTGGTTGCCTCCCACATGTGCCCAACAGGAGATAAACCCATAACCCAGGTATGTGCCCTGACCAGGAATCAAACCCACAACCTCTTGGTGCACAAGACAACAATCCAGCCAACCAAGCCACCTGGCCAGGGCCCTAAGCCTTCTTTTAAAGACCCTCCAACGGATTAAGTTAGGTGCACCTAATATAGTTCTCATTTTGATTAATTTAAAGTCATCTCATTAGGGATTTTAATCACATCTGCACAGTCACTTCAGAGCAGAATCTGGATTAGTGTTTCAATGAATAGCTGGAATAAAATATGTGTAAGCTGCAAAATTGAGGCTCTTGCGCTTTTCAACTGGAAACATACTAGAAAGGGAATTCTGGAAACAGATTTTTATCCTAGCCAAGTTGACACATTCAAAAACCACTGACGGAGGTAAGCAGGTTCTACAGGCATAGGGCAAGGGCTAGATAAGGGAACACCCAAGAGAATCCCAAGGGCAAGAACACAGAAGAGATTAATCACTCATGGTTTATTTTAAAAAGGTTATTGGGGGGGGAGTAGAGTCATAAAACTCCAGTGAGGACCCCAGCGCAAGACAGTAATGGCAAATATTCAGTGTTTATAGGAGGAAGAAGAGACCTACTGGGGTGGTAAGGTAATCACAGGATTGGCCACACAAAATCCACAAGACCAGAGGATGGGGAGAGATGATGGAGTGAGTCCCATTGGGAGGGGGGGTGGAGATGGGACAGACCAAAGCTCAGTTTCAGAAAATATTAATATGAGTAACTTAATGACCTAGCAGATACAATCAGTTCTCATTATTTCTGATAGTTATGTTCTATAAAGTCTCTGTGAACATTGAATCAGCAAATATTAAGCAAATATCAGCACATATTGAATTAGCAAGGTATTAAGTTTCTGTGAGTCTCTGGTCATAAAATTTTCATCATAGTTGATCCACACATAACTTTGTTTTTTTTTTTTGTTTGTTTGTTTAAAGACATCTTATTTAACATATATTGCTGATTCATTAACATTGAACTTGTGGCCAACAGCACTGTAACTCACAACTGAACAATGCTTATGTAACACACATACTTTCTCCATTAAGGCACCTTCCAGAAAAATATGGTGGAGGAGTGAATGGAAGTCACACTGACCTCCTCCTAGGACATACCTGGAATTACAACTAAATTGTGGAGAAATCACCTGAAACAAATAACTGAACAATGGCGAGAGAGGAGCTTTGTAACCTTGGAGACAGAAGAATCGGCTTTAGTGCAATCTAACTGGTAAGGAGTGTGGTACAGACCTGAGAAGGCAGGCAGGGCGCCCATGGACGGCAGCAGCAGAAGGATATTGAAATGGCCAGTTGGATTCCCCCCCGAGAAGAGAGGGGTCTAAACCAAAAGTGGGGATGTCTAACCCACAGCACCAGAGCCCAAAAGATACACAGAAAACAGCCAGCTGCAAAAAGCAGCAGGGTTGCTCTCTGCCAGAGACAGGCAGCTGGAGATGCAAAGAACTGTTTAAAGGGCCAAAGCATAAGTTTTTATTTGCAGCCACTTACCCTGGTCTCCGGCAAAGGCTGGGGAGAGTGGGCTAGAGACGCCTGAGGAGATACTGGGGAAGGAGGCTTTGTGGAGAGAACTGAGAGAGTAGCTGGTGGGATCTCGGTGCTGACTCATCCCCCATGCGGCAGCAGCCATCTTGCTCAGGCAGAGACCAGACGCCCTGAGTGGCATCAGCATCAAAGGACCCAATAGCCCTGCCCTCAGGTGAGATTCCACCCTGCCCTGTGCTGTCTAAGCTGCCTGCTGAGTGTAGAGTGGCAGACACAGACAGTAGATCCATGGCTAAAGGCGCAGAGACGTCTGGCAACACTTGAGGAGAGACTGGGGACAGAGGCTTTGGGGAGAGAACGGAGAGAGTAGCTGGCGGGATCCCAGTGAGGACTCCTCCCATACGGCAGAAGGGTGAGTGAACCCAATAACCCTGCCCCCAGGAGGGACTCTGCCTGGCCCTGAGCTGTCTAAGGTGGCCTGCTGAGTGCAGAGTGACTAGAATAACAGCTGAAGGAGACAGCCACAAACAGGAGATTACTGGAAGTCTTGAACAGATTAAGGTTAAACAGGGTCAACATCTGACATCATCAGAGGCAGATCCAGAAAGTAGAAACAGCGGTCTCCAACCATAGAAGTTCACACCACAAAGTCAGGAGATCAAGGCAGATCAACTTAAGAATCAGAAGCAAAAGAGAAGAGCCTCACAAATAATGGGAAGACAAAGAAATATACCCCACTCAAAGAGAAAGGAGCAATCCCCAGAAAGAAAACTAAATGAAATAGAGGCAAGTCAACTATCAGATACTGAGTTCCAAACGATGGTTCTAAGGAAGCTCAGTGAGCTCAGTGAGCTCCGAGAGAATTACAAAAAGCTACAGGGAAACTACGAGGAACTTACTGCAAACTGTGTCAGCATGAAAAAGGGCATAGGAACTAGCAATAAGAGGGAAAAGAAAATGAAGAATACAACTTCTGAATTGAAGAACACAGTAGATTGAATCAAAAACAGGCTAGATGAAGCAGAGGAATGAATCAGCGAGTTGTAGGATAAAGTAGAAAAAGCTCCCAGGAAGAAAGAGCAAGAAAATGAAGAGACTCAAAAAGAATTAAGAGGCATTGAGGGAAATGCAGGACAACCTGAAACGTAATAATATCTATATAATAGGGATACCAGAAGGAGAAGAGGATGAGGAAGGGATAGAGAATCTGTTTGAAAAAGGAATGATGGAAAACTTCCCTAATTGGAGGAGAGAAAAGGTCACACAAGTCCAGGAAGCACAGAGGGTCCCATTCAAGAGGAACCCAATGAGGCCCACTCCAAGACACATCATCATTAAAATGGAAAATATCAAAGATGAACAGAGAATCCTAAAGGAAGCAAAGGAGAAAGAGGTAGTAACATATAAGGGAGCCCCATATGGCTAGCAGCTGACTTCTCAAAAGAAACCCTGCAAGCCAGAAGGGACTGGCAAGAAATATTCCAAGTCATGAAAAGCAAAGGTCTGCAACCAAGACTGCTCTACCCAGCAAGGCTCTCATTTAAAATGGAAGGCGAAATAAGGAGTTTTGCAGACAAAAGAAGGCTAAAAGAATACACCTCCACCATACCAGTGTTGCAAAATATGCTAAAGTGACTGCTTTAAGATGAAGAAAAAGTTTCTATGAATACCCAGTTCCTTTCAGAGTTGCCAATACTTGATAATACCAATATTTTTAATACTCATTAATATGATTGTGACAATGATGTTATTTTAATTGTTCCTTTACTATTTGTTGAAACTAAACCTGTTTTTGTGTATTTCTTGCCTATTTCTATTATTTAAAAAAAACCTTTAAATGACTTTTTGGTATTCTTTATCCATTTATTGATTAAAGGTTTGTAGAACTTTTTTCCCTAAAAAAAACAAAACACAAACCTATTAACCATGTTTTAGATGTGTTGCAAATACTTTTCTATTCTATTCCTTGTCCTTTAACTTTTCTATATGTATATTACTATGTAGCTAAATGTTTAATATAGTCAATTGTCAATATTTATAACTTCTGGGTTTGAATATTTTATTTCAGGTCATGAAAAATATTAGTTCTATTTTCTTCTAAAACTCCTTAGATTCTACATATTGATTTTTAACTCACTTGAATATTTCTAGTATAATGTGTGAAATAGGGCTATTTTTTTTATTTCAAGTAATAGTGGTCCATGCACCTTATTTGTTGAATAAGCATTATTTTCCCCTTTGATTTGAAATATCAACTTAATCATTTATTATATTGTTAGACAGATATATACGTTTGTCTCTAGAATGCTTATTATATTTCATTGATCTACTTAATTATTTCTGTGCTGATGTTATGTTGGTTTAATTGCTGAGATTTTATAAGGGTCTCAAATTTTTTTAATATTTTATAATTAACTTTGACATTTAAAAAATAAATAAAATCAATCTGCATTTAAGAAAGAAAGAGAGAGATGGAACTCCTACCTTTTGCGACAGCATGGATGGAAATGGAGAATGTTATGCTAAGTGAAATAAACCAGTTGATGAAAGACAAATACCATATGATCTCACCTATAAGTGGACTCTATTCAACAAAATAAACTAATGAACAAAGTAAACCACAGGCACAGAAACATGGAGCAGACTGAAAGTGACCAGAGGGGATGGGGAAAGAGGACAATGGTGGAAAGAAGGGGAAGGGACTAGACAAAGAACATGTATGAATGACCCATGGACATGGACAACAGAGTGAGAATTGACTGTGGGAGCAGGGGGTGGGGGTGGGATGGGTAGAAGGTGGTAAAGGAGTAAAAACTGAGACAACTGTAATAGAATAAACATGATGTATAAATTAAAAATAATTTAAAAATATGTTTACAAAAAAAAAAGAGCACCTTCCAGCCAAGAGTGCTTAGGAACACTGTTTTACTTGTGAACCATGTTAAATAGTAAAATCACCAAAAAAAAGTACAAAAGCACCAAAAACATAGCCTTGTTTACAATGTAAATGATAAAATAAGAAGGCAGATCCTCACGTTGATTGACCTAGCCGGGAATATGAATGTCAGAGGACTCACATTTTCATCATCCTGTTCATGTCCATGAATGATCACAAAGCACCACAATATAAATTTTGGCATTACAAATAAATTTTAGAGAGCAAGTAAATTCACAAATATGAAATGTGTGAATAATGAGGACTGACTGTATTTATGAAGTTTCACCTTTAGATTAATGTTAATGGTTTGAGATTTCCAGCACTTGACACTGTTTATGACTCCCTCGTAGACATATTTGTGATTAAGTCTTCAGCATATGCCAAACAGGAGATGAAACTTGAGCAAGCAATCCATTATCCATGCTTCTCTGGATTCAGGGCATCTGACATTGAAGCTCCTTGTCTTAAAGTATGCTGATCAAGCCTACTTGTTTTCATATAACCGCAGATGCTGCTCTACTACCACGTCTGGGACTGTGGTTCATAGCCTCTTCTTTGTTTATTCTACCTACCTATATTTCTCCAGTGTTACTAGACATATAACAACTGCTTAGTTGTCTTGCTCTCATCAACTCTTTCTACATGAGCAGGAAAAGATGACTATCTGTGACTCTATACCTGCACAGAGAAAGGTTCATGAAAAACATTCTCAAACTGACACTTTAAATGTATCTATTCCAACCCCAAATTGGCTCTTAGTGCTAACTAGCAATCCTAATTTTAACCCGTTCCTGCTTCTTTTTCTTGAAATAGACAACTACTTCATGTCTTTATTTTTGTTTTAGTTTGCTTGGGGTGACATAGTAAATACTATAGACTTGATTGCTTAAACAACAAAAACTTATTTCTCACAGTTCTGAAGGCTGGGAAGTCTAACATTGGGTTACCTACAGTGGGCAGATTCTGGTGAGAGCTCTTATCCTGGCTTGCAGAGGGCCACCTTCCCCTGTGTCCTCAGTTGGAGGAGAGAGAGAGAGCAAGCTCTCTTGTGCCTCTTACTGTAAGAGCACAGATTACTCCCGGCACGAGGGCCACAGCCTCATGTCCTCATTTAAATCGAATTACCTCCCAAAGGCCTTTTCTCCAAATGCCATCACACTGGGTGTTAGGACTTCAACATACAAATTTGGAGGGCGAGGGATACCCAATTCAGTCCATACCAACCTCTCTCTTGAAATCTCAGACTTCAACCTTTTTGGATTGATATGGCTGTTTGCTTGTAACTGGAGTCCATCTGATTGGAACTAGACTGGAATGCAACGCCAAGTTTTTTATCCTCAATTTCTGTTGATGAACCTACTTCTCATGTTGTGAAAAAAACACAGAATTAATCAGAACAGAATTTCTATATCCTCCCAACATAACATCTACCCATCTTTTTGGATCTGGATTCATATTTCTGTTTTCCCTTTCATTAATGTAAATAAACTGCTTGTGCTTTGATCCAAAGCCAGTCCCTCCCTTTGTGGCCTGGACCCCATCGCTTCTCATCTACTCAGGGACCTCACTCTAGCAATGGTCCCCTCTTGCTCATCCACCATTAAATGTTTCCTCTCTACTGTATAATTCCCTCCAAATATAATATGCTTTTACTTTTCCCAAACAGCAATTGCTTGACCTCACATTTTCCTACAGTCACCATTTGTTTCTAGTTTTAACTTTTAAGAGTTTCTCTCCTTCATTCTAAACTGTTTCCACTCTAGAGGAATTTCCATCATTAAAAAATTTTATTGTTGATCTTATTACAGATGTTCCCCCATTCCCCCTGCCCTTGGTCGCCCTCTGACAAGCCCTTCCCCCTGCCTTCGCCACACTGTTGTCTGTGTCCATGAGCTTTGCCTAAATGCATATAAGTCCTTTGGCTAATCTCTTCTACAATTTAACACCAGGAAGACAAACAATTGAATTAAAAAACGGGCAAAGGACCTGAATAAACACTTCTCCAAAAAGGACATACAGAAGGACAATAGACATATGAAAAAATGCTCAATGTTACTAAATGTCAGAGAAATGCAAATTAAAACCAAAATGAGGTATCACCTCACACATGTCAGAATGGCTATTGTCAATAAACCAACAAACAAGTGCTGGCAAGGATGTGGAAAATAGAGAAGTTTCTGTCTTCACCATTCAACCAAAATAGCTCCTACCAAACACACTGACAACCTCCATGTAGCTAAATTCAATGGTTACTGCTCAGTCCTCAACTTATTTGGGTCATTTGATACTATTTACACTTTATTCTGGACACATTTTTCTCTCTTGGCTTCTGGATCTCTATTGTTCCATTTACTGCTCTAGTTCTCATTTGTTCTTGATGGCCCTGATCTCTAAACAATAGAATGTTTTATATCTTGATTCTCATCCTTCTCCTCTATATATCCACTCTCTATCTTATTTTACATGCCTTCTTATAGAGATGACAGTCCCAAGTTTGGATCTATAGTCTGGATCTCTCCTGTCAATTCCAGACTCAGATATTCAACTACTTACATGTGATCTTCACTTTGTTTCTAATGAAATCTCGAAGTCCAAATATGAACCCCTGATTTACCCAAAAAACCTATTTCTCCTCTTTTCAACCTCAATAAATTCCAACCAATCCATTAGCAAACCCCAGAAGCTTTACCTTCAAAAAGCAGTGCATGCGTTCTCCTCACTGTGCCCACTGCTACATTGGTAGCCTAACCCGCCATTCCTTCTACTCTGGAATATTGTATCATCTGCTTACAGGTCTTGCTGCCTCTGCCTTTCACTCCTGGGTGTCTATACTCTGCGCGCCTAGGATCAGCACTGTGGCTATGTGATGTGTGCAGAAACACAGGCCCTACACTCAGAAAGAACAAATGCTCAGTTTTATCCTGAAATTCTTCATAATTTTTGAACAGTCATGCAGTTTAATTTTGCACTGGGTCCTGTAAGTTATGTAGCCAGTCCTGAAAACATACAATTAGGCTGATTCATAAACCAGAATGTATCATTCTTCTGCTCCCATATCATTCAATGTAAAAGGCGAAAGCCCTACAATGGCCTCCGTCCTACCCCCTTTCCACCTCTCTGATCTCATCTTCTATCACTCTGCCTTTTGTACACTCTCTGATGTTCCTCAAATATGCTCAGTGTACTTCAAATTAGGCCTCTTGCATTGGAGTTTCTTTTGACTGCTACACTCTTACTGAACACTGTTAGTCTCTTGTGTTCTCCAAGCCACATTATAAATGATGCCTTCTGTAATCACTGTAAATAAAGTAAAAACCCACATCCACTCCTCCATATGCTGGTGCTCCCTGTCTACTTTATCCTGTTTTATTTTTTATTATGGAACTTATCATAAACTGACATCCATGTTCATTAATTATTTCTTTATCGTCTGTCTGCTCTGCCTCCTCTTGACAAAGCCTCTCTATTTGACCTAACTTTAATCAGGCTCCTCTGAGCTCTATGCTTGACTAGGCCCAACCCTGGACTTCTTTCTCTCTGCCCGCTCTTCTTTCTCTATTCTTTCTCTCTAAAAAGTAGAATACAGTTTAAGCAAGCTCTTTCTCCTAACTCAGCTTAGTAAAAGTGACTTACTCCCAATATTCTATCACCCTGGCCTCCCTTCAGCAAGTATTCTGCTGAACTGGTCTAGCAAGAACCTCTCTAATGTTTCCTCTTAGTAATTTCCCATCCTCTGATCCCCACACTGCTTCTTGGATATAAATCCCTGTTTGTCTTTGTTGGAGCTGAAGTTGAGTCCAACCTCTCTCCTCTATTACAAAATCCCCTTAAAATAGCACCCCCCCCAAAGAATGAATAAAGTATGTCTTATCATCTTCAACAAGCGTCACAAATAATTTTTCCTTTAATACTATCATCTAAAATGGAAGATCCCAAAAGTCAGAGATTTTGTGCTATTCATTGCAATATTCTGATCACCTGGAATACTGCATGCCACATAGTATTTGTTAAATGAAGGGATGAATGAATAAAGAAGCGCCTCATATTGAGAGACAACCATCATTGCTTTCATGCCCATATTCCATATGCGCTATGAGTAAGCTAATGCAGGTGAAGCTGATGCTATTCTTCAAGAATCTTGAGATGTCAGAGAGAGGTTGTTCTAAATTAGCAAAGTAGTGAATCTAGTCTAACTGAAGTCACAGCCATTCACTTGAAAATTGTATTCCTTTGAGAAGCCATGTGATGCTGCCTTATAGAAAACTTTACCCCTCCACTGTTGTCATTCCTATATGTTGAAATGTAATTTTTCCAATTCTGAGAATCTCCTTGTAGATAACAAATTTTGCCTTGTAACTTATCAGAAAGAAGAGCACACTATCTTGGGCCAGGAAGAATCATTCTATTAATATAACATAGTCAGTCGATTGTCAAGACCCCAGGACTTTCCTAATCAGAAAGACAGTGGCACATCATAGTTCTAAACATTCAAAAAAGGGGGCCAGGAATGTTTATTGGGAATTCATTTGTGCAGTTATGTTAAAGATCTCTGCAGTAGTTGTAGATGATTTTCTGCTCCAACTTGCCTGCTTACGTACCCATCCGCTAGCCACAGTGAATACCGACTAAAGCCTCCTTCTGAGAATTGTTTTTGTCCAATCCCAGGAGGCTCCACTGCCTCCCCCACCACCACCACAACCACTAGACCCATGTCCAGTGACTAACAGGGGCTTAAACGCCAGCCCCTTGCCTCAGGGTGGGACTAATTCTGTGGTGCACTTTGTGCTCCAGAGCTTCTCACTGAAATCAGATAGATACCAGCATCCTGTGAGTCCACAGCCACCCCTAGGCTTTTTCACTTACTTTATCATTCTTCCCTGATTCCTAAGGATCCTTGTTTTAGGCTGTATCTATTAGAGACCAAGCTAAGACAACATACAAAGACATTTTGGTACTTCTTGTAGTACTCACACATACCACATATATACACACACAAACATGCCCACTCACATACTTCTTAATGGATTCCCGGACCTACCAGATAAAGCCCAGGCTCTCTCATGTGAGCATCCAGACTTTGCATAGTCAGGTCTCTGCCTTATTCAGCACTTGTTTTTCATCATTATGCACCATATTGACCTCCTTTGCCTCCCTATTTTACATCCTCTCCCAGCCCTTGCACATATTCGCTCCCAGGAGCGGCCTCCTCTGCCTTGCTTGAATGATAATCTCTCTGTTCCTTGTTCCAAGACTCAAACGTCACCTTTTCTGCAAAGCTCCTCCCCACCCTACCCCCCATTCCTCTGGGCTCAGTGGTGCCAATTTTCTGGCTCCTACAATAGATTGTGAAAGATAAGTTATTTACTCATTTGATCCCTGAACTTAACCAAGAGCTTCTGGAAGGCAATTTTTAAAAAGTAATTTTTAGTAGTATGTGGAGTAATAGAGGAAAAAACCCAGGTATACCTTTAGAATGCACAGAGCCCATGCACTCTTGACTTAGAAATAAACAAATTAAAGAGCCTTATTATTTCTGATAGTGATTTAAAAATTGAGAAAACTCTGGAAGGATATATAGCTAACATGTTAATAGTGATTACATCTGGATGGTAGAGTTATTGGGTGGTTTTGTTTATCTGTATATTTGTATCTTTTTTCTTGTTTCATGTATCAGCAGACTAAATATAAAGTGCAAAATGATGAGCCCAATAATATAAAATGAAATATGCAGTCCTTTGTAAGAATTAAATAATATTTTTAGAGAAGAAAACATGAGCCCTAACCTATGTGGCTCAGTCGATTGAGCATGGTCCTAAAAAGTGAAGGGTTGCTGGTTTGATTCCATTTCAGTTTTTATAGTAACTCTGAAAAGCCCAAACAAAAGACACATGATTTGAATCAAACACAAGTTCATTGGCCTCAGTCACTATTCCATAAGGGTGACATTCTTTTTGTGTTACTACATGTCATAAACACCTATAGGAAACAATGGTCTTTGAATGGTGTCAAGGTATTTTCATTGGTTTCTTATATTCCTAATATTTCAAGGTCAAGGTCCTTTGCTCTGCACTCATCCCATAATGTTTGTGATGAGTGAAATAATCCATGAACAGGAAGAGAAAAAAAGAATGGAGTTAGAACAATCACCCATTGGTCCAGGTAACCTATCTCTTAAAAAAAAATCATCAAATTAAACCACATGCTATAGAAATTCATTCCTGATTTCCAACACAAATAAATTTTGACTCTCTTTTTTCTTAGAGAGGAAAATAAAAGAATGACAACAATATAAAATGTTATTTAACTCCAGGTTCACCAATTACAAAATACAATACTGTGTTTTCATAATTGGAAATCAAAATTTGATACATTATGATTCAAGTTCGCTAACACATCTGGAGATATTGTGCATATTATAGCAGGTGTGTCCAAACTTTCGGTGTCTCTGGGCCACACTGGAAGAAGAAGAGTTGTCTTGGGCCATATATTAAATACACAAGTACTAACAAAAACTGATGAGCAAAAAAAAGGTTTTAAGTAAATTTACAATTTCTTGTTGGCCACATGCATAGCCTTCCTGGGACATGGGTTGGACACCCTTGTAAGGGACAATGTGATAAGAAGCCTGAGCTACATGTTTGATTCTATAATTTTAAAAACTTTGTTTGGCAAGGCATAATAAAAGCAACAGTAATGACACCTTATTTCTAGAGTGTTTCATCCGACAGTCTCAAAACATCCATCATTTAAAAGCTAATGGACCCATGAACAACGCTGGGATCAGCAGCACTGACTGCAGCCAGGTTGAAAATCCCCATATGACTTTTGACCCTACAGTCAGCCTTTCCCATCTACATCCATGGATTCAACCAATCCCAGGTCAAAAACAATGCTTTCAAAGTATATGACTGCCTAACCCTGATGCTGTACACCTGAAACCACTACCAAGTAATATTGAAAGTAAACTGTAATTGAAAAATGAGAAAACAAAAACTCTTTTCGATCTGCTGGTGGGAATATGCAATTGAAAATGTGAAAATATTGTTTTCCATCAGTGGTTAGGTGACTCCTCAGAAGTGAAACCTATGGATATGAAGAGCTAATTGTATTTATTTTTAAAAAAGTCTGCGCCCTAACAGGTGTGGTTCCATTGGGTATCATCCTGCAAGACAAAAGGTTGCCAGTCGATTCCCAGTCAGGGCACATGCTTGTGCTGAAGGTTTGCACCCAGGTTGGGGCACTTAGGAGAGACAACCAATTCATGTCTCTTTCTCATATGGATGTTTCTCTCTCTCTCTTTATCCTTCCCTTTCCCTCTCTTTCTCCTTCCCTTTCCCTTTCTCCTTCCCTTTCCCTCTCTCTAAAAAATAAATAAAATCTTTGAAAAAAATCTGCATGTAAGTGGGCCCACACAGTTTAAACCCGTGCCGTTCAATGGTCAACTGTAATATTATTAGGCCTTGCTAACTCTGTAACTAAAGTACTATATTTTGGAAATGTTTAAATTTTTCCATTATTTGTCTTCTTAGATTTGTTGTGCCTTTGGAATTTTTAAAAGAAAGTCTTATATACTTTTGACAGAGAGGCAGCTTAGAGAACTTTTACAATGTAATTAATTTTCTACAGTAGCACAAAAAGTGTATGGAGGTTATGATTAGCCCAGTAAAAAAATTTATTAAACATATGTTTAATATTTTGAACATCTATGCACCAAGCTCTGTGCCAGACATGCTACATTTGATATTTTATTAAAGCCTCACAAGAGTTCTACAAAATAGATATAATTATTTTTAATATATGTGGGAGGAAACTGTATGTATAAAGCTTTAAACTACATAAGAGCTCACAGCTAAAAAACTTGGATTAGAATCCATGTTTCTCCAGCTTTTATTTAACACCCTGACTGCTTCACAATTAGGAGGATGTAGTGTGGAAAATGGAGGAGGTTTTTGTTACCCAATTTTTTCTTTCCCTCTTTTATCTATTAATAACACTAACTTTTATTTTTAAAAATTAGATTTAGAAGCAAGAATCAATAATATTGACAGATACCTTCCATAATAATTCATGTCTTTGAATGGCACAGTGTAAACGGTCAGATGACTTGAAGATAGTGGGTTTGTTTAGGTGATGACTCAAGGCTCTTATGTTAGAGGATAAGACAGCATTTACCAAAATGCGACACATGTACCACCACTAGGAGGTTTTTAGTTTACATTTGAACACTTTACTAATTATATATTTTTAACATTTTAATAGTTATGCATTTTAAACTTCAATCAAGAAACAAATTAACTAGCAGAAAAACTTAGCCTTATAGATATTATTACGTGCAATAAGTCCAATATAGGTAGTGCTGTTATAGTTCACTTCATACAGACTGAGGCCACTTACTCAAATAAATCCAAGAATGGGTCAAACCTTTAATAATTAAAATGTCTGCTTTGGGTGTAAGGATAGTATGAATGTACAGATGGCTGATATAGATTCTTATATACCAAATTTCCATTCTCATCATCATGTATGTTTTAGCAATATATCAATACATCATTCTGGGGGTCAATCACAGTTTACTATATGAATACTTACTATTATAATCTGGGCTTTTTGTTTTTTAATTGACATTATGATGATTAAGAGTAAAAGATTTGAGGCATAATAAAAAAGATTTCAAATAAATATGAGTACTAGTACTAATAAAGCCACCTATCAGTATTATAGAAATAACAGCTTCAACAATATATTGCCCAAAGGAGAAAAATTGCTTAAAATTTGGAATTTAATTGCCAGCTATTTCATTGTATGTTGTGTTTAGAAACATTGGTATCATTTTGACACATACAAACAATGCTGTGAGAAACTGTCAGAATTTCTGAAGCAAAATAGAAGGACATTCAAGCATCCTAGTAACTAACATGCTGTGTAATAAGGATGAGAATACATAAGCTTTATGGTGTTGTGAAATAATTGGTGAAACCTGCAGAATCACACTGGAAAAACAATAATTAGGGACAAAGCAAGTGAAATGACTGATAAGGTACCTCTGTCAAATGACTGAGTTCACTTTAGAATTATAGATATGAACAGAAAGTAAAGCAACAATTATTATACAGAGAATGACAAAGTCAATACAATTCTCTGCAGACTGATGAATCCACTAACATTGTACTGTCAGAAAACCTTTTTTATCTGATATAATCTGAATAAAGTTATCTATAAAAATTTTTTCACAGCCAAATTATACAACTGAAGAAGGGTTTTTAGAAGGTATTGATGAATTCAGATAATCATAAGACAAAGATAAGAAGTGTCACGGGATTAAACAGAAGGCATCGAGGATGACTGGTTCAACAAGGAGGCTTGATTAATGCAGTTAAGTTTCTGCACATATACTTGCAGCTTTATCCACAGAGAAATTCAAGTCAGTAGAAATATGCATAAAAATTTAAAAACGGATTTATTAAAATTATCAATAATATGCAGGCCTCTGAATTCTCAAAATTTTCTCAGGCTTTGTGAAAAAAATTAGCATAAGCTAAAGATCAGAAAATACGGTCTTATGTCATTTGTTAGATTCCTCTGTTGCTGACAGGAGCACTTACATACCCATTCAAGTTGATATATTTACAGAATACTGCATTTCCACCCCTAATATGGTTGTATTACAGATTAAACATTTCTTCCAGAATGATTTGAAGTTCTACTAGCAACGTGACTAGCCCAAAAACATTTTTTTGAAAAAGAACAAAGTTGGAGGCCTTACTCTACCTGATTTCCAAACTTACCATAACGTTATAGTAACCAAGAGAGTATGATATTGGCATAGAGGCATAGAAATTAATGGAACTAATAATCTAGAAATAACCCTCATCTTAATATTCAATAGTTTTTTGACAAAGGCGCCAAGACATAATCTCTTCAACAAATACTGCTGGAGGCAACGGAATGTCTTTAAACACATAGCAGACAAGGTCTGTCAAGAAAGTACCCAGCCATGCACTATGAAAAATAGAGACATTTATTAAAGAAGATACAAGATACAAGAAACATTGCACACAGGACAATGACGCCTCAGTCCCCTTCAAAGTAGGCACCTTGGAACCTCACACAGTTCTCACAGCATCTCTTCCACTGTTCAAAACATGGTTTTGATTTTTCTGTGACTTTGCCACACTTTCTTCAGGTGTGGAGAACCTAATGACTTCCATTGGGATGACTGGGCCTTTGTTTCTGGATCATAGCTGCACACCCATGCTTCATCTCTGGTTATGGTCTTCTTGAGGAAATCTGGTTCATTGGCAGTGGTTTGACTGAAGTCATTAGCGACTGCAGCATGATGTTCCTTCTGCTCTGGTAGCAGAAGCTGTGGAATGAATTTTGCCACAACACATTTCATACCATGGTCCTGCAACAAAATCTTGGACACAGCATTTTTTGAAATCCCCAGGTCAGCTTCTAGTTCTTGCACTGCCAGTTGCAGATCTTTGTTGACTGCGGCCCGTATACGTTCAGCATTCTCAGGTGTTCTGCTTGTTGCAGGCCTTCCAGAACATGGATCACTTTGAACAGATTCTCAACCGTCTTTGAAGCATTTGTGCCATATTTTTATTTGTGCTGCAGTCATTGCATCATCCCTGAAATCCTTCTGAATCATCCGAATAGTTTCTACAGAGGGATGTTCAAGCTTAACACAAAATTTGATGCAGATTCATTGCTTTATTCACAGTCATTTTGAACACAATGGCCACACAGTATACATGTTCATTCAAAGATGTCCACAGCCCCCACTGACTACTACATTGAAGTCATCATTTTTCATGCAAGTGCACTCCAGTCCACTCTCCTTGGCTGCCAGTTTACTTTGATGTCACACAAACCATTCTCATTATATTAACAATGGCTGAGCTTCGTCCAGACAGTCCTTGTATATTTAAAATATGAACCCTTTAACAACACCCTTAATAGTCATTTCACTAGCTCACACATAGGTAACTCAAAAATGGATCACTGACATAAAGAGCTAAAACTATAAACTTTCTAGAAGAAAATACAGGAAAATATTTTCTGTGACATTGATTAGGCAAAAAGTTCTTAGGTATCATCACAAGTTATAACAGAAAAAAACCTGATAAACTGAAATTTCTTAAAACTTCACTTAAACTTCCGTGCTTAAAATGCACCATTAAAAGTAAAAAGACAAGCTACAGACCAAGAGAAAATATTTGTAAATCATGTATCTGATAGATCTGTTCTGAGAATATATAAAGACTCCTTACCATTCAATAAGAAAATATACAACTAAATATAAAAGTAGTCTTGAATAGACATTTCACCAAAGAAAATATACAAATGGCTATGACTATAAAAAGTAATCAAGATCATTAGTTAACAGTGAAGTGAAAATTAAAAAACACAAGAAAATTACACTACATAGACACTAGAATACCTGTAATTAAAAAGAAAGACAATACCCAATGTAGGCAAGGATGTAGAGAGTTTCAAAGTCTCATACACTTCTGCTCAGAATGTAAAATGCTATAGACACTTTGGAAATAAGCTGGGTAATTTCTTTAAAAATTTACCTATAAGCTTACCATATGACTCAGCAATTCCATTCCTATGTTTCTACCCACAAGAAATAAAAACTTGTCCACAGAAAGACTTTTACATGAATGTTCGTCACTGTATCATTCACAATATCCATCAATTGGTGAATGGATAAACAAAATGTGATATCCATATATTGGAATACTATTCAGCAATAAAAAGGAACAAAATATTTATATTCTACAAAATGGATGAACCTCAAAAAACATTATGCAAATTGAAAGAAGCCAGACACAAAAGAGTACATGTTGTATGATTCCATTCATATAAAATGTCCAAAACAAACAAATTTATAGAGGAATAAAGCAGCTCAGAAGTCTGGAACTACAAGTGGAATTGAGAATTGATTTCAAATGGGTTCAAGGGTATTTTGGGATGTGATACAAATGTCCTAAAACTGGATCATGGTTATGGTTACACAGCTGTATAAGTTTACTCACAAAAAATGTTAATAAAGGATGAGCATTAGGCTGAAGTGAGTTGCTCCACTGGATTGTCACAATCCCTTGCCTGTTTCCAGAATTTAGCCAGTTCTTAGACTCAGAGCCCATAAACTGAAGGAGTGACTAGCTCCTCATGAACAAGGACTTTGAACACAATAGTAATGACTGACCCACTTATTCTCTAAAGGAATCTGATTACTTATTTTAGTGCCCATGGAGGGAAAGGTAAAACCCAGATCTTCCCATGGCTTTTGAATACAAAGTTTGAATCAGCATTGTTAGATGAGGAACTGAAACACTATCATATCTACATTAGAGATTCTTAGACTTTACCATATATTGAATCATTGAGAAATCTTGTCAAAACGTAGATTCCTGAGCTCCTTGCCAACACAGAGATTCTGGCTAGTGAGAGTCTGAATTTCTAAGGAGCTCCCAGGTTATGAAGGTACACACACTACACTTTGGGTGGCACTTTTTTTACATGAAATCATGATGGAAAACTTACATTTAATCCACTCATGGTCTGAAACAATGACTCTCTTGAGAAGGTTGTTTATAGGGCATGCACATGAATCACAAAATTATATGAACATGAAAATGTGACTCAGTAGTGACATTTACATCAATGTGCAAGGAAATTACATCACTACCTGCATTTAGTTGAGAATAATTATTTCACACCTTAAATTTGCCTCAATCATTTAGTTTGATCATTGAAACTCATTTTGTCTTGTAATTAAGAAAGATTATTCATTGTTCCATATGAAATATATGAATAAATGCAATGTATTAACATTTTATTAATATATTATGATCCATTAGTAAAAGCATATGTTACATGGAAGACAGCTGGTTAAAATGAAACTGAGTCCTGCAAAAGAAAACATACTGCTAATATATAAAATCACTATAATGATGATTAAGAACAAAAATACTCAGGCAATGTTCTTCAAATACTTAATTAAACTCTAACCTAAACAAACAACAAACAGCCAAAATCTGCCTAAAATGTGCAGGAGAATACCCCCACACCTAGATGTAGCTTTAAATGTTGTCACCCAGTGATGTGCTGCCTTTGCTCCTTGCATTCACTTTTATTGTGTGAAACTTCATATTGATATCATCAATTAAAAATGCAACATTTCTTCATAAGCATTGCTACTTCATAGAGTCAGGAATGTGATACATGAAGTTGGATCACATCATGAGTAATTGCTGGATTGTTGTTTTTAAAATAGCATCTGTGAGTGTGTACTTTGGACTGAAATATGTCAGCTTCGTTGCCAGAAGCTGATATTATTACAGCACAATTCAGAGGTGTAACGGCTTTCAAAAGAATTAAAGTGTTTTATGGTCACAGGAAAGACTTCAGATCCTTCACGTGAATTCAGGACAAAGCTATGCCTCTCAATCCATCGAATTTCTCAACAAACTGTTCTTCCTCTTACATTTATGCCACTCAGATGACTAGGAGCAAGCATCTATCCTCTGCCCTTCTTTATCCTTCTCTACAGTAAACAGAATATTATTACCTGACTCCTCACTGAAATATGGATCTAGGGGAACTAACACTATCATAAAGTTACTTTAAATTTCTGTTCAGAAACCTTGACAAATTTTCTGTTTAAAATATTGTTTATAAATGTGCTAGCAAGAATAGATGCATTTGAGTCAACATCAGTGTTATGGATTTCTGTGAAAGCACATTTTGGTACAACCCTAATTTGGCCAAAGGGGTAAGTGAGTCACTTCTCTTTAGTGCACTCTTGAGTGGCTTTGGAACACTGGTCTAGACCGGAAGTACTGCTGCCGAGGGTAAGTAGTCAGTTCAACCAGTTTTTCCCCCTTAGCTTCCAACACCTGGTCTGACCTCCAAGAGCGCATTGTTAAGAAGTGAAGATCCCTCGGGAGAGGTCATAGAAGCATGTTTTCTTTGATTTGAAAATCGGCGGACACCTCTATAAACTAATCTAATTAGGATGAATCTCCCTAGCATGATGCTGTTCATCCATCATCCATATAAGATATACATGCCTTATCTGTAAAAAGTGCCTACTTTAAGCAGCTTTTTCTATTTTTGTCATTTTTTTAAAGAAAGAATAATTAGACAGCTCATTGTATTTTGAGGAAGATACAACTCAAATCTGTTTGCATGAGAAGAATATTTCCTGAAGATCCTGGATTATGCCCCAGAATCAAACAACAGGAACAAGGGCCCATCTGGGAACAGGGCCAGGCACAGGGACTCAAGTGTCATCAGCCCTGTCTCTGCTGTCTCTCTCTGTCTGCCCTATTTTATTCACCATCGCATGATGGTGCTACTCAGTTTTTTTCACATGGCAGGGGACATGGCCATATTTGCACAGCTCCTAAGCAAATGTGTTATTTTCACAGCTCCTGAATACAGAGAAAAGATACATGTTAACTACAAATTTCTGTTTAGAGCATTGCAGAGGACACTGGTCAGGTCACCGCGACCACTGTCGCTGGCCCTGCCTGACGGGTCCTCTTCTGTGGTAGGGCACTGGGTGTGTGGGCTGGACTGCGTGACAGGCAGCTCCTGGCCAACCCGCAGACACTTCTCCCCGAGACGCAGACCGTCAGGGTGGAGCAGCGCAGCCACAATTGCTCCCGCTTCCAAACAGTCCCTCTGCTATCGGCCACTTATAAATGAGAAAATAGAATAAAACACCAATTATCATACACACAGTTGCACGCAGACACACGTGCACACACACAGACACAGTGGAAAAGTGGAACTGAAACACTGTCAAATCATATTCATAACAAACAGCATCATTTCTGCAGATTTTAATAAACGGACTTTCATAGCAATCTATTTCTGATACAGATTTTCAGATATTTGGTTTTAGGAAAAGCTGAGAATTTTAGGTTCTCAAATTGATTAATGCTTTGACGTAGGTCAGGAAAAGTAGGGGAAAACTTCCAATACATTCTTTAATAGTCTGGAAACATGTTAGTCAAAGTATTTTGAGTATCTTTTGTCTCTGTTCACAATGGTTCCCCTGCCTTCACCTTCTGTCTCCAGGGAACAGGGAAGCTCTACTGAGTTCAGATTTCTGACAAACAATCAGGGGTTATTTGGAAGTGTCAAAAGGCCCAACATCTAAAACTTTGATATTATGCCTGATATTCAGTAGAGTTTTTTTATAAATAGGTGGCTTAGTTGTACAGGTTCATATTAAAACATTATTAGAAACCAGGAAAAGTATTATATTTTATTGTGTTGTTCTTGCAATCTAAATGAGACCAACTTTTTTCATGAGAGAGAAGAAATCCTAATAGGCACTGAAGGCAAAGCTTATTCAAAACATTTCAGGCTTCAGAAAATTAAGTGGATCATTATACTATGAAAACAGTATATGTTAAATAAAATGCTTATATAAAATGTTAAATAAAAATGCTCTGATTGGATATAATCCAGGTTGAAACCAAATTTTAGGGATAGGTTTTGACCTCACATAATCACAGACAGTAAAAAAAAAAAAAAAAAAAAAATTAAAAATGCTTAATTCTGTAAATTTACATATACTTGAGTTTTTAAATAAAAATAATGCTATTTGTCTAGTCCAAGATTTACATGGATATTTTTCTAACATAAATTAGAATAATTTAATGACATTTGGATTTTATATAAAGATTAAACGATGTATATAATTTAGTACTAAATCACATATTCCATATGAATTCTCAAAACAAGGAAATGATACAAACAACCTCTTAAGCAAACTTAAAAGTGTTAATTTGGAAGCATTAGAACATTCTGGTGGTGTTCCAAGGTCAAATAATATACATGGGTTTTGAGATACAAAATTCTGTCCTTTTATTTTAGAAAGGCCAGAAGAAGCAGCAATATGATATAGGGAAACAGCACTGGCCCAGGAGTCAGCATGTCTGGATTTTAGTGCTTCCTACAACCAAATGGCCTGGCGACCTCAGATAAGCCACGAAACCTCTTTGGGGCTTAGTTATTTCTATAAAATAAGAAGATTCAATAAATGGTCTCAAAGTCCACTCCGGTTCTGTAATTCCATAACTTCATATATGTAAACGTGATTAGCACAGTGGTAAGCGCATACTCGATAACTCAAAAGATGTTACTACCACTCCATTCTTTCCTCTTTTCCTTTTGTCCCCCTTTCCCCCTCAGTCCTTTTCAGGAACCCAGCCACATCTCAATACATATTTACTTCTGTATCTTCAGTATCTAGCACACAGACTGGCAACAATTGCTGCCTATAAAAAAAGCTATCGCCAAGAAACTCAATCTGACAGAGCAAACACATAAATAAATTGTATTACTGTGATTCAAGTCCAAAAATACATTAGTACTTTATATTTCTCACAAAGAAAGTACAGCAAAGAGAGTGATACACTGTTTTTTAAGTTAGTCCAGAGAAACTCCATTAAGGAGGGAACATCTCAATACCTGAAATAGATTCTTTAAAAGCTTAGGAACTAGTCAGGCCATAGAGAGAACAGAATGTTCCCGCAGTAGAGCCACGCCACCGTAATCTGCTCAGGGCAGACAGGACAATTCTAATTGTCATGAATTTTCTGCCCTTGAAAACCAGATTTCCTGGGAACCTACAATCCCTTCTAAGTGAGTCTTTTAACAAAACTAATAGATGGCTTAGTTTAGAGCTTCATCTCTATAGTATTATTACTCCTTGATTATTATAGATATTATAGATATAACATTAGAAATTATATTTTTTTATATTATGTAGGGGTTTCTATTCAGTTCCATTGATCTGCATGCCTATCCTTTCACAAATATTTAATATATGAACTACTATAGCTTTATTAGACATGATATCTGATACAGCAAGTCATTCCACCTTATTTTTCTTCTTTTAAGAATATTTTGTCTACTCTTAGGTTTCTTCTCTTTTATATAAAATTTTAGAACCAGATTGTCAAATTTCACTAAAAAAACTGTTGAAATTTTTATTGGAACTTCATTAATTATAAAAAATTAATTTGGGGAAAACACAAATCTTTGATATTGAGTCTTTCTAGCTATGAAATACACCTTTTCATTTAACATACGTCTTCCTTAATGTATTTAAGCAAAGTGTTAACTTGTTTCCATATAGTTTGCCTATCTTTTGTTAGATTTGTTACTCTGTACCTGTTTTTGTTACTAGGTAAGTGGTATTTTTTAATGCTTTATATTTATTTTTCATCAATTACCATGTTAGCATCTTCAGTACGATGTTAAGTGGAAATGTTGATGATAGACAACCGCGTGATTTTAAATGAAATGGGAATACATTTCACCTTTAAGAACAATGTTTGCTGTTTATTTTTGATAGACTATCAAAATTTTAAAATAGCCTTTCATTCCTATTTTTCCGAGTTTTTACAGTGATGTGTGTTAACTTACGTCAAGTGCTTTACTTGCATTTATTGAAATAAAATGGTCTTTAATCTATTAATGCAGTTTCTATTAATAGATTAATTTAATCAATTAATGATGTTTCTAATAATAAATTATCTTGCATGCTTAGAATAATCCCGATTTAGTCATGATGTGTTCTCTTTTTAGACTTCACTGGATTGGATTTGCCCATAGTTTAAGATTTTTGCATCTATGTTCATGCCTGATATTGAACTGCAATCTTTTCCAGCTACTTATTGCTGCATAAAAAAAGTTCTCCCAAACACAGAGGCTTGAAACAACACTTTCATCATGTCTCTTGATTGGAAAATTGGGTAAGCTTCACTAGGAACTTTTTCATATGGCATTAACTGATATCACGCAGTGGTACTCAGCTAGTGAATGAAATCAGCTGAAGTTCAGGACAAATCCAATCAAATGCCTGGCACCTTAGCAGGGAACGCTGGAATGCTAGGCTCAGCGGGGCCCCTCCATGTAACCTCAAGGCCAATTCACATGGACTATGTAAAAGGAAGGTGCACTTCTTACATAGTGGCTCAGGGCTCCAAGAGACCAATGCAGTACCTGCCAGTCCTCTTGAAAGCTAGGTCAGGAACTAGCATAGCACCATTTGCTCTATCTTTTATTGGTAAAAACCATCTCAAGCAATGAATATCATAGAGGAAGGGCTATAAACCCCACCTCTCACTGGAAAAAGTGTCAAAAATAAATTGCATACATGGTTTATCTATCACAACACCTGTTTATAATTTTGTTACCAAGGTAAAATTAGTCTAACAACATGAGCCTGGAATATTTCCTCTTTTTCTATTCTCGAGAAAACATTTAGTAAGATTATAATCATCTGCTCTTTAAATGGTTGGCAGAAGTTTCCTCTAAAACCATTTGTCCTTTTTTTTTAAAAAAAAAAAAAGATAATAATCCTAAGACTTTCTAGCTTTCTATTTCTCCTTGAGTCAGTTTTTGATGTCATTTAAAAAAAAATATTCATTTGTCTAAGTTTTCAATATATTGCCACAAAGTTGTTCCCTGTATTTTTTTTATTTTGTACAGGTTATATCCATTTTATTAATATTACTTATGAGTTTTCTATTAATCTAGCCAAAATTTATTAACTTTCATAATATTTCAGAAACTAACATTGTTGATCATTTCTATTGTATATTTTTACTACTTCTCTCAATGTAGATTTTTTTTTACATCTTTCTTATCCATACCTTGTCTATTTCTAAAACATTGTGAATACAAGCTTTCTGTTGATTATAAGTGTTATGAATATGCTCTTCCACTCTATGACCTGCCTTCTCACTTGTTTGATGAATGGAAGTTCTTAATTTTAAGGTACTTGAGTTTATCAATCTTTCTTTTATGAAAATGTTTTCTGTGTGCTGCTTAAAAAATTGTATCATTATCCTCAAACTAATGAAAACGTTCTATATTTTTTTCAAAAAGATCTGACATCCTTTTGGAATTGATATTCACATGTGGTTTCAGTTAGGGATCACATATCGCTTTTGTCTATGTGGATATCTAGTTGACCCAGAACAATTTATTGAAAAGGTCTTCCTTTTTTTAATGTTATGTAGTTCACACTTTATCATAAATAGATATTTTTTTTCTGAGCAGTATTCTAATAATTTATTTATCCATCCTTGCGCCAGCACCACTATTATTACTGTAACTTCATAAATTTAATATCAGATAGATGGTTTTCTCATCTTGTTCTTCACTAAGATAGTTGATTATTCTCAGCCCTTTTCTGTTGTTATATGAGTTTTAGAATCAATTTATTGATTTCTACATAAAAATATATGAGAATTTTCACTGGGACTTCACCAAATCGTGTCTCAATATGTAAAAAAAATGACAAATTTGAAATATGTCAATGACTTGAGCCATGTTCCTCTGTTTACTTAGGTCTTTTAAATTTTTCTCTTATTTTTTATTGTTTTTTTGAATAGCAGTCTTGCACAACTTTGTCATATTTATTCCTAAGTATTTGTTGTGTGTGTTTAATGACACTATAATTGTTATTTAACTTTCTAACTCATCGCTAATATATAAAAATACAAGTGATATTTCATATCAAACTTGTGTGTAAAAACTTTCTAAAATCATTCATTAATTCTCATAATTCATTAGGGATTCTTTTGGATTTTCTAAGCATAAAATTACATCGTGCATGAATAATAACATTTTCTTTCCTTTTGAGTTGTAATATTTTTATCTGTTCCTTGATTTATTGCACTGGCTAGAACCTAAAGGATCAACGAAGACTGATGCTGGCCAAGCTCTGGCCAAATGGCTCTGTTGGTTGGAGCATCCTTCCACACACACACAGATTGTGGAATCAATTCCTGGTCAGGGCACATACCTAGGTTGTGAGTTTGATCCTCAGCCAGGACACGCATGAGAAGCAACTGATCAATGTTTCTCTCCCTCTCTCTCTCACCTTCCTACCTCTCTAAAATCAATAAATACACCCCTCCTCAAAAAAAGTGATGACAGCCAGTACCCTCACCATTGTTCCTATCTCAGAGAGAAAACTTTTACTAATTTACCATTGAATATGACATCTGCTGTAGTTGGCACACACTGAATTTTAGTTTTCTCTGATCACAGAGAATCAAGCTAAAAGTATTACCAGTTTTTTAAATTTTTTTGTTTTAGATTAACTTGTATCAAATTAAGGACATTTTGTTTGTAGAATCTTTACTATCAATAATAAATTTCATCAAATAATTTTTCTCACTCTACTGAGATAATCACATCATTTTCCCTTTTATGGTATCCATATGGACTATACTGATTAATTTTCTAAAACTAAAATGACCTTGCGCTTGTGAAATAAATCAAACAAGGTCACTATTTTACATATCCTTATATATTATTTGATTCAATTTTCTACTTGAACTGTTAGGATTTTCTTTTTTTATAAGGTTTTATTTTATTTTATTTTAGAGAGAAGAAGGGAGGGAGAAAGGGAGGGAGAGAAACATCAATGCGTGGTTGCGTCTTCCACGCCCCCTGCGGGGAACCTGGCCTGCAATCCAAACATATGCCCCATAATGGGAATTGAACCACGGACATATCCGTTCTCATTTCAGTTCGCAGACCAGCGCTCAATCCACTGAGCCACAGCACCTAGAGCTAAACTTATAGGATTTTCAAAGTAGAAGTCAGCTTGGTTTATAATTTGCATTTTTAAATAACTTCTTAAAAGTCTTATTATAAAAAGTATACTAGCCTCATGAAGTGGGAAGAGTTTTTTCCAATTTTATTCTTCATAAAAGGGCACCAAAATTAGCATTTAAAAATATAAAATTCGGGGGGAAGGTAGAGACAAATGTATTTAAAAAGTAAATAAATTAATTTAAAAAAAAATATATAAAATTCACTGGTAAATATCTTTATTCCAGAATATTCGTATTTTCTGTTTCGTTTTGAATCAGTTCATCAATTTTAATGTTACACTTTTTTGGACTGTTAATGTCGTCTGAAGTTTCAAATTTATTTGGCATGATATCGGGTATGTAAGGATATGTAGAAATGTCACCTTTCATTTCCAATGCTGTGTTTCTGCATTTTTTCTCTCTTTTCTTCCCTTTAATCAGTCATAAAAGGTTTATTAATTTTATTATCCTTTCTAAAGTATCACTTTTGGCTTTTGTTGATCTATGTCAGTTTTTAAAAATTTGCCATTGATTTATCTCCTCTTTATGATTTCTATCTTTTCTTTAATCTTTTCAGAATTCCTTTGCTGTTTTTTTCTAACTTCTTGATGCTTAGCTAATTGACTTTAATCATTCTTCTCTTCCAATATATGTATTTAAAACTAAAAATTTCTTTTTTAGCATGGCTTTAGTTACATATCATGAGGTTGACCGGTAGCATATTTATTAATATTTTAAAATGTTTTCTAATTTCTATTGTAATTTTTTTGATTCACATTTTAGAAGCATATTGTTTCTTTTCCAAATATTTAGGAATATTCTATTTATTTATTATTATTAATGACTTTTGTCTTAACTCCACTGTGGTCATTGAACATACTCTTTTATTTTTAATTTTTATTTTTTATTTTAATCCTTTTAAATGTGTTAAGACATACTTTCTGACTTAGCACATATTGAATTTGAGCAAATTTACTCTGACCACAGAAAATAAAGTTAAAAATATCACCATTCAATGTGGCTTTTTCTCTCTTACCTTCCTTGAATAACTATTTTAATTATAAACTCTTTACTGTTTTTTTTTTTTAACATTGAGGAGAGTGGGGTTTACCATGAGAGATTAAAACATAGATTCTTTATTTATCAAGGTCTAGCATAATTTACTACTTTTACTTCTTCCAAGGCAATGCAGGAACCCAAAACCGTATGACTTCAGTTTACCACTCTTCATTTTTAAATGATATTGTTGTCATGTATTTTAACTCTCTATATTTTAAATTTAAAAAAATGGTATTATTATTTTAACAGTAAATTCTTTTTGGCCTTAAGTTTTTCTTGCATTTCCAACCTTCTATTAGAAATATTTTGCCTTTTCTTCAGAAGGTCATGCTTTAGTAGTTCTTTCTGTGTGGACTTTCTAGTGACGATTTCCTTCAGTTTTTGGCTCTGTGAAAAATGTTTTTATTTCACTTTAATTTATAAAGAATATTTTCATTGGAAATAGAATTATAGATTAACAGCTATTTTCTTTCAGCACTTCATTATCTTCTAGCTTCCATCGATTCTATTTAGCTCATTGATTTTAATCTTTCTTCATTTCTGATATTTACTTAAAACTAAAAATTTCTCCCAACATGGCTTTACCTATATGTCATGAGTTTAGATGGCTAACTGCACAATGACTCCTTTGGAGTTATAAAAAATTTTTTTTTCTGGCTGCTTTTAAGTAGTTCTCTCTGTTTTTTCAGCAGTTTTATTGTGATGTGCTTATGTGTGATTGTGGTTTAATGTCCTTAATCATTTTTGTTAAGTTATAAATCCATTATCACTTCAAATACACTTCTGTTTTATTTTCTTTCTCCTCTCCTCCAGGAACACCAATTTTCTAAATGTTAGGACTTTCTCGGACTATCCCTTAAGCTTCTCAAACTATTTTACCAATTTTTTATCTTAAAAATAAAAATCTTTGAATCATCTTCTGATTCATTAATCTTCTCTACTGCTGGACTTAATGATGTTATGCTCACTATTGCATTCACAATTTCTGAGTTTTTGTTTGTTTAGTTCTAGAGTTTCCATTTAGTTCTTTATTAAAATTATCCTGAATATAATCAGTATAGTTACTTTAAAATCTGATACCTCCCTTTTCTGGATTTCCTGTGGGACTATTCTATTATCTAATGTTTATCTTAAATTTTGATCATATTATATTTATTACTTATGTGCCCTTTTTATTATTTATTTATTGCATATCAAAGATTTAGAATTCAATTTAGGCTTATATTATCTTCCCAAGGAGAGAGTTTATATTGCTTTTGGCAAGTGGTCGAAGGCTCTAACAATATAGAGTCACATTAATGCAATTTTAGAAACTGAGATTCGTACAAGCTAGGTCTCAGTCCCTGCAAAGATTTGTTTCATTTCCCATTCACCACTGCTCCTAGAGTGTTGCCATTTTACTGTAAGAAAAAAAAAGAGAAAGTGAGAAACAGAAAAAGTAACACAATGAAGATGGTCTCAGCTTAAAGCATTCAGATTCTACCACTGCTCACCCTTCTTAATAGGCCCTGCTCTCCAATATTTTGGAAAAACAGAGGCCTAAATTGAATTTCATCCAGAGAAGAATTAAATTTGTTTCTTCTGAGACCCAGCTGGCACTAGTGACTTGAGAACAATCTAGCTCATTCTAGGATCCCAGCTTAATATGAGAATCTTGTTATCAGCCACTCAACCCTGTTGTACACCTAAGGCTGAATCTCCTTATTTTAGCTGCCACATTGGCATTACAACCAGGGTAACCCTGCTTTTCACAAATGCTTTCTCATTGCTCTAATTTTGCATCATAAACTTCTTTTTCCATTTTATTCTTCATGTGTTTGTTTTTGGGGGGGCTTCTGGAAATTTTTCCTTCCTGCAAGCTCAGTGATGCAAGAAAATTATTCAATACAGGATTTATGCAGAATCTTCTTAGCATGTGGTAGAAGGTCTAGAAGCAAAAACCTCTGCCTTCACTCTTTCTAACTTTTCAATTTTTTGAGCTTTTGGAGGAAGATAACATCCTCAGAACATTACCAGAAGGAAGCTAATTTTATGTTGAAAGCTCTTACGGAAAACACTAATTGCAAACAGAAACACACTTCCCCCAAAGACAAATACATGTTTTGAAATACTTTATAGCATAAATAAAATAATTAATTTTTCATCTTCTTCAATTATGTTTTACTTGCCCTAGGTGACTAATAAGTCTCAGATGAGTCAGTACTATAAAAACTTAGTCCTACAGAGGAATCAACATGGTAATTAAGACAGTCACTTATTATTTAAACCTCAAGTTCTGGCTTTAAAAGAAAGATTAATACAATGGCTGTCATCCCAATTCTCTTATTCCTAAGCTTTCGAACTCTCTATATACCTTGTTGGCTGACTCAAAATGAATGGGAGTTTTCAGTAGGTGTTGAGAGAATGTGAAAAAGGAAGAACTAGACTCAAGTTTATAGCAAAAATTACATCTTTTTTAAAGTTACTGTGAAACATGTTTTTTTTTTAATTAAAACATATCCAGAGAGTTGAAGTTATTGAATCCTTGAAGTTATAGAATTATTGGTACTGTTGGAGGAAATAATAATGAATTTTAAAAGAAGAAAAGGGGAGAATGCCATTTTAAAAGCCATTAAATGCTTGGAGTTGGAAAATAGAGGCAACTCTAAAAGTTGGCTCCAAGAAATTTATACTTAAACATTTAATATCTAAGGTAATAGAGTCTTTAAGGAAGTATACACAGAAGAAAATATAAAATCACCAATTCAAATATCTAGCCAGCCAATAAAGTCTGCAGTACTTAAAAGAACCAATTACTTTTTAATTCATAATTGCATTTGGTAGTTATTTATTTTTAATGTTTAATATATTTTAAAACCTGTTTAATGTAATGTTTGATAAGCTTTTATTGAGTATTTAACTGCTAGGAAGTACTGTACTGGCTCACCAAGTGATACAAAAAAGGGTAGGATATGGTTTTTTCCCTTAAGTAAAGTCATACATCACAATATGATTTTAATTGATTGTACAAATTTGATGATACTGCATGCAAGTGTGTTTAAACTAAGAAAGAAGAGATATCTGAAAACATCAAGGAAAAATACTTATACCACGTTGCTATTCAAAAGTTTAGAGCTCTGGCCATTGTGGCTCAGGTGGTAGGAGTGTGGTCCCGTAAAAACAAAAGGTCACGGGTTTGATCCCCCATCAGGACACCTGTCTAGGTTGTGGGTTTGGTCCCCTACTCAGGGCACATACAAGAGGCAACTGATTGCTGTTTTTCTCCCTCTCTCCCCCCACCTTCCTCTCTCTCTGAAAGCAACAACAACAACAACAAATGCCCTTGGGTGAGGATAGGAAAAAAATAGTTCAAAGAAATTTTTGTGTTTTTTCCAATCTACCCTGACAAAAATAATAGGTTACATGTATTAATTTCTGCTTACTAGATGGTACAGGCACTCTGTCAAATTTTTAAAATATTTTACTTAATGTTCACAATAACCCTACAAGGTAGGCATTCTTTTTATCCCATTTTCTAGATAAGCAGTTGAGATTGACTTGAGGTGATACAGCTAACCAGAGGCAGAGCTAAGTCTTGAACTAAGTCTTTAACCAGGAAAGAGTACTTCACCACTCTCTCATGGCTTCGTGAGCATCCAAGTGAACTGCACGTTCATCCAGAGGGCACTTCATTTCAGACAATCCGTTCCAAGGAAGCCAGCACTCTCTGCCAGGCTCTTCTCTCTACTCTTACTCCATTCTCTTCTGCAGCATGAGCCCCTAGACTTTATTTCAAAGTTGCCTCAACATTATGATAAATGAAGTAAGTTAGAGAAAGACAAATACTGTATGATCTCACATGTGTGATCTAAAACATCAACCACATAGGAACAGAGAGCAGAGTGGTGGTTGCCAGGGACACTGGGGGGTGGAAGAAATGGGGACATGTTATAAAAATGATACAAACTTTCAATTTTAAGATGAGTAAGTTCCAGGCATCTAAGGTACAGCATTGTAACTACAGTCCACAATACTGTATTGTATACTTGAAAGTGACATGAAAAATGTGTTAACTAACCTTATTGTGGTAAACATTTCACAACATATATGTTCATTAGGTCATCACATTGTACACCTTAAACTTACACAATGTTCTGTATTAATTATATCTCAGTAAGTCTGTGAAAAATAAAAATAAAACAAAAAAGAACTGTTTAATTTTCTCAAAAAAAACTTGGGGTTTCCTTATTTCAAGAACTGTGTTTTATCTTAGAATCCTCATTTGTCTTAGCATATAACTCTAACATGCAGTAAATTTTATTTCAGTTCTAATATGCTAAGCACTGGAAATACACTAATGAATCTAGGAAGTATCTAGAGCCATCATATTACTATGGTAAACTCAGTTAAGACATCAAAAAAATATATCTTGAACTCCCACATGGCATTGATATAGATTCTGTCACACACACAAGAAGTTGAGGATATAGTCTGTTCTCAGCAAGTTTATAGTTCAACTACAGAAAGAGATAAACATACATAAACAAATACATGAAAAATAGGTAAACAAATACAAATACAGAAAGAGATAAATACATGAAAAATAATCCGAGTTATATATTTCTACACAAAAGACTAAAATAAAGCTTACTATAGGGTGTTATGGCTAGTTGTTAGGATACCATGGAGAAAAGAGGATATGTAGTTAAAAAATGTAAAGGTTCTAGATGATATATTCAAAGTTTCTTTAATGCAAAATTTCTCATATTTTTTGAATGGTAATGTTCATTGTGAATTCTCAAGAGTTTCACATACTAATGTTTTCCAAACTCCTCTGGGAAAAAAACACTTGTGTCGTAAGAATTCATTGCTTCTGCATGAAACAAACAAACAAACAGACAGTCTTCTGTGCAAAACCTTTTAAAGAACTAGTCGGGCAAGTGTTACTAAATATATAACATGCATGCCTTGACCTTATTTACCAACTTCATGGTCTACACTGCGCATGGCTGCCTTTCCAAGAGCTGGGACATGGTCTCACATTCTCAACAAAGTACTCTGGCTGGTCACTCTCAAATGATTAAGTACAGATGGTGAAACACTTTTGCCATCCCTAGAATTAGTCACATGGGTTGAAGGAGAAGGACATCACTCTGATCTGAAATAAACCAGCTTCAGGTAGGAGTTAAATATTGAACTGAGCTTGGAAATGTGCATAAGAAATTCCTTCATTAATTCTAAACTTCAATTTCTTTCTGGAACCTAGATGAAATTATTTGTTAATGCAATCTTTTCATTTAGCATTCTGCAGAAAGAAAGGTTAAGAGATAAAACTGGAAAGAGACACACTGCCAACTATAATTAGTCTGGAAATAGTTACCAAATATAGTCATGCAGACATCAAAGAACTCATGAAAACTACTGAACGAGCCCTGCCTTGAGTGTCTTGAAGCAGCCCTCCCTGTTACCAGACAGGAACCAGGCCAGAAAGGGTCTGTCTCGGGCAGGTCAGTAGTGTGTGGATTCTTGACTTCATGCAGGACAGACTTCACAGCACAAATCCAGGTGATGTTGAGAGCAGATTTATTAAAGCTGGGGACAGTGAAACAAGGAAGGGCTCAGGATAGGAGAAACAACAGGAGAGCGCCTAGCAGGGCTGCTTTGCTTCTCTTAGAAATGTTAGAGGAAAGAAATGAGTCTAACAGGCCTGCTTGGGCTCACTAAAAAATCAGAGGAAGGGGCCTTGGAGACAGGTTCGTGGGGACAGCCTGGGGTCAGCTGCCTCTGCCCATCGTTCCCCCGGCTGCCAGTCTCATGAGAACCCTTAGAGTTTAGGGAGAAAAAGTACTCCTGAGAAAGCAAGCAGGAAGAAAGGCACGAGCATGCTCCTGGGAGGGAGAGCACACCCTGGGCCCTTCACCTTGAGTGTTTTAAAAGCTGGTAGTTTAGGGGAAGCCTTAAGGAAGGATCTCAGCAGAATATTCATTAGCTTTATGCTGATCCATCCTTGGGTATGGTTGGCAAAAATGGCACTAATTGGATTTCTGCTATCTCCCTCAGTAGGGTGATTTAAGCTATTTACCCTCTGGATAGGGAGGAGAAGTGTAAACCACTTATTCTTAAGTGTCCCTGGTTAGGTAAGATAGAATTTTGCAGTTTACTAGATGACTGTAAACAGCTTGGCTGTTTAATTATCTGTCTGTTTCCTTATTCACTCTCCTCACTTACTAGCTTGTCTCATCCCCTGCTTTTGAGTACTAGTAGGATAATGTTAATGGTCACATCTCAAATTTCTCTGAGCCTGTCTCATCCCCAGCATTTGGTACCAGTGAGGGTGCTGGTGTTAAGAGTCAGGAATGCTGTTTGTTGGTGCTCCTCAAACTGCAGACACTTGAGATGCTTACATGGTATGGACTCTTCCTATACCTATAATCTTCCCTGAGCTCAAGTCCCTGTGTTGCAATAAGTAGGAAGAACGTCTCTCTCCATACTGTGTCAACATGTCACTTTAGAACCAAGGCAGAGTGGTCTCTCTGCTATGTTCCCCTTGTATTCCAGAGTCACTTGTCATAATACTTCCTCAGCTTCTGTTTGGAGCATCTTGGGAGATGCGCGCATCTCTCACATTTCTGCACATCTTATGAGAAGACAGACTAGCTGCCTTTGTTCTGGATTATCTTTTTAAGGGTCTTTGCATAGCCCAAAGCCTTGGAAGATAGAAAATCTGCCTCTGGAACAAAGGACAGGATTGTTTACTGTCCCCAGGGACGAAAGTCAGGCATGCTCTCTGCCCACTGTAAAAGGTTCGGGCTCCCTAAGCTTGAGGTTCTCCTGTAACACAACACACTGCATGTGCAGACAATACCTAGTCCTCCTTGCATCACCCTGTCAGAACATGCAAACATGCTATTTACCGTGCCATGAGTGATAAATCTCTTGTCTCTGACCCAGGAATCTCATGTCTTCCAGGAGTCTCATGTCTTCTGTCAGCATCCATGACACTTGCCAGGCTGTGTTGTTACCTTGTAAGTAGGGTAAAATCCTAGACCCTACACAGTTGTTGACACAGCTCTCACTACTGGATTCAGATGTAAGTCCTTGGATAAGAACCGCTGTGTAAGACAGTCATTGTGCTGTCCTAATCAGCTCTCAGAGGTTCCATCAAAGGGAACCTGTATTTCACCTGCAAGGAGTGTGATTCACGAACAGTCTCCAGCTGTCGCATGTTCAAGGTCCACCTTAGCTTTCAAGCAGAGACCATGCCCTTCCTGAGTAGCCCCAACCCAAGTGTGAGTAGGACCAGGCTACTAGTGTCAGGACATTTCTGTTCAGTGGGGGACTCAATCTCATGGACAACCTTTGCTTCAGAGATCCCTGTTGCGTTGGCCAAAACTTTGTTAGATGTTTGTCAGGAGAGGCTCTCTCCTCTCAATACAATTCCTCTTACTTTTATCATTTGTGGGTGTTTCCCTAATAAACTGTTTGTACTCCCAATTCCATCATAGAGTCTGCTTTCCAGAAAATCCAATTGATATACCTGTGTCCTGGCACAGACACCAAAACCAAACATCCTTCTTGCTCTGAGAGCACCCCATATAAATCAGTTCATATATGTTAGCATCTCATATGAGGGTTCATGTTCACCCACCAAGCCCACACATACTAAATTTCTGCTTAGGTTCAAGTTGGAACTTTCACTGCATGAAAAATGTTCAGTATAACGTAGTATGCTTAAAATGATTATGTTAGGATATATGAGGTTCGTGAAAGGCTGATTTAAGTTTAAGGGCTAGCATGTATAATGCATTTATTTATATAAGACTAAAAAGCTGGTTTTAAATTGAGATATTTATAGTAAACTAATATTTACTGTATTTCAACAAATTTAAAATGTCATTAATTACAAACATGTCGTTATTTTAAGTATCATAAAAAAATCACCAATTAATATAAAGACAATTGACTTCTATTGTAAGGCAAATTACAATTTCAGTGATAGAAAAATGTGAAAAAAGACGTATCTTTAATCTAATGAAATGTGGTATACATGACCTTGGAATTTTCCTGGTCTCACACTATGTGTGTATTTCTAATAGCTGAAACAGACATTAATAAAGAAAGAGTCTCCAATTCCTGAATTACAGTAGTTTCCCTTATCTGTGGTTTCACTTTCCATGGTTTCAGTTGCCTGAGGTCAACCTGGGTCCAAAAAATATTAAATGGAAAATTCCGAAAATAAACAAATCATACATTTGACCTTGCGCACGGTTCTGATTACAACGGTGAGACCCCGCGCCATCCCACCGCCCCCCACCCAGGACGTGAACCGTCCCTTTGCCGGTGTATCCGTGCTGCACACCCCGCCCCCAGGCCCCAGGCAGTCACTACGGAGCTGTCCCGGTTTAAGATCAACTGTCAGGGTATCACAGTGCTTGTGTCCAAGTAACCTGTATAGCAGTAACCTTAACACTATGTCCCAATACATGTCATTCCCCTGACTTCATCTCGCCACGCAGGCCTTGTATTACCTCACGTCATCACAGGAAGGGTCGTGACAGTACAGTAAGATGTTCTGAGAGAGATCAAATGTACATCACTTTTATTACTTATATTGTAATTGTTCTATTTTATTATGTTATTATTAATCTCTTGCTGTGTCTAACTTATAAATTAAATTTTATCATTGGTATGTACATACAGGAAAAAAATACAGAATGTCTATGATTCAGTTCTAGCCACAGTTTTCAGGCATTCACAGGGGATTTTGGAACCATGGTGAATAAGCAGGGACTACTATACTTTTGTAGGACATGTAATTATTCTCAATTAAATAGGTAAATATTTAACTTGTTAATCAAATATCAGATAAAGATCAAATAATTTTTAAAAGCTTCAAGCTTAATAAGCATATAAAAGTGGATTTACATTATAAGCATTGTATATAATTGAGTATTTAACATTTAATACAACAAGGGACATTTTTTAAGCTCACAAATCTGAAGGTTAATTAAACCCCCCTCTGATTCATAAGATAGGTACACATTTTCTAATATTGGAATTGAAGTAGAATTAAGATCTCACTGAGTCTAGTCCCTTTGTTTTTCTCAAAATCCCCATGACACCCAGAGGGAACTGCATTTCCTTCCAGGTAATTAATGGCAGCGCAGAAGCAGAGCCTCCTGCCTAGGGGCCTTCTGCTGAGCAGTTCCCTCCCCGACCTCACCACGCCAGACTTTAGGCTGTCCCACCTGCGTTGGACAAGGCCTCCTAAAGCCACTCAGAGACGATCTCCCTCCCTCAGCACAGAGACGAGATGGTGTCTTCATTGCCATAAATAGTGTAGATGCAAACAAATCCAATAGGCTCAGGGCTTTAAAAATAAGAAAAAAAAAATCCTTTCTCCTATTTTTTTCCTTCTTAAACCATGACCCTAAGTAGGGAATTATTGGGATCTACCGGTTCTGGGAGGGAGATGGGACTGTTCAAGATGGGGAGTTTACGAGTTGACCTGATGCAGCAGCCTTCCTCCGCAGCACACGCCCGGGAGAACCAGCCCTGACGGCACCACAGTGAGGAAGGAGAGATGGTGAAGAGTCAGGGAACCAGCTCATGTGCCACTTTCCACCCCCAAAATACATGGCTCATGAGCACTTAAAAATGGAAGATTTAGCTATTCCTCAGGAATGTCAATTTTCTGTGGGTAAAGAAGTTTGGTGAAGCTTGCTTTATCACTACACAGAGGAAAGAAAATTTTGAGGTTGTCTTGAAGCATTTCTGTGTCTCTTTGTTTGCACCTCAAACTCAATTTAAATGAGTCTGGCAGCGTGAGATACCTTCCAGCCTTCCCACCCTGTCCCCTCTGTCCTGGGGTCGGTCAGGATGCCATCAAGTGACCCATCTGGCAGCAGATTTCTGGCTTTTCCTCTTTCTTAAAGCAACATTGACCATTTTAATAGACAATGTCATCACATACAAACATCAAGAACCATATCTTAGGCAGCGGTCCCCAAATTTTTGGCACCAGGGACCAGTTTCATGGAAGACAATTTTTCCATGTACCGAGGGGGCAGGGGGCACAGTTTGGGGATGATTCCAGCACATCACCTTCACGCTCGCCTCCCGCTGTGCAGCCCGGTCCCTGACAGGCTGGGCGCCGCTCTAGTCCGAGGCTTGAGGTCAGGACCCCTGTCTCACAGGATCCAGATGGTACTGGTTGAATTAAAAATAAAAAATAAAAAAAAAATTAGAGGATAAATAGAAGGAGAAAAAATGATATCAACAGTGTAGACAATAAAGGGGAAGAGGTTCTACAGAAAGTAAACTCACAGGCTGATCAGATCATAAATTCCTAAGCGGGCAGGTCACTGGGGGGTAGTCATGCCCCAGGCATATGACTTTTTAGTAAAAGGTTTATCTTTGCCTTAAGCAAGCCCTGTCTGTCCATTGTTTCTGTACGTCTAGGTTAACAGCCTTTGAAATAAACAGCAACCACCCTTGAGAGCTCACGTAATCTTGTCAACTATCCTGTAATCCAGTCCTGGCTTTGCTTTCTGTCACCTCCATGTAATCTTCCTTACTTTCCTCTCTCTAATTTCAGATGCATAAAAGAAACTGCAAAACTGTAATTCTCCAGAGTATTTGAGATCCTGCTTCCCAGCAATCGTCAGTTTTGCTTAAATAAACTCTTATTAAATTCTCTACAGGTCTGATGTTGCTTAGGTTAATACCAGTAACAGACTGATTTCCCCTCTTTTTAAATTGCTCTATCTGGACAGCAAAGTGCTGGGTTGCTGAGTTCACTGATTTATAGGGAATATTCTTTTTATGACACAAAAACCCACATCATAGGTGTTTATTAAACATTTATCAAATGCCTATGATGGGCCAGGTACAGATTGTTTCTCATATATATTTTCTCATTTAATTTAATCCCCTCAACAGCTTTGTGAAGTGCTATCATCCCTAGCACATAGATAAGAAAATAGGGATATAGAAAAATTTTAAGAAACCGATTGAAGCACCTACACCTCATAATTTCAGATTACTACTCATGATGTCTTCTTTTTTAAAAAAAACTGAATTTATTGAGGTGACATTGGTTTCATGATATCCTCTTTAAAAATCAGGTCAGTATGTTTTTTTTTTTTTCAGTTTTGTGATAAAAAGGGAGAAAAGGGATTTCTAATCATGTCTAAATTATAAACCTGGCACCTAAAATCAAAATTTCAAATTCACAGGCTTCTCACCAAATGCAGTCTACTCTAAATAAGCTTTATTCTGGGCTTTTCCAAATAGGCTGAGTAATGTCATCAAAATTTATAATGACAAAAATGAACCTAATGGTGTTGGGGTATGAGAAGGTACATATACTGGGGTTTTTCCTTTTCCAAATTCTACTGTAGGAATAGGCAGAGAGTACAGTAAATCAGAATTAAAAAATATTACCCTTAAGATGGATATGGCGTAGATGTGTGGCAACCTCAGTCTTCCTAATACCCAACTCAGACTGGGACTGACTCTCTTCACTTCAGCCCCGTCCCCTGTGTAGTGAGGCAGGGGGCCAGGGGTGCCAGGTGAGGGGGGACAGAGTCTTCCCTTGTTCAGCTGGTGGCATGGGGGACAGAATGAAGAGCTCCTTCAGCTGGCAGGCAAATCCCAAAGACAGAGGAAAGGAGGCAGGAGAAGAGTTATACCTGCCCAGTTTCTTATCCTAAAATCAGCATTGAGCAAAGGCACTCTTTTTTCCCTTGAGATGGCGAAAGGGCAGGAGTGACATGCTAATTCTTGTCCTTCCTTCTGAAACCTCGAAGTCTGAGAAAAGAGGGATAATCCTCCACCCACACACATGTACTATGTAATATAGTCCATTCCCTTCATTTTGAGCACGTTAGGTCTCAGACATTTCAGAATATGTCCATTTTATTCATAACAGTCAATGGGGGAACCAAACGGGAAATGACGCAGGCCTGCTGTGGGGAAAGTCAGGGCTTTAAAAAGGGAAAAACATCATTGTCACTTGTATTATACGTGTAAGATTTTTAAAAAAGTGTAAAAAAATTGAAATTATATAGAAAGGAAAAAGAAAATGCCCACGGGTGACTCAAGATTAAATAGCCAATGGTTAGTGTACATCTCAGAATAAAGGAAAGCCACCAGGTGACTCAGCAGGTGGGGAGCGCGTACAGGTGAGAAAGGAGGAGGTGGGAAAAGGGTGGGGGTGGATATGAAGCAGGGCCTGTTTGATGTTAACACCTCCTTTTAAAATGGTACTGAAAAAGAGGGAAAAAGTCAAAATTAAAAATGACTTAGGTGTCCCACAAAGCCTTTCCTTCTTTCCTCCTGCATCTGGAAAACGAGGCACCAGGCTCAGGTGAAAGTGAGATATGCTCTGTGGCAGAACAGCTGCCACTGGTAAAAGCTACAGGAACTGCCAAGAAGTAAGAACCATCCACCACCGTCACCAACTTTCTGGCTTAAAACCATCAGAGACCAGCTCAATACAACATGGTGACTAATTTCACCTAACAGTAACCCCCAGCCTCATAGACTCACTGTAGTACATTAGCATGCCGAACGATAGAACAATCATGCCCCCCGTGATTGGACATGGAAAGCCCACATAAGGACACAAAATGGCCCACAGAGCCCCCTCTGAGAAATCGCCACCACTTTCTGGGGAAGATCGTGAATATTCCTCCCTCCTATTGATACCCTTCCCCCTGACTAAATGCACCCCAGTAAAAGAAGCAAATTCCACCAAAGAGGGGCTGCTCTGTCTGTGCAGCAGCCCATTCTCTGTCTCACTGCCTCACCAGCGGTGAGATCAATACATGGCTCTCCCACCATCCATGACAAGGGCTGGCTAGGGTGCCACCGGCCAGAAGGAATGGCTATTGTTTCAGGAATGGATTGTAACTCTCTGCTTTCCTCCTTTTGGGAGTGGCTTCTTGTCCTGTGACTGCTTCTTGACCTTTTCCTTCTGCACCTGCACACTGATGTGATTAATACAGCTCCAGGCCACATGTAGGTTTGTGCAATGTGGACCCGTGCTGCCTTTGTCTGGGACCCCTTATATTATACGGAGTGTCCAACCCACAGCCCACAGGCCACATGCAGCCCAGGATGGCTATGAATGTGACTCCACACAAAACCATAAATTTACTTAAAACATTATGAGATTCTTTTGTTTTCATCAGTGTTTGTGTAGTTAATGTGTGGCCCAGGATAGCTTTCCTTCTTCCAGTGTGTCCCAGAGTTGCCAAAAGGTTGGACACCCCTGCGCGAGCCTCACACTGGAGGAGGTGCAGGCTCTCTCGCACCGACCTGCCTGGGACAGCGGTCTCCCCTGTAATGTAATGAATGGCATGTCTGTGAATCTGCTAGTCCTCCAGGTGATTTTTTTGGAGTATCACGAACACTTAAGCAGCTCCTCTGTTTGGGGATCCTGTGTTATAGCTGGCATCATAAAGAGGATATTCCAGAAAATAACCCGGTCAAGAAGATTGCATGTGGTAACATGCCAGGCGAGGGAATAATGCTGTAACCCTGATCCTGGGGTGGCCCGCCAGTACCGGGGGGGGGCAAGCCCAATGCCCCCATGGGCCTTGCAGAGGACCTGCGTGGGGGAAACAGGAAGAAGCAACTTAAGCGAAAGTATAGTAATCAGAGGGTGAACTTAAGCTAGAAAAATAAGTAGATATTTTGTTTTTTGTTTCTGTTTTGGAAAAAAGAAAAAGCATCTTAGGTTGCCTTTTAGACCAATTAGAATTGTTTTGCTAAAGGGCTAGTAAAAGGGTAAGATTTATGAAATGTATTCATAAATTTGTCAATATAAAGATTGTTAATTCCACTTAAGTTGGGAAATATATATATGCAGCTTTGGTAATAAAAAACATAAACTATGGCAATACATATTTTGAAGGAAACAGAATTAAAAGTAGACTGTTCTACTTTCTGGATGACTTACAAGGGACTAGGGAAGTTGCAGAAGGATTGTGTAGTAGAGGGAAGACACAAAAGAGAAGCAAATGAGAAAATCTTGTGCTTTATGTGTATAGTCTTTACGCATGTGATCTGTATGTGATATGTATTTGTCTGTGTATTACATGTGGTACATTTTCTGCCTCTGGATGGCATACCTCGGGTGTGATATTTTGGTCTGGACAAATTATTTGATGTACTGGTTTTAAGTTTCATTACTGTCTTTTAAGGTTATTACTATAAAAATGTTTTGTTTTACAAAAAGTTTGTTACAAGCTTTTAGTTAAGTTTGACAGTTTTCCCAAAGTTCAAATTTTAAGATACTTTTTTTTTTTTTTTTTGAGAGATGGGAAGGGAGGGGAAAAAAGAGAGACATTGACCAGTTGCCTCTCTCGTGCCCCGAACTGGGGACCTGGCCTGCAGCCAGGCATGTGTCCTGACTGGGAATCCTAACAGCAGCCTTTCAGTTCGCAGGCCAGAGCTCAACCCACTGAGCCACACCAGCCAGGGCAAATTTTAGGAGACTGTGTAATTGAGGAATGACTTTAGGTTACTCCAATGGGCTCCTGGAATACCTCGAGTATTTGTTCTCCCTCTTTTATAAAAGAGAAGTTTTGGAACTAATTAGGCCTGTATAATATGCTTAAAGTAAATGGGAAGTTTTGTTGAATAAAAAAATAATAGGTATGTTCTATTTGTATACACATATTTATATTTTTAAAATAGATATTCTAGAGATTATATGAGTTCTGATATAACTCATATAGCCAGAGTCAGTATGTGGCTATCCTACCACTGTGAGGAGGGCTGGCCAGGGGACCCCGGCCAGAAGGAACTGTTTCGGGAATGGATTGTGACTCTCCTCTCATCTCTCTTTGGGAGTGGCTTCTTGTCCCGTGACTACTTCTTGACCTTTTCCTTCTGCACACGCACACTGATGTAATATAGCTCCAGGCCACATGTAGGTTTGTGCGACCCGGACTTATGCTGCCTTTGTCTGGGACCCCTTATATCAAGCCTCAGACTGGAGGAGGTGCAGTCTCTCTTGTACGGACCTGCTTCCAGCAGTGCACTCCCCTGAAGTGTGAGTAATAAACAGCATGTCCACATCTGCTCATCGACCAGGTGACTTTTTTTCAGAATATCATGAACACTTAAGCAACTCCTCTGTTGGGGGCTCCTGAACTACACCAATAAACTCACTTTCACTTTAAACTCTATGCTGTCTCATTTTTTAATTCTTCCCTGCATGAAGCCAAGAACCCACAGTGAGCGGCAGACTCTCAGGTCCCTGGCCCCTGGAACACCTGCACTGAAAGCTCTAAGCGACAGGAGCTACAGGAAACACAGCAGCCTCTGCACTGTCATGGGGTTTAGGTCTAGCAGTTCAGTCTCAGATTTGGAATCATCACTATAAATTCTAGTCCTGAGGGCTATCAGAACTTCATGATAAAATATTGGATATATGACTTCTGCTGTTTCTTAGCTCCTTAGAAATAACATCAGGACACTTAATTTTGCAGCTTTGAACTCCCAGTAACTCTTATAAAATGCTTGCCATGCCCCCAAATGATCTCCAGAGATAGCTAGAGGGGCCACCAACCTGCATCTCCTTCACTGTGCATCAGAGGCCCAGGTAGAACGCCAGTCCTGGCTTGATGCCGTATCTCTTGGCTCAAGCTTTTCATTAGAACTGCGGTAAAAAATACCATATAAGTATTTGTTGAAAGCCTAGTGCTACATAGCAGGAATAATGTTAGAGACAGTGAATAGTACAGCAAATAGGGACCCTAATTTTGAGGGGCAAACTGCTTAGAAAATCCTTTTGACTTTCATCTACCCAGATCTCGCTCAATGTTTTTTACTTTTAATTTTTTAACTTAATTTTTATTGTATTTTTTTCCATTGCCATTTAGCCACTTTATAGCCCCTTTCCCCCAACAGTCACCATACTGTTGTCCACATCCATGAATCTTTTTACCTTTTTGATCTCACTACCCTCTAAACTTGCCCTCCCCCACTGTCATCCTGCTCTCTATCTGTGAGTCTCTATCTTGCTTCTTAGTTCAGTTTGTTCATTAGATTCCACATATGGGTGAAATCATATGGTATTTGTCTTTCTCTGACTGGCTTATTTCACTTAGCACTGTTTTCCAGGTCCATCCATGTTGTCGCAAATGCTACTATTCTTTTTTATAGCCAAGTAGTACTCCATTGTGTAAATGTCCCATAGTTGTGTTCTCCACTTATCTTTTGATACATACTTGGGCTGCTCCCATATTTTGGAAATTGTAAATAATGTTGCAATGAACATAGGGGTGCCCCTATGTTTACTCATTCTTAAAGATTTTCACTACGACCAATACCAAACCACTACATTCTATGGCCTCTTCCTCCTCTGATCCTGGAATAATCAACTGCCTTTACTGTCAGAAATTCACATATTCTAAGTTCTCAAACACGTAAATGCTCTGGGTTCCTTAGAAAGGAAACACCCACAAGCAGATACTGAAGCCTGAACCATGCTTTTTCTGTCAGGGAATTTTAACCTGGGAGATAATTTATAGTGTCCATAAATGCCTTTGGAGCAGAAGATTGGAGGAGGTTAGGTCTATGAATCACCTAAAATTAGGCAGAATTATATATATGAGGTCTGTCCAGAAAAAATCCAGCCATTGTTACTATAATGATAATGGTTTGTGTGACATCAATGCAACCTGGCAGCCAAGGAGAGTGGACTGGACTGCACCTACGTGAATAATTACAACTTCACTGTACTTGTCAGTGGGGGTGGTAGATGCTGTTGGGTGAGCAAATGTAGTCATCACATTGTGTGGCCATTGCATTGAAAATGACTGAGCTAGCAGAGCAATGGATCTGCATCAAATTTTGTGTGAAGCTTGAACATTCCTCCAAGAAAACTGTTTGGATGATTCAGAAGGCCACAGCTCTGGGCAACTGGTGATTAGCAGCTTCATCATGACAATGCGCCCTCTCATGCACCCCTTTTCATGCAGAGATTTTGGCAAAACGTCCAATCACCCAGGTGACTCAGCCCCTGTACAGCCCAGATCTGGCACCCTGAGACTTCTGGCTTTTCCAAAAACTAATATCACCTTTGAAAGGGAAAAGATTTTAGACCACCAATGAGATTCAGGAAATACAAAGGGGCAGCTGATGGCAGCTGGGAGAGCTGTGTGAGGTCCCGAGGTACCTACTTTGAAGGGGACTGAGGCATCATTGTCCTATGTACAATGTTTCTTGTATCTTGTATCTTCTTCAATAAATGTCTCTAGTTTTCATATTACATGGCTGGATACCTTTAAACAGCCCTAGTATATGCTGTTTCTTAAGGATGAATGCAAAGCTTTCTTTGGATTCTCAAAGGAATACTGGAGCCAGAAAGTTAAGGTCTTCTGTTATACTAGGTTTTAAGCAATTGTGTCACTTTTGTAAATCACTTAATGAGCCTGGCATCCATTTTACTTTAGCTCTAATTTGTAACAACAAAGAATGTGGTTTCCAGGAATATGTTCTTTGTAGATTTCTAAGTACCATTAAAATTTTTAAATGTGAAGTTCAGTAGAGGTTATTGTAAAGATTTTTACCTATTTTATTATGTAAATTACCTAAGGGCTAAAGACAGCTTGCTATCATTTTACACTATATCATGGAGGAGAAACTTGGGCACCTAAATAGAAGGAGTGGTAATTAATTCTCACAAGTTACAGTGAGAATCATAGCCATTAGTGCCAAGAGCTGAAGCTGAAAATTACTGAAATATGTTTCTAATAGAACTGCCTTGTCTTTCTCCATTTGTCATGTGATACTTATATTAAAATCACCAGAAAAAGACCTCAAATTACCAGAAAGAAAGGAATTTTAAAAAATCTAATTCTCAATCTTATAAACATTCCTAAATATCTTTTATACTTTAGTTAGTTTTGGGCACACCAGAAACAGCTGCAGCAACAATCCATATTTTAGGGGGTACCAAGGGGAAGGAGCTTTAAATATTTAGAAAATGAATAAATACTTTTCCCTTTAGAACACCATTGTAAAGCCTAGGTACAGAAGAAAGAGGGGAAAAAACCTTCAGTTTTAAGATTGCCTTTTGGGCATTTTCTATTTATATTTGAAAAGTTAAATAAGTTCTTTGCAGTTTGAACCCACACAGGAGAAAGGATACATGTAGCATTAAAGAGAAAGAGAAAGTGACTCTAAAATCAAACTCCTGAAGGAAAAACACTGCAGAAACAGTGCATAATAATAATAATAGTTTACGGTTCTTAAATAAGAAGTGTTACATAAATTTTAAAATTAGATGTTTCCATGTTAACCCTGTGGCACTCCTTCAGTATCAGCACATGGCATTATTGCTGTTCTCTCTGGAATGATGAAATAAAGTGGTAAGTAATATGCCCAGGATGGAAGGCAGACTAATAATAGAAGGAAAGGCAGAGCCAAGGGACAATTGCATGTTTTCTTCACAGAGATACTGGTGTAAATTCCCTCAGAAACATAAAACCTCTTATTAACAGATACCTTTCGAGGTTAGCACCATGAGGAAAGCCAGTGCAAACTTTCACATTGCTATCTTTACAACTTGAAACTAAGAAAGAAGATAATTCCCTGGGTTTTGTAGTCCAAAATCCTGTAAAGCATCATTACAACTGAAAACCTAAACATTAAAACAGAGTTTTTCTTCAAATTAAGGATATAGTAATATATTAACAGACCCAAATAAGACAACACAGCAAACTATACAGCATTCACAATTAAAAATAAGAAAATTGACATTCTTCAATTTTTACACTTTATGATGTCTGGATTTGTTTAAATTTTAAATCCCCATATCCTATGTGATCACTATGTATTCTGTATCTTTTTTTTGTTTGTTTTCGGTGTTCCTTAAATGAAGTTCAGTGCAATTCAGGAACAACGCAGAAAGTTAATCCAGGGCTGCACCCAGCACATGGTTATTTCTGAAAATATTTGCTAAGTGGTATAGATTCAGTGAAACAGAGGTGTTTAAATAGAATAACTCACTGAATTTATTCACCAGTTCCATTAAAGGAAGGAGGTAAATGGTTAAGCAAAAACATTTAACTTCTCTTTTGCTTTCTCTTCCTTTTTCAGGTCATATATTTTTATGGCAACATCAGTTGTGCGCATCAGACTTATGAAGCACTGGCAAAAGAGTGTTAAGAGTGTAAGAGGGAGCAGAGGTTTAATGGTAATTTTGGAGACAGGAAACCAAGGGGTAAAGTTGAGAATTACAGAAACCGGACAACTTTATATATTACCAGCAAGAGACAAGCATAACAGAGAGAACTGGAGGAAGTGACAGGGAGGAGAGATTATATAAAATACTAATGTGCCCCCAGGGTTCTGGAACTAAACGGCAAAGGCTCTGTCTAGATAAGCTAGAGAGAATTCATTGTAAATTTGGAGTTCAGAGTATAAAATGATGTGAATAAAGAGATAAGTGCCTGGGTGCCCAAGATGATGACAAATGCGTTCGCAGGCATTCCTGCAGGGGCTTAGAGAACACACTGATTACCTGTGGCTCCCTAGAGGCCTGAAAGACTCAACAAGCAGCACAGGGGAAGGATGCTGGGTACCTGGGTCACGTCTATCATCAGTGCCATTAAGACCAGTCCTGACTGAGCTCTCTCTCTCATCCATGCCTTAGCAGTGTCCAAGTTCATAAATTGTCTCAGTTTACCTTTCTTGCCATTTAACTGCTTCAGGCCTTTAGGGAAGCAATCATTAAATCTCTAACCCAAAATGCTAAATGATCCTCAGGAACTGAGAGAAGCTATCACAGATTCCCTTTATGAAGAAAGCAGTGTGTTTCCTAGCCACCCATAGAAATAAGCTCAGGAGAGACCCAATGTATATCTTAACAATCATCCCCAAGTGCATCCATTCATTCATCCACTCAATCATTCAATAAATAAAGGTATACTGAGCACCAACTATATGTTTGGCTCTGTGACACTGGAAATAGAGAGTTGAGAAGCAAATCTCTCCCCTCACAGTCTAGAAGGCAGATTGGCACAACGGCACACAACAATCTTGTCATTGTTCTATGTCGATCACTGCCAGGTAGCGACGGAGAACCTTCAGGAGCTCCAGTTAAGTCTACATGGAGGTTTATGGAGAACAGAGAAGACAAGGAAAGTAGTACCTGGATGTCGCCTAAAGGATACATAGAATTTTCCTGGGTGATAAATACATAGAGGACATTACAGAAAGAGACCACACAATTTTAGTTAACTGTGATAAAGTAAGTATTATGTGAAAGGAAATTATCATTCCGTCATTTCTTCAGAGTTGTTCATCTTATTTGGCCAGGGGTTCATATGATTTTAAAGTGTTACAATGAGCATTTGTCAAGGCCACAGAGTGAAATTTGGCCCTCTCACCCCAACGGGGTCTCTAGCCGGGTTGCGTTATCGGTGTCCCTGGGCTCCATCACATCCTTCAGCAAATAATGTGGCACCACTGCCGGACTCTTTCTGCCTTATAACATTACGTCTTCACTTTCCTCTCCATCCTTTGGTCCAGGGCAACAGCTCTAATTTCAATCTCATTCTTTCCTATTCCTCATAGGTAGAAAGAAAGGAGAATAAGAAGATGACTTCCCTTTTGGGTCCTTTAGAAGTATTTGGCTTCTGTAAAACCAGATCTAAGCTCTCTGATTAGCACATTCTTATCCCCTTGGGTCAGCTGCCCTGATCAAATTTGAAAGACTTCCTTGGCTCCCACTCCACTCCCTCAATCTTTTATCTCACTCTGCACATGACAGGTGATATTCAGGTGGGAGGGCTCGGGTTCTTATAAACTTGGCCGTTAGATTTGTGGAGGATGTGAAAGACCGTCAGAAATTTTTCATAGTCACAACTACTAAGGGTAAATGAGGAATAACAGTGATTATAGGTGTAACATAAAGGTTATGAATAATGTCCAATTGTTAGCAGAATAACTATAACTCTATTCTCTCCTACTTAAAAAAAAAAGCATATTAAAAAGGATGTAAATTAGGGTAAGTTTTAAATAGATAATCTTGACACTACCATAATTAATCTATAGTTAACTTACTCAAAACACAATCATTATAAAATGAACAATATTATATATTATTAGAGCCATCTCTCTAGACGGTATTTCATGCCAGTCTGCCTGACACCGTAGCTGACTGTATTCGCTGTAGTAGCTGTACCGGGAGACAGAATATTGGTTTGTATGATCTTGTTTGCTGCATTCTGTTGTTCTTTTAATCTTAATGATTTATCTGCATGGTATTTGGAAGAGTGAGCAGTACTTGCTTTCTGCCATGGTCATATAGATGGTGGAGCGGCCTCCTTCCTGAGAGAGAATCAAAGGCAGAGTAAAAGTCAGAGCGAGAGAGTAGAACTAAAACTTAAAGCTCTTAACCATTTCCTGGAACTTTCATATGAATGAAGAGCAAGAAGGAGGTGGTCAGAGAAAAGGAAGAAAGGAATTTACAGATAATGAACACTTTAATCCTGAAAACCACTCTGTGAAATAGGTGCTATTATAATCTTATTTTACAGTCTTGTGAAAGGTTAGTAACTTAACTAAGAGTGCAGAGAGTTAGTAAACGGGACCACCTTGAACTCTGAATCGTCTGGCTCCCAATAGCACTTCTGTAAAAGCATGCCTCCTGAAGAACATTTTTCCTCGTAGAAATCCACCATTAGGTTCCAGTCTTACATGTTATTTTATTTCTAAATATCTCCATATATCTAACAGGAACCAAAGGGTGGGAGTTGGCTCATTTCCTGGTTTTCATTCACTTTTGACTGCTCTTACAACTTCACCCAAATCAATAAATAGGCTTATATCCTCCCACGATAGGTTTGCACTGTCCGACAAGCCCCCAAAAAGCTGAAGCTCCTTTTCTTACCATTAACACATAAATCATTAAAAACTAGACAGGTTTAGGTTCGTATCAAACCTATTGGATTAATTTGTTTTATAAAAATAATCAGGAAACATGAATAATTTTAGTTGAAAATTTTAAAGTCTATTGTTCTTTTTTATACAGTTATTATGCTACTATAACAATTAAGGCAAGAACAGCTTCAATATCTTTGATAAATAAAATAACCAATCAAACCTTTAGTTTTTTGTACTGCTAAAAAAATAAAATTTTAACCAAAATGCCTTTTACAACTATACAGTGTGATATTTTTAAAAAATGAAATGCTGATCTCTGAGTTGACAAATGTATATTTTTATCATGATTGTATGGCAGTAGAGATAAAATACATGAACTCTGGAGCCAGAACATAAGGATTTGGAATTTGATTCTGCCCAGTTTTTAGCAGAAAGAAAAATTCCTCGATTTCTCTGAGCTTCAGTTAAATAAGCTAATATTTACAATAGTGTCTGGTATGCACCCAATAATTCTTAGCTGTTATTAACCCACAGGGAGCATTTGTTACAAGCAATCCTTCTAATTAATTGAGAATTCTTATAAAGCAAGAATAGCTAATCTACAAATTGCCTTCAAAGGTAATGAAACTTTAATACTAAATTTAACAATTAATGAAGATGATATAATGGTACTGTTTGGAGATATTTAATTAAACATTTATTGTTTTAATCTTGCAACTTTCTTTTAGCATTCTAAGCTCATTTTTTTCTTTGTGCCCTCAAATATTTTTATTGACCCTTGAAAACTTCATAGGCCCTCAGCACTGTGTCTGCAATGCCCGGTGGATAGAACAGCCTTGGCTAAGGCATATGGGGCAGCTCTGAACGCTACTTTTTCTGCTCCAAGTGGTATTGCTCTGATAGCTTGCCTCCTGGAGAACATTTTTTCTCAGCAAGAGCTTGAAAAGTTTTCAAGAAGTTTGGATACGATTTCTAAACAGGGATTCAAAGACAGTACAGTAAAGCAAAATCCCAGATACCACTGATAAGCCAAAACTCTTAAGTTACTTCGGCTTAAATGCAGAGTTTGTACCAAAACCAAGGCCAAAGCTGGCCCTGAAGTTAGGCATAAATAGGAGAAAGAGTGGTTTCATAGAGGGTTGGAACTGGTACTGATCGTACAAGGAATATACTTTTTAATAAATGGAACTGCACCTTGAGAGACAGCATTATCACGTGATTTTAACTCCAAAATATTCAGTCTTATGTAATCAAAGAAAAAAATTAAATGTTTACCTCAATATATAAAATGAAAAAAATATTTAATATTTCAAAGGGAATGAATTTCAAATACTTTAATTTTTTAAAAAACCTATAAGAGGAAGCATGAGAAATATATGAAATTATTTCAAAACTTTAAGGCAGAAGTTCTCGAGGTGTAGTATACAATGGGTCATGAAACCAAACTTTGAAAATAACATTGGAGCATTATTTGACTCTCACTATGTTGACACTTGCTCTTGGGAGATTGTATTACAAAAGCAATGGTGGGTAAAACTTAGCACAAACCAAGGCAGTGGCACGAAACTGGGCCAAGAGAGAGGGAAAGAAAAAGAATGTAAGAAAAAGCCAGTTTAGTTCAGAATGCCCTTGATGAAAACGTAAAACTTCTAATTGTATTAAATCTCAGCCTTTCAGTATGTCTCCTCAGTATCTGTGATGTAATGTGAAGCACACATAAAGCCCTCTGCTGCTCACCACAGTGTCGTGGTCGTCTCCAGGAAAAGGGTTTATTTCAGTTACAAAGTAAACTAGCTGCTTTCTTCATGGAACATAATTTTTACCTGAAAGAAAAAAATCGATATAGGGTCCCTATCACTTTAAGGAAAACAACCTACAAGCTTAATAAATTTCAAGTTTTTCAAGCTAGAATTACAATTTTGGAAAATTTTATCTGCCACCATGAGCTTGGCCTCTTCCCAATACTCAAACACTGTTCTCTTCATCTGCTTCAACCAAAACAACATTTTGTAATAGCTCTAATGCAGAAGCAGAATTAAGGAGTCTTCTATTAATCCAGATACTTAAAACATTTGCAAACACAAATGCCACTCTTTTCTTCTTTTGGAAAATATAATTATTTTATGTTAACATGCAATGATTTTATTATTTTTCATTTTACTATATTAATATCCTAAGCTTTTCTTAGTTTTAATTTCTAATATCGAGTATCAACTGATATAACCCATATATAAACAAAAGTTATATGTTCCTCAATTTTTATAAGGCAAAAAACAGTTGTGTGACCAAAGGTTTTGAGAATTTCTGACCAAAGCTTAAACTTATTCTAAGCCAGCAGCCTTTGTGACATCAGCATCAGGCCAATAATCACCACGAAGGAGTCCCTGCAGTTGACCATTATTCACAAAAGCTCTCCAATTGCAGTGCCCTGGAAGAAGCTAACCAACTAAGAGTGCCTGCTATCACCCTTGATGTTCTCCATAGGGTATTCTACAATGTTACCAGGAAAGACATCCAACAAATAGTAAGAGGAAGACAATTTAATTCTAACATTGCTTCTTTCTTTGATTGTCATCCAGTCTTCCAAAACCTTGCCTCTTGTTTCCTTATGAAAGATGTACAAACATCAAACCAAAAAGGTCAAAGCTGCTTCTGGGAAGATGTGGACCTCAAATCTCTCCAAGATCAGACAATCTCTTAAAAATGTTTACCATAAATGTAAGAGCCAGTAACCAGATGCAACTAGAAATTCAATGATGACTTTCCATGGTTGTGATCAAGATGACATTAGTACTGATGAAGAGATGAATGTTATAGCAATGCTCCAAGATAATAAAACTGGCCGAATTGATCTCCTTGGGAAAATGATTGATATTGTCAGTGCAGTAGCAAAAATCCAGAAAAAGACTGACTTTTATCAGAAGCATCTGGAGGCACTAGAAACCAGAATGAATTTTTTTTAATTCTTTTTTTTTTAAATTTATTTACTTTTAAAATACATTTGTCTCTGCCTCCCCCCCAACCTCTTTCCCTTGCCCCCTCCCACCTTCCCTCCCTCAGCTCTTCCCCTTTGGTTTTGTCCATGAGTCCTTGCTATATGTTCCTTGACTTTCCCCTTCCCTTCCCTTTCCCTGCCCCCGCCTTCCCTCTTGTCTCTGTTGATTTCTTTTCCTTTCAGTGTTGCTGGTCATATTTTCCCTGCTTCTTTGCATTGTTGGTTAGGTTCCGCTTATAGGTGAGATCATATGGTATTTGTCTTTCGCCCCCTGGCTTATTTCGCTTAGCATGATGCTCTCCAGTTCCATCCATGAGAGAATGAATGTTAATGACAACAAACAATGCACAACAACTAAAGACATCTTCTCTATGAAAGAAGACATTGATACTTTAAAGAAAAAGATAACAGAACTGGAAAACCAGAATTCTTGTTCCAGCACCCATTGTTTAGATGTTCTGGAAAGAGGTAACAATAAAGAAGTTATGGAACTGCTTCACAAACTCGTACAACCACAAACTTTGAAGAACACATTGGCTTCTACAGACTCTGAAATCTCTTCAGCAGAACCAGAGAAAATGCCCAGTTATTCCAATCCCACTGATCATCTTGAGGAAAAAACAGTTTCTCCCAAAATTAAATTTCTGAAGCAAAGTAACCATCCAAATATAGTAAGAAGCTTTAAAAAGGCAAAGACAAATATTCATATTTATCCAGACTTTAGTACATGGATCAAGCTAACTTTTGTCCATGGAGGAAAGTGGAGATTTCTTCTCAGTGCTACCAAGTTAGAAGAATTTATCCAGTGGCTTCTTTCTAGGCCAATCATCCTTCCTGAAGCACCACAACTCATAACCCAGGGACACGGTCCATCCACTGGGCCTATTGTGAGCTTGACCACAATCTGTGTCTCTGTTTTCAACTACGTTTACTGTCTTTCTGGCTTTTCAAAACAGGAAATAACTCAACAACAGAGTTAAGTTCTGCTTTGCTTGGCACCTCATGGCTCCCAACAGTCATACATCTTTATGGTTGCTGTGAACTCCTTGTAACTTGCTCACTGTGGGCCCACAAAGGTTCTATGCATCTACAGTAAGTTAAAGTATATCATTCCACTGGACAATTGCAGTGCATTTTCTCTCCATGTTCTTGTGTTCTCATTCGCAAAACCATGAGGACACATCCAGTGCTTATTTCATAGATAATCGGAAGGAAAAACAATAAACGGGTCAAGGGGCCAAGGTAATGAGAAACACATTTGGTAGCCTCAAGTCAGTTTTATACCCATTCTTATCTTAGTGGCCTTTGTATATGATTTGTGATACCAGAGACAGATTCTACTAACAAAATTTCAAACAACATAGAGTGAAAAATACACCCAATGTCAAGGCTACTAATGTTAGAGATATAGAAATGAAGTGCATTAAAAGGAGAAATTAAGCTAGAAAAATAGTCATTCCAAAATGGGACTTTTCTTACAACTTACACAAAACAGAAACAAAAATGACTATTTTTGTCTATTTAGTCTATCAAACAGAAAAGGGGGAAGAAACTGAATATGGTACTGAGTATGTTTTACGTTTTCATGAAATGAAGTAAATACCATGTCTTGTAGTTTTGCTACAGAGAAAAAGGGAAAAAAATCTAAGGAGGGATTTGTGATCCAAGTTAATAAACACTGTATACCATAGATTCTTATATGGCAAGGTCTTTTTTTTTTGTATGACCATATAATATATATCCAGAATGGACTTCATTTGTAGATATAACAGCTCATTGTCATAATGTAATTTTTCTAAACATCACACAGAATAACTACAAAAAATATATTTCCTTCACCACGTAACTCAAGTTAGTGAAAGCTACCAATAGAGAATCATATGATGTTAAATTACAAACATTCGCGGTAAATGTACTACTTTAAATTATTCCCAGTTAGTAATTTGAAAGAGGGATTTGGCACTTAGACAAGAACCATCTCACTTCAAGTAAGGAAAAAGGTAGTAAAATGGCTATAAACGAAATTAAGGGAGAAGTGTGGTGAGAAGGCACAATATTGTTTGGTACCAGTCTGGTGGTAATTATATACTACAACTCTTTTTATTTACAAATGCATTTTATTTGCTCCTTCTTTACAAATTTATAGATGTGTATACAAAGAGTTTTTAAATGTCAATGTGCAATAGGTGCAGCATGGATAGTAGTATCATATACCTAAAGCAAGGCTTTCTATTAAGTGGTTTGTTTTAAATGGAATAACCATGCTAACAAAGTAAAGTATCACTTAGGAAAAGGCACCAGCAATCATTATGTATTTCTCACTGTCAGAAATACCCATAAAGAACAGTCAGAGGTCTAGGTCAGCACAATGGGTGTGGTCCTCACATCAGAGAGTAACTAGGGAAGGTAGGCTGTAACACAGACAAATGATATCACAAGAGGCTGCAGGGATTCCACTGGTATTTGCTGGGTCATCTGAGCCCCTGTCTATTTATGCATGTTTTCACTCCTCTTTCCCTCACATGTTCCCTTAGCACTTGCCTACTGTTTCTATAGAGGCAAAGGATTTAGGGAAAGAGCATAGGGCTGTGAATCAGAAGACTTACTCTGAACAGTCTTAATCCTTACATCCTACACTTAATCCTTAATCCTTAAATCCTACACTTACAAGCCCTGTGAGTACACCTCAACTAGGTTTCTTTTGCTGTCTTTTTAAAGGGATTTCTTTTGCTGATCTCCCATCGTCCTCTTTGAATGAGAGACCCTCCCTCCCTGTCACCTCTTCCCGCTCCCTCTCTGGCTGCTCATGGGATCAAGTCTTCCATAACCCTTTCCAGTTTCTTAGATGATTCTTCTGCCACTAATTATTCCCTTAAAATTCTTATATTTCACAATAGTGACTCCCAAATCAAAAGACTACTACCTCAGACTCTTCAGGTACCCTACGAGCTCCCATCCCATGTGGCTGTTTATCTTCTCCACTTTGATGTCTACAGCAATCTGAAACTCCTTATTCTTAAAATTAACCTTAGTAAGTCTTCCTTCTTCTGACTTGAACTCATTTCTCTTCCAGCATTCCTTTTCTTAATGGCATCACAATGCAAGGTATCCACAGCCCTACACTGGGAATGACTCTCAGCTTTTTATTTCATTTGATACAGCAATCATCACATCTTTCACTGTTTATCTTCTAACAATTCACGGGATCCATCTCTATCTCTGTTCCCTCCTCTACTGTTTTGGTTAAGGCCTTCATGATACATCTTTATGAATGAGAAATTTTCCTGCTTGGTATCCCAACCTCCAGTATGTTGATAATCCAAGTCTTAAAAGGAGATTTTTCTTAAATAGTTCAAAAATGTTTTCATTGCTCTTCATGTCAAGCAAAATAAATTTCTTAACACAGCCTACACAGCCTACACAGCCTACACAGCCCTTTCCATCCTGCATTTTTTACTTAGGAAAGTAGAGTTTCATCATGGTGAAGCACAATGGCTTGGACGTCAGGCTGACCTGATTTCAGAGCTGGCTCTGTCACTTACTAGCTGTGTAACTTTGGAACAGAGCCAAAGCTTAAATTCCCAAGGCCATAGTGTCCTTATTCCTAAAATAAGAATTATAATCATGAGTGGTTGCCAGGAATAATGAAGATTACTATGTTAAGTTCCTAGCAATCTACTTGATGTATAGTAAGTGTGAAATAAATGATGCCATTATTACTTCCTCATCCTCATCTTCCCGTGATAACTTGACATGCAAATCACCATCCAGCCACAGTAAATGCCTTGCAGATTTTTTTTTTTCAAATAACATATCTTTGTATTTGCTGATCCTACTGTCTTGGATGCCTTTCTTTTATCTGAATAATAAGCAATAATTGGTCATTTGAGACAACTCAAATATTTTTCCTCTAAGATACCTTCTCTGATCCTTATTCTCTACCTCAGTCTCTGTGAGGCAGAACTGGGGACTCCCTCAACACCACCAGTGTTGACATTGATTATTTATACATATGAGAGAGAGAGAAAGAATAGTATTTACCTCCATTGCATTGTTATTTTACGTTCACATGTCTCTCTCCCTCACAAAACTTTAAGCCTTTTTATGATAGCAACAAAAACTTATGTCTGTATCTTGAATACCTAAATCACTTTTATTAGTACATTCTCAGTAATTGTTTTTAAATTAAAAGACAGAAAAGAAAGCACCATTCTGCCCTACAAAAAAAGGGTATAAATATAATTAGATGAGTGTTTATAATGTATATTTCAAACATGGAGACCATTGTGCATTCACCAAAATATCTTAAACCTTGCTTGCAAAGAGACACTAAGAGCACTGTTGTTGTTGCTGTTGTTGTTGGAATTCTATAGTGAAAAAAGTGAAGACATTCAAAAAAGAACAGACCTTAGAACAGCTATTTATTGAACATCTATTATGTATCATGTACTGTGCTAGGGTCTGGTTTTACAATAGTAAACTATATAAATATATGATTTTGGCAAAATCCTGAAGCCTTGTATTATTTAGATTTTTTCAACTCTAAATTGAAAACAATTTATGTCATTAGACTGTTGTGTTAATTAAATGAGACAATGTTTATAACCTTACCAGAACAATCCCTGACTATGTTCTGTTGGTCTGAACCAACAGACCATAGACCCTGACTCAAAGAGCTCATGTACAGAACACTACCTTCTTTTGTCAGCCAAAAAGAACTCCAGACAAATAATAAATCAAGTGACAGACTAAATGCAAAAACTCCAAAACAACTCTTGACTCTTTCATCCAAAGATAACTCTTGATTCTTTCATCCAAAGAATAAGATAGGGTGTGAAGCTCTCCTTCTGGTCTGGAGATTCAACCAATATTCTACCATCTGTAACAGCAGTTCACCAACCTTTAATTGCACACTATAAAAATAAGCATCAGAGAAAAGTATTTGGGGAGGAAGGGAGAAACTCAGTTTAAGGTAAATAATTTAGTTTGGTCTGGAATATGAGGTCTGCCCAGAAAAAGTCTAGCCATTGTTACTATAATGAGAATGGTTTGCAGGACATCAATGTAACTTAGCAGCCAATGAGAGTGGACTACAATGTGCATGTGTGAACAATGATGACTTCACTGTACTAGTCAGTGGGGGCAGTAGATGCCATTGAGTATGTGTACTGTGTGGCCATCACATTCAAAATGACTGAGTAGAGCAACGAATCTGCATCAAATTTTGCATTCAGCTTCAATATTACTCCACAGAAACTATTAGGATGATTCAGGAAGCCATAGCTATGGACAACGGTGATTGGTAGCTTCATCACGACAATGTGCCTGCTCATGCATCATGTCTTATGCAGAATTTTTTGACAAAACATCAAATCACCCAGGTGACTCAGTCTCCCGATAGCTCAGATTTAGTGCCCTGAGACTTCTGACGTTTCCCAAAACTAAAATCACCTTTGAAAAGGAAGAGATTTCAGACCATCATTGAGATTCAGGAAAATACAACAGGAAGGTTGACGGTGACTGGGAGAACTCTGTGAGGTCCCAAAGTGCCTACTTTGAAGGGTGACTGAGGTATTACTGTTCTATGTACAGCGTTTCTTGTATCTTCTTCAATAAATGTCTCTATTTTTCATAATCCATGGCTGTATACTTTCCGGACAAAGCTCGTACTTGCTCGCAAAGAGACACTAAGAGCATTCTCTTCTTTCAAAAACAACAGTCATTAACCTTTATTGAAATCTGACTCTATTCCAGGAACTAACTGAGCTAGACTATGAAGAAATAGAGATGGAAAAGACACCAGTCTTGTCTGAAAGAAACATACTTTCCAATGATGTTCTCTCCAGTTGCCAATTATTCTGGCTTGTTGCTTAGATTTGCAGTAGAAAACTACATACTTCCTTTAAAACTTAATTTAGTTTTTTTTGTAAGACACAACCCAAGTCCCATGTAGAAAAAGACATTGCTATTCCTAAAAGTAATGTGTTGTTTTTTTTTTGGCAGGGGGAGTGTAAACAGTTTATTCAATAAATGGTGTTGAGAAAATTGAATAGATACAGGCAAAAATAAATAAAATACTCCACCTTTTTACACCTTATACAAGAATAAACTGAAAATGTATTAATGACTTAATGTAAGATCTGAAACAACAAAAGTCCTAGAAGAAAATATAGGCAGTAAAATCTTGGACATTTTTTGAAGCAGTATTTTTTTGACATATTTTCTCAGGCAAGGGAAACAAAACATTTTTAAAATGGCAAGTTATTTTTCAAAAATATGAAAGTATAATGAATTAGTTAAAAAACTCATTTAAATTAGGGCTCAATGCTGGATCTTTGTATAGGAGAGATAAAAAGGTAGGAAAAGAAAACACAAATGTGAAAACCATAAAATATACTAGATTAAATGTAATTGAGCAGTAATCTGTCTCTGGGTTTTGGGATAATCAAGGAAGAAAAACATACTGATTAATTACACAAAAATAAATCTCATTCAAAATAACAACAGGAAAAAATATACGTGCACACATACATATGTACATACACACATAAATAGCATGTCATCAGGGAAAATTCTTTTGTATTAGTAAGAAAGTAAGAAGAGTAATAAATAACATTGTACCAGCCACCCTTTTGTTCATTCTTCTGCTAGCACTGAAACAGTTCAAAACAAAGAGAACAATACCTTCAATAACTCTTAAAACACCTGTATGTATGTGTGTGAAAGATAAAGAAAATTGTCCTACTCAACTCCATTTTAAGAATCTAATCCATTTAAAGGTAATATGCATACTATAAAATGCATCATTTTTAAAGTTACCGTTTGATGTATATATAAATATATAAATATATCTATATCTCCATGTAGCCTTTACTACAACATAAAGAACATTTCCGATAGATTTTCAAGATGGCGGAGGAGTACGTGGAAGTCACACTGACCTCCTCCCAGGACCAAACTGGAATTACAACTAAATTGTGGAGAACTCACCTGGAACAAACAACTGAACAGTAGCAAGAAAGGAGCCTTATAACCTCGGAGACAGAAGAATCTGCTTTAGCACAATCTAACTGGTAAGGAGTGCAGTACAGACTTGAGAAGGTGGGCAGGGCACTCATGGGTGGCAGCACCAGAGGGATATTGAAACAGCCAGTTGGTTCCCCCTGAGAAGAGCATGGTCTAAACCAAAAGTGGGGATCTCTAGCCCACAGCACCAGAGCCCAAAAAGTACATAGAAAACAGCCAGCAGTGAAAACTGGCAGGGTTGCTGTCTGCCAGAGACAGGCAGCTGGAGACAAAAACAACTGTTTAAAGAACCAAGGCATCCATTTTTATTTTCAGCCACTTACTGTGGTCTCCGGCAAAGGCGGGGGAAGAGTGGGCTAGAGACCCTGAGGAGAGACTTGGGAAGAGGCTTTGGGGAGAGAACTGAGAAAGTAGCCAGCATCCCCCATGCAGCAGCAGCTGTCATGCTCAGAAACCACTCCCCAAGTGGCACCAGCGTCAAAGGACCCAATAGCCCCACCGCTAGGTGGGATTCCGCCCAGCCCTGTGCTGTCTAAGCCGCCTGCTGAATGCAGAGTAGCAGCCACAGAAGGTAGATCCCTGGCTAAAGGGGGTGCAGAGAGGTCTGGTGACACTTTAGGAGAGACTGGGGACAGAGGCTTTGGGGAGAGAACAGGAGAGTGTAGCCAGTGGGATCCCAGTGCGGACTCCTCCCCAATGTGGCAGCAGAGGGACAGGACCCAATAACCCCGCCCCCAGGAGGGACTCCACCCCGCCCTCAGCTGTCTAACGTGACCTGCTGAATGTAGAGTGACTAGATTACAGCTGAAGGAGACAGCCACAAACAGGAGATTACTGGAAGTTTCGAACAGACAGCCTAAGGTCAGACAGGGACAACATCTGACATCATCAGAGGCAGATCCAGAAAGTAAAAACAGCGGTATCCCACTATGGAAGTTCACACCATAAAGTCAGGAAATCAAGACAGATCAATTTAAGAAGAAGAAGCAAAAAAGAAGAGTCTCACAAATAAATGGGAAGACAAATATGCCCCACTCAAAGGGAAAGGAGCAATCACCAGAAAGAGAACTAAATGAAATAGAGGTAAGTAAACTATCAGATATTGAATCCCAAACAATAGTTCTAAGGAAGCTGAATGAGCTCAGAGACCTCAGGGAGAATTACAAAAAAATTACAGAGAAACTACAAGGAACGTACTGCAAACTATACCAGCATGAAAAAGGACATAGAAACTACCAATAAGAGACAAGAGGAAAGGAAGAATACAATTTCTGAGATGAAGAACACAGTAGAAGGAATCAAAATCAGGCTACATGAAGCTGAGGACCAAATCAGCGAGCTGGAGGACAAGGTAGAAAAAAGCTCCCAGGAAGAGGAAGAAAATGAAAAAAGACTCAAAAAGCATGAAGAGGCATTGAGGGAAATGCAAGACAACCTGAAATGTAGTATCTATATAATAGGGATACAAGAAGGAGAAGAGAATAAGGAAGGGATAGAGAACCTGCTGGAAAAAGTAGTGATGGAAAACTTCCCTAATTGGAGGAGAGAAAAGTCACACAAGTCCAGGAAGCACAGAGGGTCCCATTCAAGAGGAACCCAATGAGACCCACTCCAAGACACATCATCATTAAAATGGAAAATATCAAAGACAGAGAATCCTAAAGGAAGCCAGGGAGAAAGAGGTAGTAACATATAAGGGAGCCCCATACAGCTAGCAGCTGACTTCTCAACAGAAACACTGCAAGCCAGAAGGGACTGGCAAGAACTATTCCAAGTCATGAAAAGCAAAGATCTGCAACCAAGACTGTTCTACCCTACAAGGTTCTCAATTAAAGTGGAAGGCGAAATAAGGAGTTTTGCAGACAAAAGAAGGCTAAAAGAATACACCTCCAACAAATCAACACTGCAAAATGTGCTAAAGTGACTGTTTTAAGATGAAGAAAATGTTTCTAAGAATACCCAGTTCCTTTCAGAGTTGCCAATACTTGATATTACCAATATTTTTAACTCATTAATCTGATTGTGACAATGATGTTATTTTAATTGTACCTTTTTATTTGTTGAAATGAAACATGTTTTTGTATATTTCTTGCCTTTTTCTATTATTTTTTTAAAAAGCTTTAAACTACTTGGTATTCTTTATTCATTTATCAATTAAAGGTTTGTAGAACTTTTTTCCCTAAAAACAAACAAAAAAAACCATTAACCCTTTTTCAGATATGTTGCAAATACTTTCTTATTCTATTCCTTGTCCTATAACTTTTTTATATGTATATTACTATATAGTCTTAAATGTTTAATATAGTCATATTGTCAATATTTTATAGCTTCTGGGTTTGAATATTTTACTGCAGGTCATGAAAAAGTTGTATTTTCTTCTAAAACTCCTTCGATTCTACATATTGATTCTTAACTCACCTGAATATTTCTAGTATAATGTGTGAAATAGGGCTCTATATTTGTTTTATTTCAAGTAATAGTGGTCCATGCACCTTATTTCTTGAATAAGCCTTATTTTCCCCACTGATTTGAAATATCAACTTAATCATATATTATATTGTTAGAGAGATATATACGTTTATCTCTAGAATGCTCATTATATTTCATTGATATAATTGATGATTTCTATGCTGGTGTCATTGGTTTAATTGCTGAGACTTTATAATGGTCTCAAATTTTTTAGTATTTTATAATTAACTGTGACACTTAAGGAATAAATAAAATCAATCTGCATTTAGGAAAGAAAGAAAAGAAAAGAGAAAGGAAGAAAGAAAGGAAGGAAGAAAGAGAGGGAGAGAGATGGAACTCCTACCCTGTGCGACAACATGGATGGAAATGGAGAATATTAAGCTAAGTGAAATAAGCCAGTTGATGAACGACAAATACCATATGATCTCACCTGTAAGTGGATTCTTTTCAACAAAATAACTAATGAGCAAAACAAACCACAGGCACGGGAACATGGAACAGACTGAAAGTGATCAGAGGGAATGGGGAAAGAGGACAATGGTGGAAAGAAAGGGAAGAGACTAGACAAAGAACATGTATGAATGACCCATGGACATGGACAGCAGAGTGGGAATTGACTGTGGGAGTGAGAGGTGAGGGTGGGATGGGTGCAGGAGGGCAAAGGGGGGAAAATGGAGACAACTGTAATAGAATAAACATGATTTATAAATTAAAAAAATAAAAAATGTAAAAATAAAGACCATTTCTATCATCCACCAAGAATTTTCTTATTCTTTCTAATCAATGCTCCACTGCTCCCATGTGCCACAAATTTTGACATTTTAAACTTTGAGTTTTATTATATTTTTAAAAAATTTTATTGTTCAAATAAATTTGTCTCCATTTTCCTGCCACCACTTTCCCCTGCTCCACCCACTCCCATCCCCACCTTCAATCCTACCCCCTTTGGCTTTGTCCATGGGTCCTTTATACATGTTCCTTGACTTGACTTTTGCCCTTCTTTTCCCCATTACCTCCTCCCTCCTTCCCTCTCATTACTGTCAGTTTCTTTTTTCTTTCAATGTTGCTCGTTATATTCTCCTTGCTTGTTTGTTTTGTTGATTAGGTTCCACTTAAAGGTGACATCATATGGTATTTGTCCTTTGCCCCTGGTTTATTTCACTTAGCATAATGCTCTGCAGTTCCATCCATGCTATTGCGAAGGGTAGTAGCTTTCCTTCTGCTGTGTAGTATTCCACTGTGTGAATATACCATAATTTTTTGACCCACTAATTTTGATGGGCACTTAGGATGCTTCCAGCACTTGGCTATTGTAAACTGTGCTTCTATGAATACTGGGGTACACAGGTACTCTTAAATTTGTGTTTTGGGATTCTTAGGGTATAATCTCAGCAGTGGAATTGCAGGGACAAAAGAGAGTTCCATTTTTAGCTTTTTGCAGAAATTCCAAACTCTTTTCCACAGTGTCTGCACCAGTCTGCATTCCCACCAACAGTGTACTAGGGTTCCCTTTTCTCCACAACCTCAGCAACACCTGTTGTTTGTTGATCTGTTTATGATGCCCATTCTGACCGGTGTGAACTGGTATCATTGTGGTTTTAATTTGCATTTCTCTGATGGTTAGTGATGATGAGCACCCTTTCATGTGTCTCTGGGCCCTCTATATGTCCTCCTTGGAAAAATGTCTGTTCAGATCCTTTGCTCATTTATTAATTGGACTGTCTATCTTCCTGTAATGGAGCCATGTGAGTTATTCATATATTTGGAGATCAAACTCTTGTCTGAGGAATCATCAGCAAATATATTCATATAGTTGGTTTCCTTTTCATTGTGATGATGTTTTCTTTAGCCATGCAGAAGCTTCTTATTTTGATGAAGTTCGATTTGTTTATTCTTTCCTTTATGTCCCTTGCTCTAGGGGGATATATTGGTGAAAATACTGCTGTGTGGGATATTTCAGATTTTCCTGCTTATGTTCTCCTTTAGGAGTTTATGGTATCATGACTTATATTTAAGTCTTTTATCCATTTTGAGTTTATTTTTGTGTATAGTGAAATTTGATGGTTGAGTATCAATTTTTTGCATGTAGCTGTCCAGATCACCCAATGCCATTTGATGAAGAGACTATATTTATTCCATTTTATGCTTCTGTCCTCTTTGTCAAATATTAATTGACCATAGCAGCATGGGTTTATTTCTGGGCTATCTATTCGGTTCCATTGATCTACGTGTCTCTATTATGCCAGTAACAGACTGCTTTGATTACAGTGGCCTTGTAATAATAGTTTGAAGTCAGGTATTGTGATCCCTCCTACTTTGTTCGTCTTTCTCAAAATTGCTGCAGCTATTCAGGGTCATTTATGGTTCCATATAAATTTTTGAAATGTTTGTTCTATACATGTAAAGTATGTCATTGGTATTTTAACAAGGATTGCGTTGAATCCATATATTGCTTTAGGTAGTTTGGACATTTTGATGACGTTAATTCTTCCAATCCATGAACATGGTATATGCTTCCATTTATTTGTGTCTTCCTTAATTTCTTTCTTCAGTGTTGTATAGTTTTCTGCATACAGGTCTTTTACCTCCTTGGTTAAATTTGTTCCTAGGTACTTTATTTTTCTTGTTCCTATAGCAAATGCGATTTTTTCCCCAGATTTCTGATTCTGATATTTCATTGTTGGTGTACAAAAATGCCTTTGACTTCTGAATATTGACTTTGCATCCTCCTGGTTTGCCAAACTCACTTATTAGGTCGAGTAGTTTTTTGATGGAGTCTATAGGGTTTTCTATGTACACTTTCATGTCATCTGCAAACAATGATAGTTTTACTTCCTCCTTTCCAATTTTGATGCCTTTTATTTATTTTTCTTGTCTGATCACTGTGGCTAGGACTTTCAACACTATGTTGAATAGAAGCGGTGAAAGTGGACATCCTTGTCTTGTTCCTAATCTTCATGGGAAAGCTCAGTTTTTGCCCATTGACTATGTTGGCTGTAGGTTTTTCATATATAACCTTTATTATGTTGAGGTATGCACCCTTTATTCCCACTTTGCTGAGTGTTTTTATCATAAATGGATGTTGTAACATATCAAATGCCTTTTCAACATGTATTGATATGATCATATGGTTTTTGTCTTTCCTTTTGTTTATGTGTTGTACTATGTTTATTGACTTTTGACTATTGAACCATCGTTGCATCCCTGGGATGAGTCGCACTTGATCATGATGAATGATCTTTTTAATATATTGCTGGATGCGGTTTGCCAATATTTTGTTGAGGACTTTAGGACATATGTTCATCAACGAGACTGACTTGTAGTTTTCTTTCTTTGTTGTGTCTTTATCTGGTTTTGGGATTAGGGCGATGCTGACCTCACAAAAAGAGTTTGGGAGTCTTCCTTCTTCTTGGATTTTTCAGAATAATCTGAGGACAGGGGTTAGCTCTTTCTTAAATACTTTGCAAGATTCTCTTGTGAAACCATCCAGTCCAGGGCTTTTGTGTGGTAGGAGTGTTTTTATTACTCCTTCAATTTCACCAGCTGTCATCAGTCTGTTCAGTCTTTCTCTTCTTCATTCAGTGTTGGATGGTTATATTTTTCTAGAAATTTGTCCATTTCATTGAGGTTTTCAAATTTCTTGGCATATAATTGTTCATAGTAGTTTCTTACAATCCTTTGTATTCCTGTGGTATCAGTTGTGATTTCTCCTCTTTCATTTCTGATATTATTTATTTGCGTCCTCTCCCTTTTTTTCTTAATGAGTCTGCTTAAAGCCTTGTCGATTTTATTTATCTTTTCAAAGAACTAGTTCTTGGATTGGTTGATCCTTTGAATTGTTCTTTTCATCTCTACGTCATTCAGTTCTGCTCTAATCTTGACTATTTCCTTCCTTCTACTTGCTCTTGGATTCATTTGTTGTTGTTTCTCCAGTTCTTGAAGCTGTAGTGTTAGGTCTTTTATTTGAAATGTTTCTATCTTTTTTAGGTAGGCCTGTATTGCTATGAACTTCCTTCTCCGGACTGCCTTTGCTGTGTCCCATAGGTTTTGGACTGTTGTATGTTCATTTTCATTTGTTTCCAGAAACTTTTTGATTTCTTCTCTTATCTCATTATTGACCCATTCATTGCTTAATAGTCTACTGTTCAGTCTCCATGAGTTTGCAAGTTTTTGAGGTTTCCCCTTGAGGTTGATTGCCAGTTTCAAGTCCTGTGGTATGAGAAAATGCTTGGTATTATTTAAAATTTCCTGAATTTGCCTAGGCTTGCTTTGTGTCCTATCATGTGGTCTATCTTTGAAAATGTTCCATGTGCATTTGAAAAGAAAGTGTATTTTGCTTCTTTGGGATGTAAGGTTCTATATATGTCAGTTAAGTCTATTTGATTCAGTGCATCATTCAGCTCCACAATATCCTTGTTGATGTTTTGTTTGGAAGATCTGTCCATTTTTGACAGTGGGGTGTTAAAATCCCCTACTATCTGTGTTGCTCTCTGTATCTTTTTTGAGGTCATCCAAGATTTTCCTTATATATTTGGGTGCTCCTATGTTGAGTGCAGATAAGTTTACAATGTTTATGTCTTCTTGATGGATTCTTCCTTTGAGTATTATGAAATGTCCCTCTGGGTCTCTTTTTATGGCCTTTGTTTTGAAATCTTTTTTTCTGAAATAAGTATTACTATCCCTGCTTTCTTTTCTTGCTCATTTGCTGGGAATATTGTTTCCATACCTTTACTTTCAATCTGTGTAGGTCTTTTGTTCCAAGGTGGGTCTCTTGTAGGCAGCATATGTGTGGGTCATGTTTTCTTATCCATTCAGCTATCCTGTGTCTTTTGATTGGGGCATATAGTCCATTTACATTGAGAGTTATTACTGATAGAAACTTATTCATTTTTTCCCTTTGTATCTGTGTTTTTCTCTTTCTCACTCTTTTTCTTCATTTTCTTAAACCAGTCCCTTTAGCATGTCTTGTAGTGCTGGTTTGGTGGAGACGTATTCTTTTAGCCTTCTTTTGTCTGGGAAACTCCTTATTTCCCCTTTTATTTTAATTGAGAGCCTTGCTGGGTAGAGCAGCCTTGGCTGTAGGCCTTTGCTTTTCATTCCTTGGAATATTTCTTGCCAGTCCCTTCTGTCTTGTAGTGTTTCTGTTAAGAAGTCAGCTGCTAGCCCTATCGGGGCTCCCTTGTATGTTACTACCTGTTTCTCCCTTGCTGCCTTTAGGGTTCTTTCTTTGTCTTTGATATTTGCCATTTTAATGATGATGTGTCTTAGAGTGGGCCTCACTGGGTTCCTCTTGAAAGGGGTCCTCTGTTCCTCCTGGACCCATGAGACCTTTTCTCTTCTCAAATTGGGGAAATTTTCCATCATTACTTTTTCAAACAGGTCTCTATCCCTTGCTCTTCTTCTTCTCCTCCTTCTGGTATTCCTATTATGCGGGTATTATTGCGTTTCAGGTTGTCCTGCATTTCCCTAAATGCCTCTTCATTCTTTTTTAATCTTTTTTCCAATTCTTGCTCTTCCTGGAAGAGCAAGAAATGATCTTTGCATTTCTTTGTCTACCTTGTCCTCCAGCTCACTGATTCGATCCTCTGCTTCATCTAGCCAGATTTTGATTCCTTCTACTGTGTTCTTCAATTCAGAAATGGTATTCTTCACATCCTCTTGTGTCATCTTGATAGTTTCTATGTCCTTTTCCAGGTTGATATAGTTTGCCATAAGTTCCTGATAGTTTCCCTGTAGTTTCTTATAGTTACCTTTGAGCTGGCTGAGCTTATTGAGCTTCCTTAGAGCCATTGTTTTGAATTCACTATCTGATAGTTCACGTGCCTCTATTTCATTTAGCTCTCTCTGTGGGAATTTCTCCTTTCCCCTCATTTGAAGGGAACTTCTTTTTCTTCCCATTTTTATGAGATTTTTTTTTTTTTTTTTTTTTGCTTTGCTTCAATTGATCAGTCTATTTTTCCTGACTTTGTCGATTAAACTTCTATGGTAGTAGGTGGGTCTTTTTAGTTATTTATTTTTTCTTTTCTTTCTGGTCCTGCCTCTGATGATCTCAGTTGTTGACCCTATCTGACCTTGGGTCATTTCTTTGAGCCTTCCAGGAATCTACTGTCTGTATCTGTCTTCTATAATTGTCAATCTGATCACTCTGTCCTCATCTGTCAGGCTTAGGCACCACAGGGCAGGGCAGTGCCTCCTGATGGCGGGCCTATCGTGTCCTTATAGGCTGCTGTCCTTATAAGGGAGTAATCTGCCTGAGCAACATAGAGAATGTGGACTGAGGAAGGATTCAGCATCGGGACTTCCCAGTTACTCCTCCAGTTCTTTCCCCAATGCCTCTGTCTCCAGTCACTCCTTGAGGATCTCTGGGCAGCTCTGTGACCCCTTTGGTCAGGGTTCCACTATTTCTGTGGGCCATTTCTGCAGCAGGCATCTGCACACCGGCTCAGTCGTGCAGTCGTTGGCCCGCCCTATTGATAATTTCTATGTCATTCTTCATGCTGATATAGTTTGCAGTAAGTTCCTTGTAGCTTCCCGGTAGCTTTTTGTAATTCTCTCTGAGCTCACTGAGCTCCCTTTGAAGCGTTGTTTTGAACTCAACATCTGATAGTTGACTTGCCTTTATTTGATTTCATTCTCTAAGGATTCCTCCTTTCCCTTCGATTGGGGGTTGCTTCTTTGTCTTCCCATTATTTGTGAGACTCTTCTCTTTTGCTTCTGCCTCTTAAATTGATCTGTCTTAATTTCCTGACTTGTGGTATGAACTTCTATGGTAGCGAACCACTATTTTTACTTTCTGGATCTGCCTCTTTATGATATCAGATGTTGATCCTGTCTGACCTTAGGCAGACTGTTCAAGACTTCCAGGAATCTACTGTCTGTGGCTGTCTCCTTCAGTTGTTTTTCTAGTCACACTGCACTCAGCAGTCAGGCTTAGATACCACAGGGCAGGGCACAGTCCCTCCTGGGGATGGGGTTATTGGGTCCTCTCACGCTGCTGCAGCTCAGGGGAGTGGCCCGCCTGAGCTAGATAGCTGCTGCCATATCAGGGAGGAGTCAGTACCAGGATCCTGCCAGCTACTCAGTTGTCTCCCCAAAGCATCCATCTCCAGTCTTTACTCAAGTGTCTCTAGACTACTGTGTGCCCCCTTTAGCCAGGGATCTACTATCTGTGGCTGCCACTCCGTACTCAGCAGTCATGCTTTAGCACCACCGGCCAGGACAGAGTCCCTACTGGGGGCGGTGTTATTGTGTCCTCTCACAGTGTTGATGCTCAGGAGAGTGGTCTGCCTGAGCCAGATTGCTGCTGCCTCATGGGGGATGAGCCAGCACCGGGATCCCGCCGGCCACTCTCTGAGTTCTTTCCCCAAAGCCTCTTTCCCCAGTCTCTCTTCAGGCATCTCTAGCCCACTCTCACCACGCCTTTGGTTGAATTCAGGGTAAGTGGCTGCAAATAAAGATTTATGTGTTGGCCCTTTAAAAGTCTCTTTGGGTCTCAAGCCGCCTGTCTCTGGCAGAGAGCAACCCTGCCACTTTTTGCTTTTCGCAGCTGGCTGTTATTTGTATACTTTTTGTGCTCTGGTGCTGTAGGATGGAAAACCCTGCCTATTGTTCAGACCCCACTCTTCTGAGGGGGATCCAATTGGCTGCTTAAATATCCTTCTCGCGCTGCCACCCATGGGCAACCAACCCATTTTCTTGAGCCTCTACTGCGCTCCTTAATAGTCAAGTTGTGCTAAAGCCGATTCCTTTGTGTTTTTGAGGTTTTGAGGCTCCTCTCTAGCTATTGTTCAGTTGTTTGTTCCATGTGATTTCTCCATAATTTAGTTGTAATTCCAGATGGGTCCTGGGAGGACGTCAGTGTAGCTTCCATTCATTCCTCTGCCACCTTGAAGCCCTAAAAGTAATGTTTTAAGGTAAATTCTTCAAGCCACAAAAATGAAACTTTTTCTATATTTATTGTTCTATATTCCCACAAAAGTGTAGACACTCCCCAGCCTACTAGTAGATCATTCTCCAAAGCTTCATTTGTAAATCTATGTTTACAATTCACAATGCATAGTACAAAAAAAAGCATGATTAAAGTTGGATTTGGAGGGCCAGCCTATAAAAACTGAACTACAAGTTGAGACATTGGTATTAATAAAACTATGATGCCAGGCTTTTATGTATTCCCATGCAAAGTGTATTCAGGAAAGTAAGTCCAAAAGCAGTAGTCCTGACAGCTGAAATGGTCCCCTCTCTCTTTGCTCTCTCTTCCACCTGATAGTGGAATGAAAATTTCACAGATCGATGGCACAAGAACACTTTGGGGAACAGAGGGACAAAGAACTGGGTCTAATGAGGACCTAGGAGGAAGTTTAGGGATGAGAGGCTGACATGAGGAGTTCTTGGGCAAAGAAGGAGACAGGGTTCCATGTGGCTCCTGAGAATTGAGTCCAGGGTATATGGCTGAAGTGGGGTCAAGGCCATCTTTTATAGTGATGAAAGATTGAAAGCTAAGTTACAAAGAAGAGAATTATATATGTAAAGCACTTAGCATAAGCCTTGGCACACAGTAGTGTTCAATAAATGGTGATAGAGATATTGGAGACAGTGAGGTAGAGGCAAATTTGCAGGCTTTGCTCCTTCATTTGTCTTTTGGAATACAATCTACTTGAAAAATAACTGTATCTTTGATGAATATGGAACTCCAAGGCTTTCTGAGCTATGAAATATTAGTGAAACAGGGCAATGGCTAGGCCAATGGAATGGAGAGGTAAAAGTACTGCTCTAGTAGACTCTTACAACAAAGATAGGACAGGTTTGCACATACCCTCATCTATCCCCTTCCCTCCCCACTGTTTTCACCAGAAGATTGAGGTTCAAGGGTATGGAGTATGTGGAGATGCACCCCAGCCAGAAGCAGAGTCAGGGAGAGGGAAAAAGATAAGGAGAAGAAGGAGGATGTTTCCTACTAGGTGTGAAGAACAGCTGAGGTTTGGTGCAGTGCTTCCTACAGTAAGGATACTTCTACCAGATAGAGGTGAGGCATCACACCCCATGCTCTGAAAATACTACAAAAGGCAGTGTGCCTCCACAGGCAGTTTAATCAAACATGATGGTCATTCTTTTTCAGCTCTCAGTTACATGTTAGCTCTAACGAATCTGCCTAAGCTTCCAGAACCACTCTCTACTGGACTCTTCCAATCTTTCCTTTAGTTAAAGATCCCACCTATTTTTAGATACTTCCCCTCCCCCCAATTCTCACTGAGGGAAAGAAAAGAAGTGCATGAAAATGTGCCCTGGAGATAGTTTGATTCTGATGACATATGTCTCTCTCTACATATAACCTTCTGACCAGTCTTTTCAGAAGGGCTGATCTCATGAGCCAGTATCTTGATGGAAGGTGTAACACATTTTTGGGATACCAGAAAATTAAAATGTGGGTGCCACTCTCACTATATTGACCCTTGGTCAACTTATACTTGCCAACCATAAAGATAATAATTGCTTGATGTACAGTGTGTAATTAGATCACAGCCATCAGTGACATGGTTAGTTGTTGTTATAGCAATATTAGCAAAATTATGCCTTTGGCAGTCTAATTAGGGAGCACCATAGGTGACTCAGCTGGCATTTTCAACATGTTATCAAACAGGTAAGATAAGACAAATCAGAGCTGACTTAATGAGGTTTCTGATCAGAGGCTGTTCTTAAGACAGTGAGTTACTGAAGAAGACAAGGAAGAACTGATGACTGGCAGATTCATGCAGGCCTTTAGCAGACAACAAAAAGTGGTGGAACAGTAGATTCAACCTTATTGTAAGGGATAACAATGAAAGCATCCTTCCTTTTCAGCAATACAATCCCAAAGACACAGAAGATTAGCTAAAAAGGAAGCCTAAAGATGACCAAGTTCAGTGATATTCAAGTGGGAGTACCTCCAAGTGGTTTTTAAAATCTGGTAGACTTTTGCAAATTAACTCCTCATCAATGCCATAATATGCCCATGAGTCAGGAGACATATCCTTACCCCCTACCCCATTTGAAAACCATGACTATAAGAAGCAGAAAATGCAGGGACTAAGAACAAACACCTAGATACTAGACAGGTCTCAATTAATGAGGGCTATGTTATCTATCAGGTGTGTGACCTTGATGCATTTCTTAAATTCTCTGAGCCAACATTCTTCTTCCTAAGGATAAAAATAGAATAATGCAAAATTATGTGTTGAGGATAAAATGAGAAAAAGTACTTCATTCAGCATCTGACACATAGTCAGTACTCAATAATTGTTCCATATAACTTTTGATGGCTGATTTTATGTGTCAACTCCACTGGGCTAAGCAGATAGCTGGTAAAACACCATTTTGGGTATGTTTGTGAGGGTGTCTCTGGATAAGATTAGCATTTGAATAGAGAGACTGTGTAAAGAAGATGCCCTCCTCAGTGCAGTGGGCATCATCCAGTCTATTGAGGGCCTGAATAGAATAAAAAAGTGGAGGAAGGGTAAATTTACTCTCTGCTTAAACTGGGACATCCATCTTCTCCTGCCCTTGGACACAGGTACTCCTGGTTTTGGGGCCTTACTACTTGGACCAGGACTTACATCATCAAGTCCCCCAGTTCTTAGGCCTTGGGACTCAGGCTGGATTTATACCATTGGCTCCCCTGGTTCTAATACCTTAGGTTTGAACAGGAAATACACCATCATCTTGAAGATAGCAGATCATGGGACTTCTCAGCCTCAATAATCATGTGAGCCAATCCCTAGTAATGAATCTCTTTCTACATATCTATACTTATTTTATTGGTTCTTTTTCTCTCCAGAACCCTGACAAATACATTACTCTTATTACTATTGAATGGGCTGGGCAGCAGCTATGCAGGAGTTAAGGCAGAAAAAGACTGAGGACCAGAAAGTTAATCTAGTTCACTGAAGAGGAACCTGAGATCCCAGAGTAGAAATGAGTTGCCTAAAGTAACCCAGTTTATGAGCCTGGACCAGGTTCCAGGATTCAGGATGGTGGGTCTGGTGCTTTTTAGGCCACAGTGAATTCTTGTTTTCTGACACATAAGGGATTAACAAGATGCAGAGGAAATGCACTGGCCTAGGGGTCAAAGACACATTTAACTCTGCCTCTTACCGTCTGCATGGGGTTCCAACTGTTCTGTAAGTAGGACAATGCATTGATCAAGGATAAGAAATATGCAATTACTGCCACCTAACCAAAGCCTCTTTGCCCAGATCATTCAGTTCATCATGTTCCATTATCTTTGAATTTTGGCTTCACATCAGAATTTGCTCTGTCAGTCTTCTATTACCTGAGCATTTCATCAGGGATCAGGTGCTAATATTCTATGTGTATGTGTATATATACACACACATATATACACTTGATATCAAATATATATGTATGGACATATATCAGGTGTATATCATCAGTAATATTGTTCTTGTTACTATAGTTATAGCTTTAAAATGTAATAATAATAGTCTACAGCTATACCACCCTGAACATGCCTCATCTCATCTAAAAAGTAATGGTAATAACAATCACACACATATATACTTCTGGTAGAAGCCTCAGAGAGTACATCTAAATGTTACACTATTTTTTAAAAGTTGAAGAGCTATAAATAATGCATAAGTAGCTCATCTGAGCTTTAAAGGATGGTGATAACCTATAGCAAATCCTGTCATTCAAAGAACCAACAGACCTTGAAAGGAAACATGTATTAATACATTCAAGGTAAAACCTAGTAAACCATTCTTAACTTGTCTTCCTTTCCACCATCTTTTAAAATGGAGTATTTCTCTTTCCCTATCCCTTTCCCTGTGTTATTTCCACCTGTGGGTTTCTCACTCCCCTCTCCTTTGCTTCTGTCTCTCCATCTGTCCCTGTGTTTCTCCCTCTGTCCTCTGTTCATCCCAGTTTTTCTCAGGATGGTGTGGCAACCCATAAGGTCACATATTGACTCATTTGCCAGACAAGGCCATGTGCACTTTCTTCTTTTCTCCTGCTTGGTTTCAGCCCATGAACTTTAGTGTTGACCTTTCCCTATTCTTCCTCATTCTGCTTCCAGGTAACCTTCATGTATAGTCAGGATTCTCCCAAAACAGAACCAACATATTTATATATATATATGTAAAGAGATTTAGCGTTAGGTATTGGCTCACTTGGTAATGGAGGCCGAGATGTCCCATGACCTGCCATCTTCAAGCTGGAGACCCAGGAAAGCCAATAGTATAGATTATGGTCCAAGTCTGAAGGCTTAAGAGTAGAGAGCAAGAGAAGATTGATGTCCCAGCTCACTAGTCAGGGAGAGAGTGAATTCAACCTTCCTCCCCCTTTCTGGTTCTATTCAAGTCCTGAACAGTTTAGATGATGCTCACCTACATTGGAGAAGGCCATTTGCTTTACTTAGTTCACCCACTCAAATGTCACTCTCTTTCAGAAACACACACAGAAATAATATTTAACCATTTATCTGGACATGGCTGTGGTCCAGTCATGCTGACACATAAAATTAACTATCATAGCTGGTCCTGGTCCAACTTCCCCTCATAGTTGTTTTCTACCATATCCCTTCCCCAAACTTCCCGCCCCATGTCCTAATTTCTGTTTCCAATTCATACCAGCAACCACACTTCACCTTCTGATTTTCTCCTTTTTATGGTCGCTTAAATCTACATTTCTTATCCAGGAATGACTCTCCACTCTGATGAACTCCTTAGGGAAGCCCCCTAACACATCTTCCCAAATACTTGCTACTTCCTCCATCTTTGGTCAATCTTCTCACACTCCTTTCTCTTTTTTATGCCAACTCTAATTTTTAAAAATATTTATTTATTTATTTTGAGGAGGGAAAGGGAGGTAGGAGAGGGAAAGAAACATTGATGTGAGAAACATTGACCCATTGCCCTTCATATATGCCCCAACTGGGGTCTGAACCCACAACCCAGGCACTTGCCATGATCAAGAACCGTACCAGTGACCTTTGGCTTTGTGGGTCAATACTCAACCAACAGAGCCACCCTGGTCAGGGTGATCCAACCCTTATTTACTTTCACCAGAGAACTAATCATAATATAGAATAAAATTTTATTATAGAAATTATTTTGTATAACGAAGAGAATTGATATGTCTTAGTCTGAATTTCAAACACAGGTGAATGGAACAAGTTATAATTTAGCTAGGGAAATAACATGAACTGTAGTCATTTTTCCTCATTATTTTCCTACAGTCAGTTAAGAAAAAAACTCTCTACCCTGAGATGATATATGAAAAAGGGTCTTAATCTAATTTCCTTCTCTTTATTTGCTGTATCTTTATAATCTGGTCCACTTATGGTTTCCAACAAATTAATTTTTTTAAGTTTCTATGGAGAAATAGGTATTTTGGTTGTTTTTTCTAGTTCAATATAAACTGCTTTTAGAAAAACCATGTTTTGCAGAAACACTTATCAGAACTCTGTCATCTACAACAATAAAAGGGAAGTCAAGTATAACATGGACAAAATAATTAGACAAAAATTTCAGATTTTTGTAAATTACTGAATCTGAGACAGGAGAGCTTGCATACCTCCCACTTTTCACTCTCTCTCTCTTTTAAAATTCATAGGTTTTGAATTGTGAAAGTTGTAAAATCAATTTCAATATATTTATAACTCTTAGAATACTATATGATTGAGCAGCCTAAAGAAGACAGAAAAAACTTGGAATATTCAATTCACTATGACTCATCTAAAGGAGCCAAAGAACTAAGCAGTCTCAGATTAATTTCTCTTTCCCTTTATAAAAGAAGCTCAACTCAGAGATAAATGTAATTTTCGATCAGAAATTCCCCTGGCCAAATATTGTGTTCTCTTTCTTAACTAAATGTGCAGAATGTCCTTTAAGGACAAGAAAGCCATGGAGGACAGGATGGGACAGGGCTGCACCAGAACCCTCTCCCCAGCGTGTTCTCCTGCAGTCCCCACAGTGGGTGGGGATCCGAGTTCTGCCAAGCCCTGAAATTTATCTCAGTCCGAAATTCCTCAATTCTATGTGGTTTTCTTAAACAGACCCCTTTCCAGGACATGCATTGGAAAGAAAAAGAGGCTCTGTCCTCCTCCTAGTCTAAAAATCAAATATTTTAATCTGCCAAATCACCCCAACTCCATGGAAATAAGTCCCAAATTGCGTGAGGCAGCACCAGTTCTTGCTACTGTCATCTTGGATTTATCTCACATGGTCATAAGTGATTCATTTATTCATTCATTCATTAAACAATCACTGAGACCCTACTATATACTGGGCACCATATGAAATACTAGGTGATATGTTGGTAAGTAAAACAGGTATGACACTATTCTGAGGCTGCCAGGGAGTAGGTTAGAGGCCCACAGAGCTTTTGTCTTCCTGATGATTCCTCTTCACTCTTCTGCAGATACCAACTTGTTTTCAGACTCTTCAGGGTCACTGCTGTGTGTTGACTCTTGCTGCTCTGCTCTGGCCCTGGACCTGGCTTGCCACTGATACTACCACAGGATTCAGTGTCCTCACTCTCCTCGAGAACTACTCTCTCCCCAACAGTGTTTCCTTGGCTCCCTATTGTTAAGTGACCAACAACTGTGGATTGGACTACCTGAAAGCTATTTTCTGCCATCTTCTACCATGATGCCTCCAACCACAGAGGCTAGGTGGTCAAGTACATACTTCAGTTTCTTTTTATCTCCTGGCACCAGATATAAAAAGAGTTCTGCTGGAGGGAATTCTGGGGAACTTGCTTCCTTGATTAAAAAAGGACACATGCAACTGGTAAGCACTTCCACGTTTTTCCTTCTTCTTGTTTGAAAGCAGAAATAACGGCTGGAACTTCAGCATTTTTATGTGAATGTAAGAAAAAAGATCAAGACAATCACAAAGATGCCATCCCTGACATTGACGAACTACTGAAACAACACCAGGAGCCTATACCTCAGCACTTATTATGTGAGAAATAAACCTATCTTGCTTAAGCTGATGTAGTTGGATTTTTGGTAACTTGCAATCAAATGCAATTCTTATTGACATATTTTTATTATGTTTTATTGATTATGCTTACAGATGTCCCAATTTTTCTCCTTTGTTCTCTTCCACCCCCTACTCCCTCAGACAATCCCTCTGCCACTGTTCGTGTCTATGTCATGTGTATAAATTCTTTGGCTTCTTCATTTCCTATACTGTAGTTTACATCCCCATGGCTATTCTGTGACTACGTATTTGTACTTCTTAATCATCTCACCTCTTCACCCATTCCTCCAAATGCCCCTCCCATCTGACAACCATCAAAAAACTCTCTGTATTTATGATTCTGTCTCTGTTCTTGTTTGTTCAGTTTGCACTTTTAGATGCAATTTTTAATTGAACTCCTTTAGTTTGTCCTTGTCTGAGAAGCTCTTTATCTGCCCTTTGATTCTAAATGATAGCTTTGCTGGGTACAGCAATCGTGGCTGTAAGTCTCTGCTTTTCATGACTGAATATTTTTTGCCAATCTCTTCTAACCTGTAAAGTTTCTTTGGAGAAATCAGTTGCCAGTCTTACGAGAACTGCCCTATAAGTAACTAACTGCTTTTCTTTTGCTGTTTTAAAAATTATGTCTTTATCCTTTGGCATTTTGATTATGATGTATTGTGGAGTGAGCCTCTTTGCATTCATGTTGTTTGGGACTCTGTGTGCTTCCTGGATTTGCATGTCTATTTCCTTCACCAAATTAGGGAGGTTTTCTTTCATTATTTTCTCAAGTATATTTCTGATTTTTCACTCTTTCTTTTCTCCTTCTGACACTCCTATGATGTGAATGTTGGACCTCTTCAAGTGGTCTCAGAGGCTCCTTACACTATCCTTGTGTTTTTTTTGTTTTTTTCCTTCTTGTTCTTCTGATTGGTTGTTTTATTGCTTCCATATTTTCATTGCCACTATCACAGCCAAAACTGCCTTTGCACCTTGGGAGTTTAGTGAATCTATTCTTTTTTTTATTTTTTTGTTGTTCAATTACAGTTTTCCTCATTTTCCCCCCATTACTCTTCCCTGTTCTACCCCTCCACCACTTCCCACATTTAATCCTCCCCTCCATTGTCTTTGTCCATGGGCCCTTTATACATGTTCCTTGACTTGACCCTCCTCCTACTTTCCCCCATTACCTCCTCTCCTGCTCTGGTTGCTGTCAGTTTTTTCTTTATTTCCATGTCCCTGGTTCTATCTTGCTTGCTTGTTTGTTTGAATCTTTCTATTCTAATGTTCTCCAAGGCAAGGGTGAAAAACTAGCCCTAAAGCATTATTCATTCCTAAGGAAATTTACCAGCACTTCAGGCCTCCCATGGTTGTTTGGTGCCCATTCACTTTTACTTTGGTTGTTTGCCTAAGAGTATTTGTCCAAATCACTTGGGGGACGAGGTGTGAGAAGGTGAGACCTGTAACATGTGTAGGTACTCAACCTCCAGGAGCAAGTGACACAGATTCCAGCTCACTTCAAATAAGATTATGACATGTTATCTGTTACATACTCCCCTAGTAGGAACACATCCACTAATGCCTTCCTACATTTTAATCTCCAAGTAATACAGATACCAATTTGAAGTCCAGGGGGTGTATATGCAGATGACTTTAGACCACTAAGATGATTCCTTCCAGAGAATTTAAGTCATAGTTTATGCCAAATGAGAATATTTAAATATGCTAAACTTCACACTCATTATTTCTCTCCTTTTGTTACTAAATAGAAAGTGATTTCTGTCATAGCAGAATTTTTCCTATGTTCTGAATCCCATCTCTTCCTATTTTCTCAGGAACCTCCTCCTCTGCATTATAGCCATTGTCTCTTACTTAAGTTCAAACTCTTGTTTTTTCCTAGAACTTTTTCATTATAATTTAAGCATACCATTGTCTCTCATATTAAAAAAAACTGAAATTTTACTAGATTATAAATATCCAACTAAAATTATATTTATTTTCCAAGTTACAAAATATGTATCTACAGCTTCAATTTCTACTTCTTCCTACTATTGATTTCTCAGTCCACTCCAGCCTGGCTTCTAGTCTACCTAAACTCTAGCATTAAGACACCAATGGCCTTCATGTTGCCAAGTCAATTAAAATGTTCACACCTACCGTATATGAACTCTCTTTCCTTTGTACACAGGTTTCCACCCATCACTCTAGTAACAGTCTCTTTTCTTGCCTTCCATCCTTCCTTCGTTTTTCTTCTGATTTATTGTCAGGCTGCTATGTTGACTTCTCTTCCTCTGTTCAACCCTTATATGTAAAACATCTTCAGGGCTCAGCCTTGGACCCTTTTCAGTTCTCTCCAAAAGTGATCGCATTTACTGCTTTATCTTCCAACACCATCCCTACTATTACAGGAAATGATTTCAAAATTGTATCTTTAGTCCAGACAGTTCTATGTTAAAGACCCATAGAACCAAATGTTTATAATATCTCCATTTGGGACACTTAAAGAGTTATAAGAATCCCAAATATGACATGCCCTAAAATGAACTAATCTATAACCAGCTTGCCCCCAAACTACTTCTTCTCTAGCATTTCCAATCATTGTAAATGGCACCATTGTGGAACCAGGTGCTCCAGTCAGAAGCCTGTGAGCTATCCTTAATACTTCCCTGTCCTTCCATGTTTCTCCCACTCCCACTCCCCCAAATCAATCATAAATCCATTTGGCCCTGCCCCCTAAATCTACCTGCTTGCCAATTTAAGTCACCGTCATCTCTCACTTGGACTACTCAGATCATCCTCTACTAGTTTCCTCTAACCCACTTTTCTTTGCTTCAACCATGGCCCAAATCACTCCTTACTAAAACCATTTTATCATTTCCCAGAACTGAGTATTAAATCCAAAACCTTTCCGTGTTACCTGAACAAACAACGTTTTGTTTGGCGGGGGGGGGGTGGTTTTTCCTCTAGATGTATTTGCCAGGAATGCTGTTTCTCCCAGGCTATGCACAGCTAATTCTTACTCATCTTCCAGGTATGAGCTTAATTACTATTTTCTTAAGGAAATCTGTCCTGATTAAGTTAGAAATATATTCCCTATTTATTTCCATACCATCTTGTGATTTCCAATTATAGGACTTGTCACCATAGTAATTAAACCCTACTTGTGTGATTATCTAGTCAGGAGGCAACTAAACATGGGAACTCTAAGGGTAAGGACGATATAATTTGTTCACTGATATATTCTCAAAAGCAAGCAGAGGGAAATAGTAAGTGCTCAATAAGAGTTGTTGGCTGCATAAATTGTTTTACATCATTCTGGCTTTAAAACCTCTACTGACTTACTGTTCTATTCACAGACATATATGACTTCAATTATGACTAAATACTTATGTTTTAAGTATGATAATATTTAATTATGGTAATTATTTAATTATAACATATTTACACTTCCAAAGTAATTATGAAAAAGGATATATTTTTACAAACTAAAAGAAGTCATAGATTTTTCCAGAAAGTCAGCTTTAAGGTCAGACTTTTATTGTTCTTGAAGACTGCTGACCAGGCAATTGTGTGTTTTTTAAAAAGAGAAAAAAAGTCAAAATTCAACTAATTCATTAAAATTGGTATATTACCCATCAATGTTAAAAATATATTAAAATAACATCTTCCACTTTTTTGAGACATTTTCAAAGTTGCATGAAGTTTTAATTCCAAATCTTCAATTGTGAGATAAAGAAAAGAAGTTGGAAAGTGACCCTCCAAAAATTTCCTCTAGTAACATTTCAATGTAAGGACTTTAACAGCCAATCCATGTCCCTGGGGTCCATTATATATACATATAGGAACAGAACAAGTAGCATAGAATGAGAGAATATGGGGGAAACCCTTGCCAAAGAGGAAAAGTGCTGGTGAGGATTTAAGTTCTGACAAAGTTCAAATTCTCAAGGGTTTTGATCTGCTGACATAAGAATATTAGGCAGACAAAAGTGAAAGGAAGAAATAATTAGAACATATTTTTAAACCTTGGCACTATTGGCATTTTGTGCTGCACATTCCTTGTTGCAGGGGGCTGTCCTGTGCATTATAGGATATTCAACAATAATGCCGGTCTTTCCTCAACAGAAGCCAGTATACTTCTCCACCCTAAAATAGTTACACTCAAAAACGTCTCTAGACATTGCCAAATGTCCCCTGGGGATGAAAAATTGCCACTAATTTAGAGAAAGTCAAAGGGATTTGTCAATTTAAAAAAGTACAAAAGGACACAGTTTTTCTATCACTCATTGGTTTATTGATTCATACATTAATTCATTAGACAAGCCACAGTACTAGACACTGTTCCAAAGATGAGTAGAGCCCAGTTTCTGTAAAGAGCTGAAAGTCTGCTGAAAGACAAAGAGGTCACTGTCTTAGAATAAACATGGCTTTGCAGTTATGTGAGATATGTAGTTGTGTAGGTTTTAATGCATCAAGAAAATGGCCCAAGAAAAGTCTTAACCTTGCTTGAAATACACAGTACATTTCGTTATGAAGGACATAGGGAATTAGGAAATAGCGTTCAGCATTCCATTCAGCTTCCTAAAGTGCCCTTCTGACTTGCACTAGTTGAAGAACAAAAACTACTTTGCCCACAATCCTGTGCTGCCAGGTTTCATGGTGCAGATTGGCTCAGTCTTTTGGTCCTCTGCATGAGCCTGAATCCACACGTGAGGAAGAACCCGTCTTTCCTGTTGCTTGCTGCTCAGAGGCACCGTCCTGGAGACCCTGGGTTTTCCCCCAAAGTGTTCCAGCGTCCATCTCAATCAAGCTCTGCGGGGATCTAGAAGTAGGTGCAGTGGGGATAATGGTGGCTTCCTGAGCCCCGCATGGCAGCTGTGGCACTGTCAGCAATGGACTCCTAATTCCGCTATCCTACTCTGAGAGAAGCAGCAGCATTCATTCCTGGCAGGCCAGGTAGCAGTATTATTCCGGATCTTATTCTGAAAGATTCAGCCATATGCCTCCAGCACTCTGATGAATATGTATCAAACTGAATTCTTGAACTATAGCTCGCCCTGCATAAACTACCTAGAATGAATCCTGCAAAATGAAGCTTGCACCCTTGTACAACAAAGTATAATGGCTCACTAAATCTATCACACACTGTGATCACACACCCCCAGTACGGAAACAGATCATAGATTCTTCAGCTAAGCACCAGATGAAGAATTTGGCTCCCACTTAGTGGCCATGCTGCATGAAAAATATGTTTGCTTTTGTTTATGTGTTATTGAATTGATTCGAGTAAAAATATAAGATTGCACTGAAAGTGCAGTGCCAGAGATAAGCATAAGGTACAATATGGATATGGTACATAGTCAGGGAAGATTTCCTAGAGAAGTGATGTCTGCGCTGAGCCTTAAAGTATGAGTAGGAGTGTGCCAGAAAAGTTGCATATGAGCACAGGGAAATGGCAGAGGATGTGCATTAGGTCTAAAAAGTCGAGAAAACATAGTGCATTTACAGAGCTGGGTAGCTGAATTGTACAACAGTAGGAAGGAGCATTGAGAGATCAGTTGGAAAGCAGAGACAGGATCATGAAGTTGGAGGAGCAATGTAACTTGCACATTTTCTTGAGTTTAAGAGGCCACTGACTATTAGATTCACTGGGGAGGGGGAGGAAATACTACACTAAATGTACTCGTTTCTTTTAATTTTTTAAATTTATTGATTTTAGAGAGAAAGAGGAAGGGAGAGAGGGAAGGGGAGCAGGAAGAGGGGGAGAGAGAGACACATTTCATTGTTTCACCTACCCATGTATTCACTGGTTGCTTCTTGTATGTGCCCTGACTGGAGATCAAACCTGTACCCTTAGTGTTTCAGAATGGTCCTCTAAACAACAGAACCACCCAGCCAAGGCTAAACTCATTTCTTTTACAACTAACTAACCTCTCTCTTTTAAATACCTAAACCAGAATTTGCATCTAAACCTTCTTAACAAGATTTGTCTATGAGAGTCTAGAGGGTCTAGAGATCCTTCTAAATCACTTTTGGTCATTTGGTGGTTGGTTATATTTAGCTTTTCACCAGTGCCTGTGGTCTTGACTTCTTTTAAGATTGACAGTGAGCCCTGGCTGGTATGACTCAGTGGACTGAGCACTGACCTGAGAACCAAAGGGTCACTGGTTCGATTCCCAGTCAGGGCACATGCCTGGGTTGCAGGCCAGGTCCCCAGTAAGGAGCACATGAGAGGCAACCACACATTGATGTTTCCTTCCTTCTCTTTCTCCTTCCCTTCTCTTCTCTCTAAAAATAAAGAAATAAAATCTTAAAAAAAAAAAAAGATTAACAGTGAATTTCAAGCCACATCAAATTATATCAAGATTTCCTCCTTTGCATTTCCTATTTGTTTATTCCATTATTAAATTACATATAGCAATATTTAATTTAGGTCAAATAGCTTCTCATAAAAGTTAGCCAGGAACTTTTCACAGGTTGATATTCTATAACTAAATAATGGCCCCATGTGAAAACAAATTAACCACACTGACTTCTCCCACTGAAAAGCCTGTGATCTATTCCAAGAGGTTTAGCAACTTCAATACCCTTTAATTCCATCATGTGGTGTATATGGCAGGCAATCTTCTATATACAGAATTTATTTTCATTTCAGTACTATATCATAAAGACATCTTTTGCAGACACTCTAAGCAAAGAATTAGGAATCCAAATTTAAAGATAAATTTAACCACTTCTTATCAATGCAAAAATGCTCAACTAAGAGACAACAGAATGAAGGGATATCATGACACATTGCTTAGTTCATCCATGTTCAATAAATGACAATGGTCACAACTCTACAAGTCTCTCCTCTGCCTGGGAACTTATAAGACATTTTGACTGTAAGAGTTTTCCTGTCTTAAGGAGTGGTAAAAAGTAAAGGACCTCGAACAAGGTCCAATGTGGGCCCCCTGCACACAACAGGAAAACAACTTTTTCCTTTAGAGCAGGAGATATGGCATATGGACTAGGCTGAACAAGGAAGATGATTTTGGAAGAAAATTGAGAGTGGAAAAAGGGGGAAAGAAAACAGGAGTATTTTGCTTTGGTAGTAGGAATAATTTTATTGAAAGAAAGGAGAAAAGAGAAAGATGGAAGGAAGAAGGAATGAAGAAGGAAGGGAATGGGGAAGAAGAAAGAAGGAAGGGAAGGAGGGAGGGAGGGAGGAAAGAGGGAAGGAAGTGAGGAAGGGAAAGAGAGAGCGAAAGAAAGAACCAAAAAGGCAGATGACTCACCACCATAAAGGAGGGACATTCAAATATGCCAATGATCTGTGGTTCCTTTAATCTCTAAAATATGCCTTATCTTCCTTTTGAACTACTATCCTTCTAAGTAAACTATCAATTTATATTGTTGATTATACTATTTTGATTTTTCTGGTTTATATTATCTTCATTCATTTTAAATATTTAATCTACCAGAATCTCATTTCTCTAATCCAATTACTTTAAAAATCTCCTTTGGGTGACTCTGTTTTATGTACTTCAGATTTCTGCTCTGCCCCCTTCTCATTCCTGAAGTGACATCTAGAGTATAGAATGTGAGGAGGTATGTGGCTCATGTGATCTCCAGAAAGCAGGGGCAGAAAGGTCCTCTGATCTTTGCTCTACTGCCTCTGCCTCCACAGCAAGATCCTTTATCCACCACTTGACTACATGCTCTTCTGACATTCGTGGCTGATGCTGCGACACTAACTCAGAGGCTGGTCGGTACTGTGGTAAGGATTCCAAATCCCTGTCTGGTTGTTTCAGTCCCATCTCTGCCCTCTCTAGTGTTATGTGCGCTGCCCCCCCTCCCCCGGCCAACCACACAAACACATATATGTCTGGCTCTGTCTACCCTGCAGCCTTTATCTCAAGCCACTTCACCCCTCCTCCATAGTGGCACCTCTCCTACAAACCGGCAAGCTCTCCAGCCAGACTTTTAAGGAATTATTCTGGGTTTCCCTTCAAGGGGATGAGAAAATGTCTAGATCTCAGTCACGACTTAGGAATGGAGAGCGATTTGGAAAAATTAAATTCTGGAGTTTCTTCAGCCACCGCCCCACCCCCCAACTTTGTTGAGCTTTTGAGTGTATTTTGATGTAGTCACACAAACTGCATTTGGTGTGGGACAGTCTGTGAGGCATCTCCTTCCTGAGTTCCATGTGTGAAGAAAGACCCATCGGTAGTTGATGTTTCCTCAACTTCTCTAACACACAGATACCTACTATCCAAGCCAAAGCCGGCATCTCCATCTTCCCTCCCTTCCTCCATTTCACAATCTTTTGGGCCCAGTAAGAATTTTTAATCTCCTCTGAGTCATATCTTTGTAGTAGTTAGGAGGACATTAGTAACTATAACAAATATACTTTGTAATGTTTATGACTTAACAAAAATATTTCACTCATACTGTCACAGTTCTATGCATGTGCTCCTACCAGGTGCCTTCCTCTGTGGTCATACAGTTACCAAGTTTCTGCAATCAAGTGGTTCCAATCTTCTCTTGGTCCTTGAGGGCTCCTCCATAGAAGGCCGCTAGGAAACATATAGAGTGGTGGCGAAGACACAAATCATTGCCACTGTGTCCCACTGGACAGAACTCAGTAACACATCCATACCTGAAAGGAGGGGGACAGAGAACCATAATCTAGATGTCTGTCTAATAAGGAGAGTAAACTTTGGGAGAGCAAGCTTCATGGTATAGGTCACAAGCAAAGGGAAATTTTTTACACCAAATTCTGAATCCTCTAGGCTCAGTTTTTTATATACTGAAGCAATTCTTATCATCTTTTTCTATAGAGGCTGAACTTCCAATGCATGTCTTGCTTTAAGTCTTATTTTGAATTTTAGAAACTGATGGCACCCTTTTCCTTCACTCTTCTAATGTAATGCATGTAATTCCACACATTAAGCTTCCCTTGAAGCAAATGGATATTTCCAAGTACGTGGAACTACAAAAGATTAAAGCACATTAATACTTTGAAAATAGTCATTTTTAAATAAAATTATTGTAGTATTGAATGCTGAGACTTCCAAAGATGCCCAAGGAAATTGCAAAATTAAACTTATGCCTGAAGGAGACCAGCAATCCCAGCAATCCACTCTCATGACATAATAAATTGGGTCCAAACAGAGCTTAAAATCCTTAACTCACAGGCGAGCTCCGTGTAAAAAAAACCTATCCTCCTTGCCTACCAACCTTTGGCCTCAGCAAGACCACTCTAACCTATAACCTCAGAGTGGTCCTTATAGGACGTTAAGATTGCAGATTTTATCCCAAAGGCTAGGTGGAAAGGAGCATAAATAGATAGTAGCATAAAAAGTAGCAAAATTGCACTTTTGAGAATATTGGAGAATAGAAATAGGTAGCCCTATACAGAACTGATGACAGTGATCCATACAAGAAAATATGAAGGTCAGAATTCTAGAAATGCAAAGGGATCTGAATTAGAAGGCCAACTGGATGTGAGGATGGGGGAGAAGACCACAGGAAAAACTGCCAGCTTTCTGTCCTGAAAGACTGTGAGAGTGGTGGTGGTGGTGTTTAAGACACAAGGAGAAAGTTGGGAGTGTGGGGTAACTAATGATCTCACTCATAGTTGTTCTGCATTTGAAACTGTGGTACATCAAAGAGGAGATGTTCATTGAGCACTTTTATATTTGGATCTGGAGCTCAGAAAGGAGTCTAGGCTAGTGGAACAGATTTGAGAATCTTTGCTATATTAAAGGTAGTTAATGTCATGAGGGTCAATAAGCTCAGTCTCCCTCCAAATTGTGTAAAATAAAAAGAAGAATGAAAGGGGACCTAAGGAACAACCACATTTAAAGAGTATGCCTAGAAAAAGAAGCAAAGGTTGAGCTCTGGCCGGGTGGCTGCTAACTGGAGTGCCGTCCTGCACACCAAAAATGTTGCTGGGTTGATCCCCAGTCAAGGCATGTACAGGAGGCAACCAATCAATGTTTCTCTCTCACACTGATGTTTCTCTCTCTCTCTTCCCTCCTCTCCCTCCCTCACTCTCTAAAAAATAATAATAACAATCAATTAAAAAAGCAAAAATTGAAAAGAAATATCCAAATAAGTAATGGTGAGGGAAGAAGAATCAAATATTATATCAAGTAAGATAACTACTTTGATTTTTTTAAAAAAGTAAATAGGCATATGGGCTTTACACTGTCCCCGCTTTTGGAATGTTGGACACCTTGTGCTAGTTCCATTCAGGTTTTCTATTCCACCAACCTGATCTAAGCTTTCAAAAGAACACTCTTTTTCAATGAACGCTGAAAACTGGAGAGAAGAGGAAAATTTATTTACACTGTGTAGTTGGACAGAGGCTAGATTTGATTACAGGCTTGGGCAAGGATGGGCAATAACATTCTGACTGGCCAGTGATTCAACAAGGGAAATCCTCATTAGGCTCTGATGGGAAAGCAACTAGAAGAGTCCCTAGATGATGAAGATACAGACTCCATCCTCAAAATGCCCTTGGACACTTGACAATACCTCTCACAGTGCTCCTGCTTCAAGACAGCCCTCGTTCTTGGCTGGATTAGCCTTTTCAGATCCAGCTGTCTTCTTCTCATCCTCATACCCTCTCTGCTTGTGTCCTCAGTCTCTCTGCATCTTCAGTACAGGTTTGGGGGATGTTTTTCCTTCAGGGAGTCTTGAGAAGAAGGCCTTTCTTTCATTTGTGATGGTTCCCCAAGGTACGATAGGATTTTCCAGACAAAAAACAGGAAGACATTTTGGCTCTTTTTCCCACCTTGTCATATTTGTCCAATGAAGCAATGAGCTCAAAGAACCTAGCTGCTTAAACTGGAGATTGAAGGATGTATCAAAGAAGAATGAGGGAAACAAAATGTTCTATCAATGGAAAACATTATTTACTATATAAAATAATACCAAAAAACAGCTGATGCTAAGGTCAAATATGCCCCCCAAATTCACATGCTGGGATCCTAATTTAAATGGTGTTAGAATGCGATTATGTTAGAAAGTAGGCTTTCAGCAGGTGCTTAAATCATTCAGATACAGCTCTCATGAATGGGGTAAGTGTTCTTATAAATGAGATCCAACAAGAATCAAGATGGAGGAGGAATGAATGGAAGAAGTCACAATGACCTCCTCCCAGGGCAGACCTGGAATTACAACTAAATTGTGGAGAACTCACCTGGAACAAACAACTCAACAACAGTGAGAGAGGAGCCTTGTAACCTCAGAGACAGAAGAATCGGCTTTAGCACAACCTAACTGGTAAGGAGTGTGGTAGAGACTTGAGAAGGTGGGAGAGGCATCCACCGGTGGAAGCACCAGAAGGATATTGAGACGGCCAGTTGGATCCCCCTGAGAAGATCAGGGTCTAAACCAAAAGCGGGGATCTCTAGGCTATAGCACCAGAGCCCAAAAAGTACACAGAAAACAGCCAGCTGTGTAAAGCAGCAGGGTTGCTCTCTGCCAGAGACAGGCGGCTGGAGACACAAAGAGCTGTTTAAAGGGCCAATGCATAAATCTTTATTTGCAGCCACTTACCCTGGCCTCCAGAAAAGGAGGAGCAGAGTGGGCTAGAGATGCCTGAGGAGAGACTGGGAAAGGAGGCTTTGGGGAGAAAACTGAGAGCAGCTGGTGGAATCTTGGTGCTAACTCATCCCCTATGCCGCAGAAGCCATCTTACTCAAGCAGAGACCACCCCCCATGAGTGGCAGCAGAGTGAGAGGACCCAATACCCTGCCCCTAGGTGGGATTCCATCCCGCCCTGTTTCATCTAAGCCGCCTCCTGAATGCAGAGTGGCAACCACAGATAGTAGATCCCTGGTTAAAGGAGGTACAGAGTGGCCTGGAGACACTTGAGAGAATGGGGAGGAAGGCTTTGGGGAGAGAATAGAGAGAGTAGCCAGCGGAATCCCAGTGCCAACTCCTCCCCCATACAGCAGCAGCCATCTGGCTCAGGCAGAGACCACTCCCTTGAGCTGCACCAGCATGAGAGGACCCGATAACCCCGCCATCAGGAAGGACTGTCCCCTGCCCTGAACTGTCTAAGCCAGCCTGCTCAGCGCAGAGTGACGAGATTAACAGCTGAAGGAGACAGCAACAGAGAGTAGATTCCTAGAAGTCTTCAAGACTGCATAAAGAAAGATAGGGACATCTGACATTATCAGAGGCAGATTGAGAAAGTAAAAACAGTGGTCTCCTACCATGGAAGTTTATACCACAAAGTCAGGAAATCAAGACAGATCAATTTAAGAATCAGAAGCAAAAAAGAAGAGCCTCATAAATAATGGGAAGACAAAGAAATACTCCCCAGTCGAAGGGAAAGGAGGAATCCCCAGAAAGAAAATTAAATGAAATAGAGGCAAGTAAACTATCAGACATTGAGTTCAAAACAGTTCTAAGTAAGTTCAGTGAGCTCAGAGAACATTACAAAAAACTACAGAGAAACTACGAGGAACTTACTGCAAACTATATCAGCATGAAAAAGCACATAGAAACTATCAATAAGAGACAAGAGGAAATGAAGAATACAATTTCTAAATTAAAGAACACAGCAGAAGAAATCAAAAGCAGGCTAGACAAAGGAGAGGATGGAATCAGTGAGCTGGATGATAGGTAGAAAAAAGCTCCCAGGAAGAGCAAGAAAATGAAAAAAAAAAACTAAAAAAGAATGAAGAGGCATTGAGGGAAATGCAAGACAACCTGAAAAGTAGTAATATCTGTATAATACAGACACAGATACCAAAAGAAGAAGAGGAGGAACAAAGGATAGAGAACCTGTTTGAAAAAGTAATGATGGAAAACTTTCCTAATTGGAGGAGAGGAAAAAGTCACACAAGTCCAGGAAGCACAGGGATCCCATTCAAGAGGAATCCAATGAGGCCCGCTCCAAGACACATCATAATCAAAATGGCAAATATCAAAGACAAACAGAGAATCCTAAAGCAAGCAAGGAAGAAAGACGTAGTAACATAGAAGGGAGCCCCAATACGGCTAGCAGCTGACTTCTCACCAGAAACCCTGCAAGCCAGAAGGAACTGGCAAGAATGTTCCAAGAAATGAAAAGCAAAGGCCTGCAACGAAGACTGCTCTACCCAGCAAGGCTCTCAATTAAAATGGAAGGCAAAATAAGGAGCTTCCCAGACAAAAGAAGGCTAAAAGAATACACCTACACCAAACCAGCATTGCAAAATATGCTAGAGGGACTGCTTTAGAATGAATACAAAGAGTCTATGAATACCCAGTTCCTTTCACAGTTGGCAATACTTGGTATTACCAATATTTTTTAAAACGTATTAATCTGATTGTGACAATGATGTGTTATTTTAATTGTTCCTTTATTATTTGTTGAAACTAAACCTGTTTTTGTATATTTCTTGCCTATTTCTATTATTTTTAAAAAGCTTTAAGTGACTTTTTGGGATTCTTTATCCATTTATCAATTAAAGGGCTGTATAAATATTTTCCCTTTAAAAAACCCAAAAAACAATTAACTCTTTTTCAGATGTGTGGAAAATACTTTCCCATTCTATTACTTGCACTTTAACTTTTTTTATATGTATATTACTATCTAGTCTTAAGTGTTTAATATAGTCAATATTTATAGCTTCTATGCTTGAATATTTTACTTCAGGGTAAGAAAAATATTAGTTTGTATTTTCTCCTAAAACTCTTTTGATTCTACATATTGATTCTTAACCCACCTGAATATTTCTTGTATAATGTATGAAATAGGGCTCTTTATTTGTTTTATTTCAAGTAACAGTGGTCCATCCACCTTATTTCTTGAATAAGCCTTATTTTCCCCATTGATTTGAAATATCAACTTAGTCATATATTACATTGTTAGACAGATATATACGTTTGTCCCTAGAATGCTCATTATATTTCATTGATCTACTTGATTATTTCTGTGTAGGCGTCATGTTGTTTTAATTGCTGAGACTTTATAATGGTTTTAAATATTTCAATAATTAACTGACATTTAAAAAGTAAATAAAATCAATCTGCATTTTAAAAAGAAGGAAAAGAAAGAAAAAAAGAAAAAGAGGGAGGGAGGAAGGAAGGGAGGGAAAGAAAGAGAGATGGAACTCCTACCTTGTGTGACAACATGGATGGAACTGGAGAATATTATGCTAAGTGAAATAAACCAGTTGGTGAAAGACAAACACCATACGATCTCAGCTATAAGTGGAATCTATTCAACAAAACAAACTAAGGAACAAAACAAACCACAGGCATGGAAACATGGAGCAGACTGAAAGTGACCAGAGGTGATGGGAAGAGAGGACAATGGTGGAAAGAAGGGGAAGGGACTAGATAAAGAACATGTATGAATGACCCATGGACATGGACAACAGAGTGGGAACTGACTGCAGGAGCAGGGAGGGGGATGGGTGGAGGAGGGCAAAGGGGGAAAAATTGAGACAACTATAACAGAATAAACATGATTTTAAAAAATAAATATACATATATATATATTTTTAAAAAGACGCTTTTGGACAAAGTATACTAAGACCACTATTTGTCTATAAAGATAAAACAGCAATGGCCAAAAGACAGAGGTGGTGAAAAAATGGTCAAAATATGTGGACAGGAACAATGGGTATTACATTCTTACTGAGGTCCATTTTTCAAAGCCTAAATCCCACTCTTCCCCCAAGAATAAATTTGCTACTTTCAATAGATATTGACTCTTTCTGAACTTCATACTACTTAGAATGCAGGAATTTTGTGAGATAATCAAGATGTAAATGTTTTATTCAGTTTCACACAATTAGCTCCAACAAATGTGGCTATTGGTTAGTCGACTGAACCTTTTCCCAACATCAGGTTCAGGTAGAACCATTAGCAAAGCCAAAGGCCCACAATCTGAAAATGTGAAAGTAGTACCTGACACTAATATCTCTAGCTCTGATCTCTTTCCTTACCATACTCGAAAGTGCTAGACTTCTTATGAAGAAAGACTGGAAAGTGATTCAATTTCTTATATATCACTAGCTACATATCTTTAAAATTTTGCCTTTCTACTTTAATCATAGGATTTTGGCAAATGTTCTTTTTTTTCTATACTGAAACTCTTAGGACACTGCCTGCCATATATTAACCAGTCAATAAATGATACCTACTAGCTATTGTTATACATTCTTCAATTACAAGCTCATTTTCAGCTTGTTACCTTAACATCTTAATTTAGCATTTTTTAAAGGTCCATCACTCTGACAAAGATAATAATTAGTCATTGAGAATGATGATAATGCATGTGATAAAAATGAAATCACAAGAGATCAAAAGAGAGAATTCAAATTTTTGGCCGAGAGTGTCTCGGACACTTCCAAAAAGTAATATTGGAAAGTCTGACCCTGACTTTGACAAGTTACCAGGGGAAAAAAATTCAATGTTTGTGAAGAGAAACTTCAGCTCCTAATAACCAATTTGACTTACATTGTAATTACTTCAAATCATTGTATAATATAGTTTGTCACAAAACATTCATTCCACTGACTGCACTAAGATATAATTTGTCCTGATATAAGATGTATCATGTTAATTATTTTTCCTACTAAGATAGGAAATTTAACCAATTAATTCAACTAATTCAGTAACAAATTCATTACAATAACAAAAAGAATTAGCAGTAGTCAGGCATCACCAAAAAATTTTTTTAAGTTTTTTGACAGTGTCATCTGGGAACAAAAATGGATTAAACAACTGAGTCCAAGGTTAGAGATTATGGTTAGAGTGCCACTTTAATGAAACTTTGTATTATAAATGAAAAAGAATATAGATTTTTAACACAGACAAATAACCACTTCGACACAGAACCAAAAGGCTAAAGAAAAATATCCTTAATACTAACTTAACATGGTGACCCATTTTGCCTCAGTCATTGTAATCCTTAGCCATTAGCCGAAACATAGATTTTTGTATGAGGGTACTGTTCCCTCTATGAAAGAAACACCTTTAGGAACATTTCAAATAATTTATCATAAAAGCTTTCCAGTGAGGCTGTAGGGCACGGAGAATGTGGAGGTAGAGAAAATGTTATTTCTAAAGACTCTAAAATAACTTTTGATACTACAAATGGTACAAAATAACCTGATTTGAACTTAGAATGTCCAGAAAGACTTCTTGTTGAAACAGTACTAACTAAACAGTACTAACTTTTCTTTTGAAGAATTTTATGTTTAAATAAAAAGAATTTTGTATTTAAATTTTATAGTTAAATAAAAAGATACTTATATTCAAATAAAAATAAAAAGCTGTTGGGCGAGGTCAAGGTACTATTATAAGCAGCAATATAACTGTGTATGTAAATGTATGTATGTCTATGTATAAATGTGCATGTATATGCATGTATATTGTGCATGTGCAAGTATATATAAATATATGTTTGTGGGTGGATGCACAGAAGTGCATGTACGTGCTGGGGGAACTGTCCAGATCCACCCTTCAGGACACAGGCGTGTATTCTGTCAGCCCCAAGGGAGATTGGATGCAGATTGCTCACAGCTCAGGTCTGCCTAGTAACTGTCCTCAGGGAAAGGGAGACGACTCAGTCAAGTTTACTCCTCCTCCTATGCAGTCCACCTCCAGAGACTAATCAATGTGGGTATAAAAAGGCTTTGCCTCAGTTCAGAGCACTCTAAAGAACCATCCCAGCTCCAGAGCTTTGATATTAGCTGAAGACTTTGTTGCAGCTACACTCTTTCCCTCACTCCCTCAGAGCAGCTCTTCTGGAGAGCATGCCCCAGAAAACTTCCTGAACATAAATCTTCATCTCAGAGTCTGTTTCCCAGGGAACCCACACTAAGGCAACAAGCATGTATTATTTAGCGTCACTTTTAGCAAAGTGTTGGCTTAGTGATTTATAAATGTTGAAGGGAGGTGAAGGTGGAATGAATTCCTGACTATTTGTTGATACAGAACTAGCAAGAAACTAAGATGATGGTTTTTAATTTTGCTAGCCTGATACCTTGTGTGCTTTATTTCATGAAGATTCCCAGGTAATTGTCTAAATCAGCCTAAAATGCTGGGGTGGGAGGGTTCTTTCAGTCCAGTTGTGCCCAGCATTCCACCAAGCCCCTTCTTATTACCACCGTTGCCTTTCCCACAACTGTTGGTGTTGTGTGATCCTTTGAGATTAGAAGGGTCTGAATCAAGATCAGGCAAAAAACACTGCAAAGAAGGACTATGGAGATGTCAAAACAGTGTATAATTTCAATACAGTAATGGACAAAAAGTGGGTGACAGGAAAGTCAGCAAGATATAATCAGGGCTTGTCAACCATTGAGTCTCGGTTGAGAGAAGGCACTACTTAAAGATCAAAGCAGGCAGGTGACATCAAAGAGATCTAGAAGCAACACAGTCAAGGAACTGAGGTTCAGAGCTAAGGTTCCAACACAGTTCGTGTGGGAAAGGCCTGGCTCATGTTTGATGGGAGAAAAAGTATCTAAAACAGAGCCACCATTTGTCTCTCTCCCATACTCCTCAATATTTGGGTTTCCCACTACTTCCGCAGCATTTTCTTCAGCATAATAATAATCACTTTTTAAAAAAATGTTGACCCTTTAGAATTTTTGAGACTATTCTTATGGGAAGAAACATGTTTTCATTGCTGACCGATCTCAGAGAACTGGGTGAGGCTGAACCAACAGGTGGAGATCAGAAAATCCTAGCTACTGACAGAGGAAGCATGTGAGGAGGAAGCTAAGAAAATTATCATAATAGAACAGGAACAAGACCTGGGGTAGACAAGCAATTGTCAAGTATTAAGGGGAAAATGGCTATTTGAACAAAAGGGAAAGTCAGTGTTGCTGAAGAACTTTGAAAAACATTCTGGGAAGAAACTCTAGGTACAGAGGAAATGATAATGTATATATTCCATTCAAATTGCTTGTAAAAAATAACTTGGCCCACAAACATACAGAGAAGGCATATCTCTCTCACTGTGTGAACCCCTGACAGCATTCCCTAAAGGGTTAGAGTATATTCTATACACTTATTCTCCAGCCTAAGGAGATTTACTCTCATTAGGTTTTTCCCAGTGGTTCTGAGAAAACCAAATATTCTATTGAACCTAAATATATATAAAGAGAGATAACCTCTGCTCGCTCATGTTATGTGAACTGTGGCAAGAAACCTTGGGAAAACAGTGTTTGAACTTCTTGAAGAAAAGGTTACACAAATGTTTTATGGTAGAACATTATACAGGGGTCCAGTCCATCTAAGGATAACCAGAGGGCCCTGCAAGGCCATCTCTGGAAAAGAAAAGCTAACAGGCCAGAGAGTAAGGAGTTAGTCAGGTCTCAGCAGGGAATTGCCAGCCAAGAGGGGCTGCCATCCAGTGTTTGGCCCACAGAAGGGGGCAGGTTGGTCTCAGGGGACAGTAATCATGTTGTCTAGTTTCTGCACGGCTTCACCTTGAACCAGTGCACACAGCAAAATCATCACGTTGAAAATGCACTTGGGGACATGAGAGATGTTCAGGGCCCTAAGTTCTGCTTCCTGCTTGAAGAGGTCAGTGTTCACAGCTTGTTCTATCTCATTTCTCAGGTGGTTCTGGCGTGGTAACAGCAGCAATAGCAAGGTCTACCCAGGAAACAGAGTCAAGGAAGGAGCTACAAAAGGCTCTTTTTCAGGCTCTCTTTGCCAGAGCTACCTGGACCCCATAAAGAATGATTGACTCTTGTTTTATAAGCCTTTATCCTCAGAATTAAAAAATTACTGGAAGCACCCTGAAGGCGCAGAGGCTCTGGGAACTTACAAAACGAGACATGCCTGACCGAAATGAGTGGACCCTACACCAAAGATAACATCGAAACAGGCTGCGCCCTATACAAGACCAACTGACACATCCTGCTCTACAACCACCCCGATTACCTAATGAAAGCTCAAAGCCCTGACCCTCAGGGCTGGTGTATCTCTCCACGCCAAGCCCTTCTCCCCTCTTGGAGAGTGAATAAAAATCTTTACTCTCTGCAAAAAAAAAAAAGAAGAAGAAGAAGAAGAAGAAGAAAAAGACGGTGATCATAACTCATGTGTTATATACCTGATAAAACTTGAGCACACATGATCTCACTTAAGAACGTCATGTACTATTATCTTTACTTTATGGATATAAAAATTGAAGTTATTATGTTCCAAAAGTCATCTTGCCAGGAGGTATCAAGAGTCAGGACAGACTCTGGACTCCTAAACTAACTCTCACCATGTCATTCCATAGAACCTCTCTACACCTATACCACTTAGAGTCAGATCCCCTGAAATACTCAGTAATTTTTAATTAAAGGAACATTCTGTGATTAGCAGTGTTTACTTGTGACATGATATTTTCTGCCACCTAGTGGATTTCTAAACCTAAGCATGTGAAGTCACCTTGGGAGCTCAGGTTCCAATGATAAAATAGAGTTTAGAATAGATATTTTAAAAGATTTTTTTCTAGGTATACAATAATAGCCTCTTTAACAAACGGTGTTGGGAGAGCTGAAAAAAAAAAAAAAAAATTAAATAATAAAGTTTTGTTTTTATTGTTGGAAAAAAAAAAAATAAAAAAATAAAAAAAAAATAAAAAAAAAGGGGGGGGGGGGGAACTGGACGGCTACACGCAAAAAATTGAAATTGGATCATCAGCTGACACCATACACAAAAATAAACTCAAGATGGATAAAAGACTTAAATATAAGTCGCAAAACCATAAAAGTCCTAGAGGAGAACATTGGCAGGAAACTCTCAGATATCCCACACAGCAATTTTTTCACTGATACATCTCCTAAAGCAAGGGACATAAAGGAAAGAATAAACAAGTGGGACCTCATCAAAATAAGCTTCTGCACGGCAAAAGAAAACATCAGCAAAATGAAAAGGGAGCCAACCGTATGGGAAAATATATTTGCTAATGATACATCAGATAGAGGTTTGATCTCCAAGATATATAAAGAACTCACTTGACTCCACTCCAAGAAGACAAAACGATCCAATCAAAAAATGGGCAAAGGACCTGGGCAGACGCTTTTCCAAGAAGGAGATACAGAGGGCCCAGAGGAATTTGAAAGGCTGCTCAGCATCACTAGCCATCAGAGAAATGCAGATCAAAACCACCATGAGGTCCCACCAGTCAAAATGGCCATCATAAACAGATCCACAAACAACAGGTGCTGGCGAGCCTGTGGAGAAAAGGGAACCCTAGTACACTGTTGGTGGGAATGCAGACTGGTGCAGCCACTGTGGAAAGCAGTGTGGAATTTCCTCCAAAAGCTGAAAATGGAACTGCCTTTTGATCCAGTGATTCCCCTGCTGGGACTATACCCTCAGAATACCAAAACGCCAATACAAAAGAACCTATGCACCCCAATGTTCATAGCTGCACAATTTACAATAGCCAAGTGTTGGAAGCAACCTAAATGCCCATCAGTAGATGATTGGATCAAAAAGTCATGGTACATATACACAATGGAATACTATGCAGCAGAAAAAAAGAACTACTAAACTTCGTGACAGCATGGATGGAACTGGAGAGCATTATGCTAAGCGAAATAAGCCAGGGGGCGAAAGACAAATACCATATGATCTCACCTATAAGCGGAACCTAACCAATAATGCAAAGATGCAAGGAAAATAAGACCAGCAACACTGAAAGGAAAAGAAATCAACAGAGACAAGAGGGAAGGAGGGAGGGGGGGCGGGGAAAGGGAAGGGAAGGGGAAAGTCAAGGAACATATAGCAAGGACTCATGGACAAAACCAAAGGGGAAGAGCTGAGGGAGGGAAGGTGGGAGGGGGCAAGGGAAGTGGTGGGGGGAAGGCAGAGACAAATGTATTTGAAAAAATAAATTAAAATAAAATTTTTTTAAAAAATCTGAAGTTTCTTCTCTAGTAAATGATGCGCAGGCCTTCATCATCTAGTAGCCTGCGGGGGTGGGGTGTGTGTGTGTGTGTGTGTGTGTAGTGTGTGTGGCGTGTGTGTGTGTGTGGCGTGTGTGTGGTGTGTGTGTGTGGTGTGTGTGTGTGCGCGCGCGCACAAAAGATTTTCCATATCAATCCCATCCAAAGGGTTGCAACTGATGTTCATTAAAGGATATTTGACGGTTCAAAACTTGCCTATATTTCTTATATTCCTAAGGTTTTTTCCTTTCCTTTGAATATCCTCAAATATATTTAGGGGTAGACCTACTTCATTGATGGTTTCCTAGTCCTAGTTAATTGAAGAGTTACTTACATAACTAGTAGTGATCAATCATTCACTAATACTGATACAAATTGTGACAGAGAGTTTAAGGAAACAAGATATAACTACAGTTGCATTTACAAGTCCAATTGTGTCATATGTGATTATGATTATATCATATATATACACATACGTATCATTGAAAAACACTTGGTTCATGTGACTTTACACTTTATAGCTTTCTTTCTCATATACCCACAGAGTTCTTTGTGTAATATTTATGTGACCTCTGACTCACCCCCAGTTATTTTTTTTTTGCCTAGATTATTGGTAGTTCTGATTGTTCTAAATTCTTTCTCTGGTATGTTAAAAATACAGCCTACAAACTTTAGAAAAATGCTCACTTCCCTGGCTGGTCTGTTCAGCTGGTCAGAGCATTGTTCGGTACACCAAAAGGCTGCAGGTTCAATTCCCAGTGAGAATACATACCTAAGTTGCAGGTACTATCCTTGGTTTTGGCGCATACGAGAGGCAACCAATTCTTCTTCCTCTCTCACATCGATGCTTTTTTCTCTTTCTCTTTCTCTCTCAAATCAATAAACATATCCTCAGATGGTGAATATATATACATATATATATATATATGTATATATATACGCCTACTACCTAAAAGATCCAGCTTGATGTTTCACAAAACCTATAAATGGAGACTAACAAGTGACTTCAGTCATGTGAAGTATCTAAAATTCCAAAGAATTTTAAAATTCCAACACTATATGCAGACTAGACCATTTGTCTTCATTAAGAAGCAGAACTACACTGGGAGTCATTTCATTGTATCTCCTTACCTGTGACAGAGTACCCTGTTTGACAATCATGAAACCTTAGCTTTGGAAGAGATTCCAGAATATTGCTGAACATATGGCTTAGGACACACTAGGTTGCTTCAGTTTAATTGTTGTTCTTTGTTTCTTTTGATGAAAGTTTGTTCATCTTAACAAAACACTAATAAGACAAGGATAAAAATTTTTATTGTAAGGGCATGGTCCTAACTGCATGTTGGATTGAGTTCCTATTTATCGAGGAATTAGGATTTCCTTTCAGTTTACTAATTAGTGAGTATGTGTGGTTGTGCCACTCAAACTGATTTTTATATGTCATTGTATTTTCATATGCTTTCTTACTCTTCATGTACATACAATTGTTTTTAATAATCAACTTTTTTCTTTTTATGACTTGCTCTTTTCCAGCTGGCACCGATTATTTTTTATCTTGTTATTTTCACAGATTCTTAGATCTTTTATTTTTAATTCTGAAGTCTTAGATATTTATAAATAAATTTTTATTAAGAATAATACAGAGTTTCTGGTGAAGATGGAGACAGGTAGATGTGGCTTACCTCTTCACACAACCACATCAAAATTACAATTAAAATATAGAACAACCATCAGAAATCAAGTTGAATGGAAGTTGACACTTATTGAATTGAAGAAACCATATCCACTCAGACTGGTAGGAAGGGTGCAGATGCAGAATGGGCTGGCCCAACACCCACATGGATAAAAATTTGGGAGGGATATCTTGGGAGTGAGGAGTCTCGGACCCACACAAGACCTCCCAGCCCAGGATTATGGTGCCAGGAAATAAGTCCCTAAAACTTCTGGCTGCAAAAGTCAGTGGGGATTGAGTTGGTAGAGGAGGCTGCTGGAGCTCTAAGCATTACCTCTTGTGGAACCCACACACAGACTCACCTGCTCAGACACGCTCCATCTGAGCTCCAGCACCAGGATGGCATCTTGAAGGCCACCAGTGGTATACAGGGAGAGAGTAAAGTGTCTGGCATCAGGACGAGCAGAGGCCACTGTCCTTTTGCTGAGCTCTCCTCTCAAAGAGCCAGTAGGCTGGTACCATATTTGAGACTCCATCAACCTGGCTAACACTGTTGTGACCCACCTTGGAGACCCACAGAGGCTCTACCCTACCCAACATATGGGCCCACCCAAGCTGCTTTTCCATAAGAAGAGCTTAGTCTTGGCTCCTAAATCCTATCAAACAAGCAACAGCTGGCTTCAGTGAGTCCTAGTAGCAGCCAGATTAGAATCACAGCTTGGTTTCACCTGGAAATCCTCAAGTCTAGCACAAGCAGTAGCCATCTTAACAGCTCAGTCAAGGTGCCCTGGGCAAAACACAGGTCGGGGCTGACCTTTCTGCACCACCTAGGAAATCCCACACACCCAGTGGATAGCTACGGACCATGTTCAAGCACCAGAATCCTGTCCCTACACAGCTGATCCTCCACAGAGGGCAGAGGTTGGTGGTAAGTGGTCACAGCTAGTCCTTCCAGCTGACTGGCCTGGGTAAATCCCTCCCATTGATCTGCCAACAGCAACCAAGTTTCAACTACAGTACCCAGCCCCCACAAAGGGTGCACTTCAAGTACCCAGCCTGGGTAATAGGGGAGGCTGTGCCACTGGACCCTACCGTATAGGACACCTACTACATTAGGCCGCACTACCAAGACACAGAGTCAAAGCAGCTCTACTTAATATATAGAAACAAACACAGGGAGGCTGCCAAAACAAGGAGACAAAGAAATATGGCCCAAATGAAAGAACAGATCAAAAACTCAGAAAAAGAGACAAATGAAATGGAGATAAGCAATCTATCAGATACAGAGTTCAAAACATTGGTTATAAGGATGTTCAAGGAACTTAGTGAGGACTTAAGCAGCATAAAACATATCATTAGAAACAAAGGATACACTAATTGAAATAAAGACCAATTTACAGGGAAACAGAAGAATGAATCAAGCCAAGATTCAAATCAATGATGTGGAACATAAAGAAGCAAAAAACAAACAATCAGAACAAGAAGAAAAAAAAATCCAAAAAAATGAGGGTAGTATAAGCAGCCTCTGGAACAACTTCAAGAGGTCCAACATTTGCCTCATAGGGGTACCAGAAGGATAAGAGAAAGGGCAAGAAATGGAAATTTACCTGAAAAAATAGTGCAAGAAAAGTTCCCTGATTTGGTGAAGGAAATAGATATGCAAGTCCAGGAAGCATAGAGTCCCAATTATAATGGATGCAAAGAGGACCACTCCAAGACACATTATTAAAAGATCAAAGGTTAAAGATAAAGAGAGACTCTTAAAAGCAAGAAAAAAGGGGTTAGTTACTGAAAGGTTGCCAGAAGCAAGGGGGGCAGAGGAGAATGGGTAAAGAGGTGAGGGGATTAAGAAGTATAAATAGGTAATTACAGAATAGCCATGGGGATGTAAAGTAGAGTATAGGAAATGGAGAAGCCAAAGAACATATGCATGACCCATGGACATGAACAATGGTGGGGGGATGGCCCTGAGGGAGTGGGGGGTGCCGTGTCGAGGGGGGCAAAGGGAAAAATATCAGGACAACTGTAGTAGCATAATCAATAAAATATAATTTTTTAAAAAGCAAAAAAAAAGAATAATACATTAATCCATGTTTAAAATTGTTCTTTTAGGGTTCCCATGTCTCCACAACCTTGCCAGCACTTGTTTATTGATTTGTTTATGATGGACATTCTGACTGGTGTGAAGTGGTATCTCATTGTGGTTTTAATTTGCATTTCTCTGATGGCTAGCGATGCTGAGCACCCTTTCATATGTCTCTGGGCCCTGTGTATGTCCTCTGTGGAGAAGTGTCTGTTCAGGTCCTTTGCCCGTTTTTTAATTGGATCATTTGTCTTCCTCAAGTGGAGTTGTGTGATTTCTTTATATATTTTGGAGATCAAACCCCTATCTGATGTATCATTGACAAATATATTTTCCCATATGGTTGGCTCCCTTTTCATTTTGCTGATGTTTTCTTTAGCCATGCAGAAACTCATTATTTTGATGAAGTCCCATTTGTTTATTCTTTCCTTTATGTCCCTTGCTCTAGGGGACATATTGGTAAAAATATTGCTGCATGGGATATCTGAGAGTTTCCTGCCTATGTTCTCCTCTAGGACTTCTATGGTGTTGTGACTTATATTTAAGTCCTTTATCCATCTTGAGTTTATTTTTGTGTATGGTGTAAGTCGGTGGTCAACTCAATTTTTTGCATGTAGTTGTCCGGCTTTTCTGAAACCATTTGTTGAAGAGACTGTTTTTATTCCATTTTATGCTTCTGCTCCCTCTGTTGAATATTAATTGACCACAAAGACGTGGATTTATTTCTGGGCTCTCTATTCTGTTCCATTGATCTATGTGTGTTTTTATGCTAGTACCGTGACCCAGTGGCCTTGCAGTAGAGTGGATCGAAAAACTATCGTACATTCACACAATGGAATACTAAACAGCAGAAAGAAAGAAAGAGCTACTACCCTTTGCAACAGCATGGATGGAACTGGAGAGCATTATGCTAAGTGAAATAAGCCAGGGGGCAAAAGACAAATACCATATGATCTCACCTATAAGTGGAACCTAATCAACAAAACAAACAAACAAGGAAAATATAACCGGCAACATTGAAAGAAAGAAGGAACCAACAGTAACAAGAGGGAAGGGGTGGGTAATGAGGAAAAGAAAGGCAAGGGTCAGATCAAGGAACATGTATAAAGGACCCATGGACAGAGCCAAAGTGAGGAAGGATAGAGGGTGGGAAGTGAGGGGGGGGGCAGGGGAAAGTGGTGGCAGGAAAATGGAGACAAATGCATTTGAACAATAAAAAAAGGCTTTTTAAGAATTGTTCTTTTATAAATTATATTTCTATAATTATTTACTTTATCTGAGAGCTTACTCATAAATTACTCTCCTTCTACCTTAATTTCTGCTAATTGTTGTTTCATAATCTAACTTTTATTTGGCTTCTATATAGCTGTCTTGTTTATTCTATTGACCTTTTTCTATAATTTCTCTAATTAATAAACAATGTCTAAAATTTAGAATAGAATAAAACTAACTGGAAGCAAGATCAGGACCATAAATACTCTGCTGTGAAGTTAACCACATAGCCTTCTTTAGTAGAATAATTATAGTGTGAAGAAATAGTCTGTCAACACAAAGAATAAAAATAGTCAATTTGTAAGTCCAAACGATAATTTTCTTGGGACTCATAAGGTCTTAAAATATAAGTCTTTTACTACCTTCTGAAAAGTAAAATTAGTATACAATTTAGTCACTCATTTGTAGGCACTTAAACCAATCTATAAGCTAAAAAAAAAAAAAAAAGAAACAGAAAGAGATGGTTTTAGTGTCACCAAGATAGAATTATTTTACGGCTTTACTTAGTCACTATGGAAATGAATTTCTCCATTGTATCATAAACTGGGCCAGGACACCATTATGTTACATATATGAATGAGTTGCCATCTTAAGTTAATTCTCCTACAAAGAATGCCTCAGAAATTTGTGGGAAATCCTTGAAGAATCAAAAGCTTTATAAATATAAAACAACTGACAATAGATTTGATCCCTCAAGCAACATAAAATAACAGAAATTAACCACAGGAGAATTTCTTTTTCTGACTAAAATATTTCAAGAGACTTTTTAATTGGAGAAATCACGGTATTAGAATTACTGCATTTATTTAAAAATAGATAATAGCTATAATTGAGATATTGATTTCTAAGAAAATATCCTTTCTGTATAGTTCTGGAAAATAAACAGAGACATGTTGCTGGGAAATTAACATCTTAAGAGTTTACATGAAACCAAAAGGCAAGTATTCCCAACTGTTCTGGAAATACGGTTCTAAAAACGTTTTCCATAATTTCTATTTTTTTGTTTATGTCAGATTCCAACAAACAGAGCAAGACATGGTTGAAGGCAAATCAAGCCTTTGGTGAAGATCCACAAGTATTTGAACACAGAAGGTTGTAAATGATTCCTCATGCCATCCAGTCTCCCTATCTGCACCCTCTGGACCTTACTTCATTTACTCTGGTTAGTTGGTAATTCCCCCAGTGCATGTACACATGTAACCCAACCCACTCCCACCCTCCAGGAGATGATCCCCTTTCAGACCGCCAAGGTCTAATCTCTGCCATCAGAGTAGATGGACCTAAATTTTACTTCCTAAAATTATTTTTATAGAACCATGGATTTGTAAACTGCTGTGGCTTATGCACAGAATAAACATATAATTGATCACAAAACCCCATTATTTTTGAGGGAGTAAAGGGCCTCAATATAGTTATTATATTAGTTAACTATTACTGCTGCAACAAAATACTACAAACTTAGTGACTTAAAACAACACAAATATACTACCTTACAGTTCTAGAGCTCTGAAGTCCAAAATTGGTCTCATTGAGCTAAATTCAAGGCATTGCTTGGGTTGGTTCTTTGTAGACACTGTGAGGGCAGAATCTATTCCCTGGCCTTTTGTATGTTCTAGGAGCTGCCTGCGTTCCTTGGCACATGGCCCCATCTCATGTCACTTCAGCCTCAGGCTGCGTCATCAAATCACCTACTAACTCTGACACTCCTGCCTCCTTCCCAAAAGTGTTCTTGTCATTACATTGGGCTGATGCAGATAAACCAAAATAACCTCTCCATCTGAAGATCCTTAAGGGGATCACATCTTTCAAGTCTCCTTTACCATGGAAGGTAACAAACTCAGGTTCTGGGGATTAGGACACAGACATCTTTCAGGGACATTATTCAGCTTACCACAGTTGCCATAGGTCATAAGGTATAAATTGGGGCTATCCCCCAAAAAACTGAACACTGGGTCACCCTTCCTAATGAGTGATCAGAGACAGAATAGACAGAACTGAATATCTATTGCCATCTTCACTCTGTTTTCTTGCCATTGCCAAGTCCTGTTATGTTCTCCCTTTGCCTACTTACAATCTCATCTCTGTTGTTTGAAATAACTCCTATTGTTCAAGGCCCATTCTAAAAGCCAACTCTGCCATGAAAACTACCCAGCTCAGAGGAATCTGTCCCTTCCCTGCTCCTTTTTTAGGACAGATTTATGGCATTCCTACTGTACTTGTCACCAACTGCCCAATTTAATATAAATACAACTGTGAATGTGTCTTTTCTCTCCTACTAGAAGTAAGCTTTTGATGATAGAGACCATCCTTTAGGCCCAAAGATAGCTAGCTGCCAGCATCCAAAACCTGAAACAGAAACATGTCCTCATTCGTATCCAGGCTGAGGTCTATTAGTGCAGATGCCCCAAGACAAATTTGCATCAGCTTATCCAGGCAACCAACAAAGTACATGAGTTACCTGACACACAGGACAACTGAGGAGTGTTTCCTACACACTAAAGAGAAGAAACTTTCACATCGGGTTAAAGCCCACATTTTGATGGAACTGGGTCTACTAGCCCAGGGATCCCCAACCTCCCCTCCCCGTTGGTGTACGCCATCACGCAACTGCCTCAGCTCTGCCTCCTGTCTCCCCACCTCATCCCACCCCAGTCTGTGGGAAAACTGTCTTCCATGAAACTAGTCCCTGGCATCAAAAAGCTTGGGGACTGCTGTACTAGCCAACATGATTCTTACCAATAAGATGCTGCCCCACTCCCAGCTCCATATCTAGTTATCTTGGTTGTTCATTGCAGAAACAAAAAACACTTCTGATAGTGTTTCATCATGAATTAAGTGCTTCCAGATGTTCATCAAGAATCGAAACTCATTAGATCTAGGTTTGTGGGGGTTGATTTGTGGGTTTTTTGGTTTTTTTAATTTTGTTTTATTTGTTTTTTTTTAATGGCAGAAGATAACATTGAGATCTTCAAGTATAAAGATAACACGCTGCTAGATTTCCACTTAGTTATTTCTCTAGAAACTGTGTGTATTTTAGAGGTAATAACTGGAATCCACAAGAAGTTATATTATTTAATGGACCCCAGTCAAGAAAATATACATACTGAAATAATCAAAAATAGCCCTTGCTATATCTGCTTTACCAGATGCCCCCACAACACAGAATCCCAATACTTTTAGCCAGATTTTAGTATGTCAGAAACCGGGAGGATAATAAACATTGCAGAATGACTTATTAGGAAAGACCTCTGGAAGTCATTCAGACCACTTTTTTTCTTTCCATTATTAATCATTCCTAAGCTCATTCACAACTCAGGAAGAGAAAGGCCAAAAATAGCCCCTGAACCAAGCCTATTGTGAAGCAGCTGTCTTTGGTGCAAGAAGGCAAGCAGACAGTTGGAAGTCCAAGTGCAGAGAGTAAACAGAGGCTATATCAAAACAGCAATCATGCTAATCACCAATTTGTCAGCAAATGTGCTACACTTTGTATTTTCAAAGCATTGTACCATCATTAATTAATTAATGTGCAATGATTACTATTCCAGTGCCATATAAAATTATGTACAAGACTTGAAAAGAAATTGTTTCATATAGCGTGACCTTAAAAAGTGAGAGGTTGCTTTCCTTTCTGTTCTTGTTTTTTAGTTTGTTTCTCACTAAACAGACTGTGCAATGTTCTCTGCTACTTTTCTGTTTTAACTTATGCTGTTCCTTCTACCAGGGACATTCTTCTCCAGGTAACTCCTGCCCATCCATTAGATATCAGCTTAAACATCACTTTCTGCTAGAGATCATTCCCCAGCCCTGCTAAGCTATTCTAGGGACTCCCACAGACCCCCTTCACAGAGCCTTTCACTCTCTATTCAATTGCAATTCTGGACTATGGGTTCTGTGAGGGCAGAGGCCTCATATGTATTGTTCACCTAGTACAGTTCCCTAGCATGGTGATTAACACATGGTAGACCCCATAACTGTTTCTTAAGTGAATAAAAGAATCTCCCATGAGAGAGAGCTAAAAAACAGGCTGTTATTGCTAATATGAGTTCACGCCCTATAAGAATTAATCTGCTCAGCATTCTAGATGCATTATCTCATTTAATGCACACTATATTACTTTGAGGTACCAGGTAGGAAAAGTAAAGTGACAGTCATTGGCCCATGATCACTGTAGGGTAAGTGGAAGCAGTCTGGCTTCCTCACCCAGGTGCTTGGGTAACTAGGGTGAGCACCTTCTCACAACCTTGAAGGAATCTGGTAAAGCAGCGTTCCCACAGCCTTGAGCCTGGGTCTCACAGCCTTGAGTCTAGGTGCAATAAACTGCCCCTTAGCCTTGAGTAGGCTCGCATGTGCAGCTCATGCTAGGTTACTTCACTTTTTGGCCTGAAGCCAGCTTTGTTTGTGCTAGTATTTAAGGAGGAAGGGACTTCTCTCAGAGAGAGAGTGAGTGAGTCGGGGCGCTGACACAGACACGGGCTTGTGGCCTGTGTGACTCCCAAATAAAGGCATGTCAGGCATCCCCACAGCTCCACGCATCTTCTTCCATCTTCCTGAGTCTCGAGTGGACCTGCCCAGCCTAGGAAGGCTGCAACAACAATCACACTGCCAGTCAGTGGTAAAACTGAGGCTGAGTCACAGGTTTCCTGATTCCAAACTTCCATCTCTCCAAAGGTAGTAAAGAAGGTAATCGGCCCCTGAAATCTAAAAACTGGTCTGACACTCATAGCTAGGTCTCATTGTTATCACAAACTGGACTGGACTTAGTGGCTAACCCATGCTTTCCTCCTGTTACACATGAGCAATCTCACAGAACACCACCAGGCAAGGCCACTCTGAAGCCATGAGACAAAACAAGGCCACTCTATAATTTTGTCTAAACACAGACCAAAAAATATGGTCACTGAGAAAAACTCACAAAATACCAAACAGCCCCCTCTCCTGGATAATATGAGTTTCTGCTGCTTCTTTGCCATAGAATTCTAGACCACAACCACGTTCTAGAGTGAATCTCTGCTTCCTGCAACTCTCCTTGAAATCGTGCATCAAAGCCTAAATCCTATATATAATAATCTTTCTTAACATCCTCTTACTGAAATGTGCCACTGTTCCCATAGTGTGTGTTTGCTACAACGAGTAATAAACCACAGGTGAATTCCTGGTAGTCTCTGGTGGGAGGACACTGACAGTGAGTTATATAGGACCATCCATTGGGTTGGAGAAAGAAAATGTTAGAACTGTCATTTGTAAATATTTATTTAAAAGAATAAGTAATCCTAATCAGTATTTAACAGTTGATAAACCTAGCTTTGTTCCTTTACCCTCTGTGAGATGGCCACAAATAAGGTCTACAAAATAACTAGAGGGTCACAAAAAGTCAAATATTATATGATTCCACTCATGTAAGATAACTAAAGTAGTCAAAGCGATGGAAAGAGAAAGTAAAATGGTGATTTCCTGGGGAAGGGAGGGGGAAGGAATGAAAAGTTGTTGTTCCAAAGGTATAGGGTTTCAGTTTTGCAAGATGAAAAAGTTCTAGAGATCTGTTATACAATAATGTATATATAGTAAACACCATTGAACTGCAAACTTAAAAGTGATAATGATAGTAAGTTCTGTGGGGTTATTTTTTTTTTACAACACTTAAAAAAAACCTACAGAGAATACAAGTTTATCCAGAGAATTTGACAGGGCAGCCATAGTCTTTCTCCCCCTGGTTACTGCAACATATTGCTGTTGTCTTGTGTTCAGTTAAATGAATTTATGGATTATATTAGCTTAAGTAGAATATGTAAAATATTTTGTAATAATATAAGGAGTGTCCAAGGAAATTTTTATCCAAACATTATAATGGTCTTCAATTTTGACTGCATGTGAGAATAACCTGGATGTTTTTGAAAAATACCGCATTCTGAGTCCCACAGCGTATCAATTAACTCAGAATCCTCTAGGTGTGGAGCCCAGAAACTTAATTTTTGTTTGTTTGTTTGGTGGTTGGATTTGGGGGAAGGGAGGTTTGTTTTACTTGTTTTTTAATGTTCCAAGTGATTCTAACATGTAGCCAGCAGTTAAGAGCCATTGAAAATAGAGGTCCCCTAGATATCTCATGACAAAGCACTTGATGATTTTTAAACTTAAGGCATGTTGCACATTGTTCTTTTACAACTGACAAGTGTTCCTAATTTATTGACCTCTTTTGCAATGAAAAATTGCTATGAATAGGACGCTACTTAGTAGATTTTAAAAAATACTTTACTGTTATCTTTCCTTTGAGGAAGAAGTAACATTTTAAGAATGAGTGAAATAATCACCACTTTTCAAAAAAACAGTGATATAGAAAAAGAATTTTAAAAATGTGGGTTGGAGATGGTTCCATCAGTTTTTTGCTGAAAAAGTGGTATCATAGCCTTCTAATCAAATACTTGAAAATGAAGCTTTTCTAACCTATTTCAAAAGCATTTTAGTAAATTTGGGGTCTAGTGCTAAAAATATAAAAAATTCATATTAATTTGTAAGAAGAATTTATTCTCATGAAGAAAGATGATTTACTATACAAATTTCAACTGAACCTTTTTGGACAGAATTGAAAAATTGGTGTCACAATTAGAATTTCTTGGCCATTTATACTTTTCTTTATTTTAATCTGCATATTGTTGTGAAGTTTTATTTTCCCAGGAAGACAGAATTAAAGCAAAATATAGAACCAAAACTTTAAATTGCTATATAAGAAATTGCTGAAAATTTAAAAAAAAACAATAAAGCACATTTAATAATAATGCTCTTATTAAACATATCAATATACCATTAAAAGTAAAATGCATTATATTTAAGTATTAATAATGTCTTGTCTATTTTTTAATGTTCTTAATAAGACATTATTTATTTATGTCATTCATAAATATGCATTGAACTGCACTAAAAAATGTTGGTACTGGGGAATGTATGGTCAAAAAATGTTGAGTCATTGTGATGTGCAGGAAACCATAACAATACCCACCACTAGGACCCAGCTCTCTTGCTGTTTCTACCACCCCCGCCCTTGCCTCCTGGGCACATTAAAGATCCAATACTATGACCACCTTCAAGTAACTCACAACCAATAAAAAAAGGAGAAATCTTTTAATTTAAGGCTGAACTCAGCAATGAGAAGAAAGAGGAAGGAGGCTGTGAAGAAAGTGGTTGCTGGTATGACTGTGGGGAAGGGCATTAATTTTCTTTTCCAGGTGTAGCATATCCCTACTCAATGAACTACACCAAGAGTCAGCCAGACATGGCCATGATGGCTGTCAACAGCTTTGTGAAGGACTGTGAAGATCCCAGTCCTCTGATTCTAGCCTTGGCAGTGAACTATGGGTGCAACCTGGTGGAGAGATTTCAGACTATCTCTGTGCCCATCCAGAAGTGCCGGAAGGATGAAGATCCTGATGTTCAGAAAACAGCAGCAGTCTGCATGGCAAAACTCCGTAACAGTTCCCAAATTGTAGAAGAACAGGGACTTCTGGATTCTCTGCAGGATCTCAGAGCAGATTCAAATTCAGTGGTGATGGCTAATACTCTTGGCAGTGTTATCTGAACTCAGTGAATCTCACCCAAAGAATAACTTACTCGATGTGAACCCACAGAACATTAATAAGCTGACAGCTCTGAATGAGTGCACTGAATGGGGACAGATTTTCATCCTAAACTGCAGGGAGGCTTAGAGCATCTCTGAGAGGGTAACTCCCCAGTTACTTCATGCCAACTCAGCAGTGGTGTTTTCAGCAGTAAAAGCCCTAATGAAATTTCTAGAGTTGTTACCCAGCAACTCTGCTTACTGCTGTAGTGGAGCTGTTTCTCCGGAAACCATCAGAAACACAGGAGTGAGTACAGCAGGTCTTGAGTTTGGCAACACAGCATTTTGATAATTCTGACCTTCAACATAGGGGCTATGTTTATTAGCATCTTCTCTCTCTACGAACCCTGTCACAGCCAAACAACTAGGTTTGTCTGAGAAGCCACTGATCTCTGATAAGACAGATGTTACTGAGCCAGCTCTGGATGAGCTGATATGCCACAGTTGTTCTTTGAGCTCTACCACAAGCCTCCCAATGCATTTGTGGAAGGAAGTCATGGAATCCATTGCAAACATTGCTAATACATTATGGGAGTGCCGATGTGGGTGACGGCCCTGTTGGCACCACCACTATCACCAACCTGGAATAGCCTCAGGTTACTCTCAAGGTGACCTTCTGGAAAACATTTTAAGCCTTGACTTTGGTCCCCCAGTCTATGTGCCACACATAGTCTCCCTGCAGGCAGGTAGATGAGAGCAGTGGATCTCTTGGGTAGGGAACGGGGGGAATAGATAATCTGGTGGGACAATCCATCCTGTCATTCGTGCCTGCAACCTTTGCTCCTTCACCTACTGCTGCTGTGCTCAGAGGCAGTCTGAATGATCTGCTTGAACTCCGTAGGGACAGTCATGGCACTGGTGCATACGTGCCTCCTAAGGTTTCTGGCTGCCTGCAGTGAAGGATAAAGGCTTGAAGATTTCCAGAAAATTTACTCATTGCCAAAGGCACATCTATGTAGAAACAGACTTCACCAACTAAGGTCCGTAGCACATGACAGACTTTGCAATCCAGTTTAACGAGAATAGATTTGGTGTCTTCCACAGCACTCCTTTGGCCATCCATACACCACGGATAGCAAACCAGAGCATTGATGTCTCCCTGTCTCTCAACACCTTGGACCCAGTCATGAAGATGGAACCTCCGATAACCTGCAGATGGCTGTGCAAAACAATATTAATGTCTTCTACTTCAGCCACCTCAATCACACTTTGTGTTCTTTGTAGAAGATGGCAAAATGGAGAGCCAAGTGTTCTTTGCAGCATGGAAGGATATTCCCAATTAAAATGAACTTCAGTTTTAAATTAAGGAACATCATTTAAATGCTGATGATGTTTCCAGAAAGTTGCAAAACAACAATGTGTATATTATTGCCAAGAGGAATGTGGAAGGCATGCTCTATCAATCTTTTAAGCTCACTAATAGCATTTGGATCTTGGCTGAGCTAGATATCCAGCCAGGAAACCCCAATTATACTCTATCACTGAAGTGTAAGGCTCCTGATGTCTCTGGGAACATCTATCAGGTCTACAAAAGCATTTTGAAAGAGTAAAAACTAATAGTCTGGTCCAGTGCCCTCCGGCCACCCTGTGATCAGTGCAAGCCAAGAACACTTAACTGAAAGAAACTGTATTACCGTGTAGAACCTGAACCCAAATACACCAAGGTCACCCACCAAGGTAGTGACTAGTCTAATTCGTGTTAACATTAGGACACAACCTGTTGGACGTTTGTAGCCACTGCTTCAATCACTTCCTACCTGCTGCTGCTATCTGCCCTTACTTGTAGCCTTCTCCATACTGTGCCAATAGCTGGCATTTTTAGTGTAGTATCATATTTTGTAATTGAGAGCATATTTCAAAAGCAGAAAAAGACAAAAATATTAAAGCAAGGGAAGGTGTCACTGAAAAAAAAGATTAGAGAACACAGCACTGCACTACAGACTTCCTCCTCCCCAAAAGTTTATTATTCCTAAACCATTAAATTAACACTTTTACAACATTAGCTATTTACTCCCAGCAAATGAGATTAAATACCATTTATATTGCCTAAGGCTCTAAGTGTGTTGGAAGCAAGATTGTATATTATATAATTTATTTATAATCACTTATTATATATTATATATTAATTTATAATTATATATTATAGCATATACTTTTTTATATAATAAAATTTGAAGCTGGTGCTTGAAAAAAAATATAAATTGGGTATCAATAAAGCCAAGTGTTCTAAAATAGCATTGCTAGTAAGATAACAATGAACAACAGAAAAGATCTGAAATTTAAAAGTCTAAGAATATTCAATGTAACCAATAATGCTTAGAAAGTATTTTATTATTTTGATCATAGGTAAAAGTAAAAAATATCCCTCCTATTACTGGAGTTCCCAAACTGCTTCTTCTGGTTGACTCTGTTGTGCAAACAATTACTAAATTTTCTTTCTTTGTCCTTGTGGTATACCAGGGGAACCAAAAGTAAGTTTACAGTTGTTCATGTGAAAAGTAATACAATAATTAATAACTAATAAACTGTGTTTCACATACAACAGTAGACCTACTTTTGCCCCACTCTGTATATATATTTTTAAAGACAAGTTATAAAATATATACTCTACATCATTTTATAGTGTAACTGTTTTATTGAGAATTCTTTTATTTTTTTAAAGATTTTGTTTATTTGTTTTTAGAGAGGGGAAAGGAGGGAAAAAGAGAGGGAGAGAAACATCAGTGTGTGGTTGCCTCTCACACACCCCCTACTGAGGACCTGGCCTGCAATGCAGGTATGTGCCCTAGACTGTGAATCAAACCGATGACCCTTTGATTTGCAGGCCAGCACTCAATCCACTAAGCCACACCAGTCAGGGCTACTTCTTTCAGGTGACTTCACTGTGAATGAAAGAATCTTGGAAAACAAAACAAAACAAAATGGCAGCTTGTTGTTTTTTTTTTTAATTTATTTACTTTTTAAATACATTTGTCTCTGCCTCCCCCCCCCCCCACCTCTTTCCTTTGCCCCCTCCCTCCTTCCCTCCCTCAGCTCTTCCCCTTTGGTTTTGTCCATGAGTCCTTGCTATATGTTCCTTGACTTTCCCCTTCCCTTCCCTTTCCCTGCCCCCCCCCCTTCCCTCTTGTCTCTGTTGATTTCTTTTCCTTTCAGTGTTGCTGGTCTTATTTTCCTTGAATCTTTGCATTGTTGGTTAGGTTCCGCTTATAGGTGAGATCATATGGTATTTGTCTTTCGCCCCCTGGCTTATTTCGCTTAGCATGATGCTCTCCAGTTCCATCCATGCTGTCGCAAAGTTTAGTACTTCTTTTTTTCTTTCTGCTGCGTAGTATTCCATTGTGTATATGTACCATAATTTTTTGATCCAATCATCTACTAATGGGCATTTAGGTTGCTTCCAACATTTGGCTATTGTAAATTGCGCGGCTATGAACATTGGGGTGCATAGGTTGTTTTGTATTGGCGTTTTGGTGTTCTCAGGGTATAACCCCAGCAGGGAAATCGCTGGATCAAAAGGCAGTTCCATTTTCAGCTTTTTGAGGAAATTCCACACTGCTTTCCATAGTGACTGCACCAGTCTGCATTCCCACCAACAGTGTACTAGGGTTCCCTTTTCTCCACAGCCTCGCCAGCACCTGTTGTTTGTGGATCTGTTTATGGTGGAAAATGGCAGCTTGTTAAAGAAAATGTGATCTATCTACAGTGCATCTCATAGGAAAGGAACTATGGCTGGTGCTTATTGGAAAGTCTCATGACACCTGAAATTTCAAATGTGGCTATTTAAAATATACATCATTAACAAAACAAAGAAAAAAACCTTAGAACAGGGATTTTTCATTCTCTGAATGCTGATAATGACCATGGCAGATAGGATTTTACCCAATATATTGCCACTTTAAATTCATAAGTAAATTATTTCAAAGTTTATGAAACACAGCTATTTAAGAAATCCTTAGAATTTTAGCATTCATGTGCAACATTTAATCTATGCTAGGAAAAAAAATTACATCACTATTTCACTCATCCCCAAGTAAACTGCCTAAATTTCAACCTTGCAACTAGCTGAAACACTGGTTTCCTATTAGCCTTATAATAACACTAGCATTGCTTATATATATCTTGTTGTTGACTTTGGGGAAACCCAATGAATATGTCTTTGCCTACTGTAATCTGCAAGGTCATGCAAGAAATTATATTTTCTATCTTCATGCAATAAAACCTCTGTTTAAAAACCACTTTTGAATATGCTCTATTAAGGTTAGGTTCAAAGGAGAAAAAACATGGGACTTTTAAAAAAAAATCTTAAAATGGTAGGAATTCTGCATATGTAGGTGAGGAATAATTGTTGAGTTGAGCCAGAAACATGGCAACAATGCTCTGAGCACTGAGGTTTGCAGGCAGAGGCCCCAGAGGCCCCTCTTGAAACCAAATCAGATGGGTCTCCAGTCTTCTCTACTTAGTTTTTCATCTAATTCTGATTCAGTTTCCATTTAAGAATTCTTTTGAAGAACACATTCTGCTGCCTTAAAAAGAAAAAGCATGAACATGATTGGATAAAGCAATTTTATGATATTGTCTAATCCTGATATCAGTGGATGATGAATTGGACTGTAGAGGAAATCAAAGAAAGGCAAAGGACCTATTTCTTGATGAAGTGTGCACATAGGGGACACATTGAGTAGGAGAATCAAAGAGGAACAAACACTGGGCCACACAGTAAAATTCCAATTTCTGATTTGTTCTAAGAGATGGAAAGAGGCTGAGAAGTTGAGAATGTGGAGCACTGACCACAAAGAGAATAGATTAGAAAAGGAAGGAGAAGCAACTCCATTCTTTTTCATGTAAGCTAAGAGTAAATGCTATGTACAAAGAGTTTTTTGTTTTCCAAAATGAAGCAGTAACTTTTAGTTTAAATGTTTTTCACCTTAGCTTCTTGTCTTATTTTATATTTTATTAACTAATTTTAACTACAAAAGTACTGTAGTCTCATAACCAGAGAGACTGGGGTAATTTTTAAAAATTTAATAATTATATGGGAATATTAACATTTATGTTGATAACGCTGTTTCCTAAATTCAGTGTGATGGTTTGGTTAAAACATTAAAAACTGAAATATAAACATGTAAAAAAGTGGAAAAAAAACTAGTAAAAACTAGTATTTACTTAGTGCACAATAATTTGAAACATTAAAAGAGTCTGATTTCTTTGTAAACAAAAAAGTCTCTTAAGAAGATAAGCAAGAAGGATGCTTGCTTTCTTTTCATCACATTAACTTAAGATATGAAGCAAACATTGTTTCTATGCTTTGGTAAACTGTAATGCTCTTTACTTTTTTTAAATTTAATCTGTATTCTATCGTTTTCTATTACCATTTAGTCACCTCATACCATCCTCCTCATCCTCCCCCAGCATCACCACTCCGTTGTCTTTGTCCATGACTCCTTTTTCCTTTTAGCTCAATCCCTCCACCCTCTCTACTGTCATCCTGCTCTTCACCTATGAGTCTGTCCCCATTTTCCTTATTAGTTCAGTTTGTTCATTGGATTCCACATATGAGTGAAATCACATGGTATCTGTCTTTCTCTGACTGGCTTATATGTTCTCTGGTACCATCTATACTGTTGTAAAGGGTAAAATTCTCCTCTTTTTAACAGCCAAGTAGTAATCTATTGTGCAAATGCCCCAGAGTTGTTTTATTCACTCACCCACAGATGGGCACTTGAGCTACTTCCATATCTTGGTGATAGTAAATAATGCTGCAATGAACAGAGTGGTGCTCAGGTTCTTTCAAATCAATGTTTCAGGTATCTTCAGATAAATTCCCAGTGGGATCATTGGGTCATAAGGCAGTTCCATTTTTAATTTTTTGAGGTATCTCCATACTGCTTTCCACAGTGACTGCACCAATTTGCTTTCTCACCAACAGTGCAAAAGTGTTCCCCTTTCTCCACATCCGTACCAGCACTTGTTTGTTGATTTACTGATGATAGGCATTCTGACAGCTGTGAGGTGATACCTCATTGTGGTTTTAATCTACATGTCAGTGATGATTAGTGACACTGAGCATTTTTTCATACATCTATTTGGCCATCTGTATGTCCTCTAGAGAAGTATCTATTCAGGTCCTTTGCCCATTTTTTAATTGGGTTGTTTTTTTTTTTTTTTAGTGTTGAGTTTTGTGTTTTATAAATTTTGGATATTAACCCTATGTCAAATGCATCAGTGAATATGTTTTTCCATTTTGTGGGTTGTCTTCATTTTGTTGATCTCTCTTACTGTGCAAAACCTTTTTAGTTTGATGTAATACCATTTATTTATTTATTTATTTTCTTTTGTTTCCCTTGTCTGGGGAGCTACATCCAATAAAAAATTGCTACAAGCCATGTCCAAGATTTTGCTGACTATGTTTTCTTCTATGATTTTTATGGCTTTGGGTCTAACATTTAAGTCTTTAATCCATTTTGAATTTATCCTTGTGTGTAGAGTAAGAAAGTGGTCTACTTTTCTTTTTCTGCATGCATCTGTCCAATTTTCCCAAAACTGCCTATTGAGTAAACTATATTTAGCCCATTGTTTATGCTTGCTTCCTCTATTGGAATATTTATTGACTGACTATAAGGGTGTGGGTTTATTTCTGGGCATTCTATTCTGTTCCATTGGACTACGTTGGGAACCACTTTGTGTGGTATCAGGAACTGTAGCCCCACACAAGCCAGGCCTCGAAAGGGGCCTGTAAGTCTCAACCAGAAAACTGGGAATGCTAGGAGGCAGACATGATCCAATGCTAGCACTGAGGGTTCCTTCTGGAAAATCAGGCCTGAAAAATGCATTGTACCCTTTGAAGCTTGCTTTGCTTTGTATAGGCCTGTTAGTACAAACCAGATGTTTAAACTCCAAAGAGAAGGAGTGAATTCCTTAATTCAGGAGCCATACTTTAATTACCATCTGACATCAGCATGTCTAACAGACCCTGACCTGAGGCAAATCTCTGTGTTCCTTCAATTGTTATCTATGACCCCTATCTGTTTTCTGTAAATATAGCCTTTAGGCACTGATTGATAAGCTTGTTTGCATGCTGTATACCACTGCACGTACTGATTCCAATAAAAGCCACTTCAGGGAAGGGTTCTGGGCATTCTCCACTAGAGAAAATCACCACCCCTTTCTCCTGGCAGACCACGTATATCTGGAATGACTCATTTTTTCATCTGTGATGCCTGGGAGGACTACGGGACAGAGACTCCCATAGGTCTATGTGTCTGTTTTTATGCCAGTACAATACTGTTTTGATTACTATGGCCTTAAAGTACACTTTGATATTATGTAGTGTGATTTGTCCAACTTTGTTCTTCTTTCCCAGGATTGCTGTTCCTCTGCAGGACCTTTTGTGGTTCCATGCAAATTTTTGAAATATTTGTTCTAGCTCTGTGAAATACGTCATTGGTATCTTGATAGGAATTTTGTTGAATCTATAGATTCCTTTGGGTAGAATGGACATTTTAATGATGTTAATTCTTCCTATCCATGAACACAGTATGTGCTTCCACTTATTTGTATCTTCTATTTCTTTCTTTAGTGTCTTATAATTTTCTGAGTACAGGTCTTTTACATCCTAAATTAAGTTAATTCCTAAGTATTTTATTCTTTTTGTAGCAATTGTGAATGGAGTTGTTTTCTTAATTTCCCTGTCTGTTAGTTCATTATTGGCATATAAAAATGCAAATATTTCTGGATATTAATTTTGTATCTTGCTATTTTGCTGAATTATCAGTTCTAGTTCCTTGGTGGAATCTTTGGGGTTCTCTATGTACTGTATCACGTCATCTGCAAATAATGACAGTTTTACTTTTTCCTTTCCAATCTGGATGCCTTTATTTCTTCTTGTTGTTTGATTATGGGCCTGGGACTTCCAGTACTAGGCTGAGTAAGAGAGGTGAAAACAGATGTCCCTGTCTTCTTTCTGATCTTAAGGGGAACACTTGTAGTTTTTGCCCACTGAGTATGATGCTAACAGTGGGTTTGTCATATATGGCCTTTATTATGTTTAGGTGTGTTAGCTCCAATCTCACTTTGTTGAGAGTTTTGATCATAAATTGGTGCTGGATTTTATCAAAAGGTTTTTCTGAATCTATTGATATAATAACATGGGTTTTATCATTCATTTTGTCTATGTGGTGAATCACATTTATAGATTTGCAAATGTTGTACCAAACTTGCATTCTGGGAATAAATCCCACTTGGTCATGGTGTATTATCTTTTTGATGCATTGCTGTATTCAGTTTGCTAATATTTTGTTGAGGATTTTAGCATCTATGTTCATCAGAGATGTTGGCCTATAATTTTCTTTCTTTGTTGTGTCTTTACCTGGTTTTAGAATTGGGATAATTCTGAACTTGTAAAAAGAGTATGGGAGCCTTCCCTCATCTTGAATTTTATGAAATAGTTTCAGAAGGAGAAGTGTTAGTTCTTCTCAGAATGTTTGGTAAAATTCACCTGTGAAGCCACCTGGTCCAGGGCTTTTGTTTGTTGGGAGTTTTTTGATTACTGCGTCAATTTTTCTAGTTAGTAATGTGTCTATTCAAATTCTCTGATTCTGATTTCTTTTTAGAAGATTGTATATTTCTAGGAGTTTATCCATTTCACCCAGGTTGTACTGTTTGTTGGCATACATTTGTTCATGTTTTCTTACAATCCTTTGTATTTCTTTAGTGTCAGTTGTTATTTCTCCTCTTTCTTTCTTATTTTGTTTGAGTCCTTTTCTTTTTTTCTCAATGAGTCTGGTTAAAGGTTTGTCAATCTTGCTTATTGTTTCAGAGAACCAGCTCTTGGATTTGTTAATTTTTTTATAATTTTTATAGACTCTATTTCATTTATTTTTGCTCTATCTTTATTATTTCCTTTCTTCTACTCACTCTGGGCTTTTATTTCTTCTTCTTGTCTGATTGCTATGGCTAAGACTTCCAGTACTATGTTGAATAAGAGAGGTGAAAGCAGACATACCTATCTTGTTCCTGATCTTAAGGGGAACACATGTAGTTTTTGTCTGTTGAGTATGATGCTGGCACTGGCTCTGTCATATAAAGCCTTTATTATATTTAGGTATGTTCGCTCTAGTCACACTTTTCTGAGAGTTCGTTGTTCTTTTTAAAGTTCCTTTAAGAGTGAAGTTAGATTGTTTATTTGAGCTTTTTCTTGTCTGTTTGTTTTTTAATAGGCCTGTAATGTTATGAATTTCCTTTTTAGGTTGCTTTCCCAGTTTCCCACAGACTTTGGATTGTTGTGTCCTCATTTTCATTTGTTTCAAGGTTTCTTTTGATTTTTTTTTTCCTTGATCTCATTGTTGACCCATTCATTGTTTAATAGCATGTTATTTAGCTTTCATGTCTTTGCATGTTTTTCAGTATCCTTGTGATTGATTTCTAGTTTCACAGCATTGTGGTCAGAGAAGATTCTTGATATGATTTCAATCTTCTTAAATTTATTTAGACTTGTTTTGTCCCTAATATGTGGTCTATCCTAGAAAATGTTCCATATGCACTTGAAATATATGTATACTCTGCCACTTTGGGGTGAAATGCTCTGAAGATATCAATAGAATCCATTTGATCTAGTGTGTTAAGGCTACTGTCTCTTTAATTTCCTGTCTGGAAAATCTATCCATTGAAGTCAATGGGGTGCTAAAAACCCCAATTATGACTGTATTTCTGTCAATCTCTCCCTTTATGCCCATCAAGATTTGCTTTACATATTTAGGTACTCCTAGGGTGTGTAAATGTTTACTAGGGTTATAGCCTCATTGGACTGTTCCCTTTTTCATTACGTAGGGTCCTTCTTTGTCTTACTATAGCCTTGGTTTTAAAATCTATTTTGTCAGATATAAGTATTGCTACCCCAGCTTTTTTTCCCTTTACATTTGCATGAAATATTTTTTCCATCCCTTTATTTTTAGTCTGAGTGCATTTTTTGATCTGAGATGGGTCTCTTGGAGGTAGCGTGTGTGTGTGTGTGTGTGTGTGTGTGTGTGTGTGTGTGTGTCTTGTTTTCTTATCCATCCAGCTGTCCTGTCTTTTGGTTGGAGCATTTAAGCCATTTACATTTATGGTGATTATTGATAGACATGCATTTAGTGCTATTATATTGTTAGATTGTTTTCTCTCTCTCTCTCTCTCTCTCTCTCTCTCTTCTTCTTCTCCTTCTTCTCCTTCTTCTCCTTCTTCTCCTTCTTCTCCTTCTTCTCCTTCTTCTTCTTCTTCTTCTTCTTAAAGCAAGCCCTTTGACATTTGTTGCAGTACTGGTTTGGTGTTAACAAACTCCTTTAGCTTTGTCTTGTCTGGGAAGCTCTTTATTTCTCCTTCAATTTTAAATGATAGCCTTGCTGGGTAAAGTAGCCTTGGTTGTAGGTCCTTGCTTTTACCTTGAATATTTCACACAACTCCTTTCTGACCTGAAACGTTTCTATTGACTAATCGGAAGACAGTCTAATTGGTGCTCCTTTGTAGGTAACTACCTGCTTTTCTCTTGCAGCATTTAGGATTCTCTCCTTGTCTTTAAGCCTTGGGATTTTAATTATGATGTGTCTCGGTGTAAGCTCTTTGGGTCCAACTTGTTTGGGATTCTCTGAACTTCCTGGACTTTTTTCTTCACCAGATTAGGGAAGTTTTCGGTCATTATTTCTTCAAATAGGTTCTTGATCCCTTACTCTCTCTCTTCCCTCTCTGGTATTACCATAATACGGTATTGTTACACTTCATGTTGTCCAAAATGTTTCTTAAGTTCTCCTCACTTTTTTGTTTTTTTTCTTTTTGCTGCTCTGCCAGTGTGTTTTTTCCCCCTACCTTGTCTTCCAAATCACTGATTTGATCCTCCTCTTCATATAGCCTACTCTTTATTCCTTCCAATGTATTATTTATCTCAGATATTGCATTCTCTATTTCAGACTTGTCCTTTTTTACAGTTTCTATGTCTTTTTTCATGCTGTTGAGTATCTTTATAATCATTATTCTCAACTCTCTATCTGATAAAATGCTTGCTTCCATTTCATTTAGTTTTTCCAGACATTTCTTTTGTTCTTTCACTTGGGGTTTTTTTGTATTCTCATTTTGGCTGCTTCTTTTTATTTTTTGCCTTAGTTGTTAAACTGACCAGCTGTTAAATTAATCAGGCTGCAATGGGCAGCCCATCTTAAGCTCCACCGGATGGGCCAGCGTAATTCCTATGGCAGGCCTATTGCTTTCCCTCAAGCTGATGCCCTTGGAGTAGAGTGCTGTGCCTGAGAAAGCTTGCTTCTGTAGCACAGGGAATGACTTAGCACAGCGATCCTGGTGGCTATTCCCTGAGTTCTTTCCCCAGAGCCACCAACCCCAGATTCTCTTCAAATGTCTCTAGTCCACTCTTCCCTCTCTCAGACAGAGTTCAGGGTAAGTGGCTGCAAAAAACATTTTGTGCATTGGCCATTTTAGAGACTCTCCACATCACCTGCTGTCTCTCCTTGCCAAACAGAAACTCTGCTGTTTTTCACAGCTGGCTGTTATCTAGGTTCCTTTCCAGGTCTGGTGCTGTAGGCTGGTGAGCCCAGGTGAAGGTTTAGACCCCACACTTCTCAGGGGGAACCCCCTGGCCACTGAAGTATCCCTCCTGAACTTCAGCTGCCACCTCCCACCACCGTGGGAGTCCAGCCATTCCTCTCATGCCCCCACCTCCTCCTCACTCCCTACCAGTCTTGTTGCATTGAAGTGGTTTCTTCTGTCTGTCCTTCATTATAAGGCTTCTCTCCAGCTAGTACTCAGCTGGTTATTCATGATGCTTTCTCTACAATTTAGTTGTAATTACAGATTGGTCCTGGGATGAGGTTAATGTGGCTTCCATTTCCTCCTCTGCCATCTTGGATCTCTTTGTAATGCTCTTTTCTAAGTTTGGATCAGGTCCCCACATTTTATCCTTTTCACTTTCAGTCATGAAATATTTCCAAAAATTCCTTTAATGTGAAACTTTTTGCCAGTGTCATTTCTTTTGGGACATCTTCATTCTTTATATCACAACCAGTGGCTCATATGTCTACAAGTTCACTTTGATTATTTTCATCCAACTGCACATCTATATTCTTGAACATCAATAACGTCGTCCCATGGTCAGCTTTTTAAAGTGTTATTTTATTGATTATGCTATTACAGTTGTCCCATATTCTCTCCCCGTTATCCCCCTCTGCCCCGCACCTCCCTTCCCATCAGCATTCCCCCTCTTAGTTCATGTCCATGGATTGTACATGTAAGTTGTTTGGCTTCTCCATTTCCTATACCATTCTTAACATCCCCCTGTCTATTTTGTGCCTACAAATTATGCTTCTTATTCCCTCTACCTTTTCCCCACCCCTTCCTTGCTGATAACCCTCCATGTGGTCTCCATTTCTGTGATTCTATTCCTGTTCTAGTTGTTTGCTTAGTTTGTTTTTAGATTCAGCTGTTGATAGTTGTGTGTTGCCATTTTACTGTTCATAGTTTTGATCTTTTTTTTCTTACATAAGTCCCTCTAACATTTCATATAGTAAGGGCTTGGTAATGATGAACTCCTTTAACTTTACCTTATCTGGGAAGCACTTTATCTGCCCGTGCACTCTAAATGATAGCTTTGCTGGATAGAGTAATCTTGAGTGTAGGTCCTTGCCTTTCATGACTGAGTATTTCTTTCCAACCCTTTCTTGCCTGTATGGGGTTTTTTTGTTGTTGTTGTTTGTTTGTTTGTTTGTTTTTGAGATATCAGCTGATAGTCTTATGGGCACTCCTTTGTAGGTAACTATCTCCATTTCTCTTGCTGCTTTTAAGATTCTCTCCTTCTCTTTAACCTTGGGTAATTTAATTACAATGTATCTTGGTGTGCTCCTTCTTCGGTCTACTTTCTTTGGGATTTTCTGAGCTTCCTGGACTTCCTGGAAGTCTATTTCCTTCACCAGATTGGGAAAGTTTTCCTTCATTATTTTTTCAATAAATTTTCAATTTCTTGCTCTTTGTCTTCTCCTTCTGGTACCCCTATGATTTGGATGTTGTAACATTTAAAATTGTCCCAGAGGTTCCTAATCCTTTCCTCATTTTTTTGAATTCTTGTTCTTCATCCTGTTCCAGTTGAATGTTTCTTTCTTCCTTCTGTTCCAAATTGTTGATTTGAGTCCTGGTTTCCTTCCCTTCACTGTTGGTTCCCTATATATTTTACTTTATTTCACTTTGCGTAGCCTTCACTTTTTACTCTATTTTGTGTCCATACTTAACCATTTCTGTGAGCATCCTGATTACCAGTGTTTTGAACTTTCCATCTGATAGGTTGGCTATCTCTTCATCGCTTAGTTTTATTTTTGGAGGTTTGATCTGTTCTTTCATTGGGGTCATATTTCTTTGTCTTGGGGTACCTGTTAAGTTGTAAGGGGCAAGGCCTTAGGTGTTTGCAAGGGTGGGGCAGGCTGCTTTGCTGTGTTAGTGGTGCTGTATGTTGGGGAGGGGTCAGAGAGGGAACAATGCCACTTGTTCAGCTCTTGCCCCACTTTCAGTCACTTCCCCTTCTACCTATAAGCAAATCAGGCCTTTTTGGTACTGATTCCCAAACGGGTGGGTTTGTGTGCATTCTAGGACCCCATGGGTCTCTCCAACAAACTCTCCTGTGAGACTGAGAGTTTTTACCATCACCGCAACCCCCACAGGATTTTACAGCCAGAGGTTTCGAGGTTTTAGTTTCCTGCACTGGGACCCTGGCTTGCGTGGTCTGTCTCACTCCCTGGTTGTTCCTCCTGACTTACCGCATGCAAATGTGGGACAGCCGCTGCCTCATCCACCTAGTCCGTTGCCTTGCCACATGTCCTCTCCATCCTGGCTGCCCATTTCTACCCCTCCTGCCAGTTTGGATGAATGTTTCTTCTCCAGCTCCTTGGTTGTAAGACTTCCATAAAGTTCAATTTTCTGGCAGTTCTGGTTGGTTTTTGTTTATAATTTGTTGTCCTTTTGGTTGTACAAGGAGGCAAAGTATGTCTACTTATGCCTTCATCTTGCCTGCAAGTCCTAAATAAATAGTTTTTTCTTCTATAAGTCCATTTACATTTGATTCAGATTTTACTTCCATCATTTCTACTTTTTGTTGTTTTGCTAACTGTTCATTTTTCTCAGCCAATTCCCTCTATTGTTCATTTTGTTAAAAATGTCATGTGTGTTTATCATTGGAAGACAAGGAGACCACACAACTACATGCTGCCTGAGCATAAACTGAATAACAGATGTAAAGTGATCGATTATGAACAGTTTTTGAAAGCAATGATGTGACTGGCCACTGATCACAATGTGGCTCTCTAATTTAGGAAGTCATTTCCAAACTGAAGAGCAAACAGTGAAGCTTGCATTTTACACAATTTGTCACTATTAATATACCATATTCACTGAAATCTGAATCATGTTTCAGGGGAACAGGCGTTACATAACTAAATCATGATAACTAAAATTCCTTCAGTGGACTTTGTTTTTTTTTTTTTGATCTGTATTTTTCTTGAAAAATCTAATAGTGTGTACCACATTCAAGAAAAACAGAGATGAGAAAGGCAACGTTTCTCACTTCAACAAGTTTAATGGACACCAATAAGATTACACAACCTGTAATCTGAGAACATCATGTTAAAGTTCATGGATGAGTGAAATCACTCTTAGTCAAAAGATTAAAAAAGAAATAGAGATAGCAAATTTAATGGAATGAAAGACAAATGTTTTCAAGGTTATTCTGATGACTGCTTGGCTTTCCACGAAAAGGATAAGAGAAATGTAAGGGTTTTTTTTGTTGTTTTCTATTCCCTTAATGTTTGTTGTCTTGATGTTATAAATGATTTATGGTGAATAACTTTGTAATTAGAATAACTTTAAAGTGGAACAACTAAACAAAATGGTATTGAGTTTTAAGGCTGCAGGTACATACTGTTACCCTGAAAGTATTTGTCTTCAATGCCATTAGTATCTTTTGATCTCTGTTTTGATCCCTCAACCAAGGATAATTTCACTTACCTATGAGTTTTTGTTATCATGTTTGAAATTTATTTCCATTGGGTTACATTATTCTATGCAGAAAAGTATTGAAACAATACCTACAAAGTATAAGGACCCATTTTTCTGGAGAGCTAAAGCTGAGGAAGTACCAAGTACTAATATTACTTACTGAATGCAAAGATTAATTGTTGACAGGGAACAAGTGTCTTCTCAAAAATTGTTTTCTAATCCCTGGCTGGTATGGCTGAGGGGATCGGGTGCCAGCTTGCAAACCAAGGGCTTGCCCATTCAATTCCCAGTCAGGGCACATGCCTGGGTTGCAGGCCAGGTCCCCAGTAAGTGACACATGAGAGACAACCACCCATCAATGTTTCTCTCCATCTCTTTCTCCCTTCCCCTCTCTCTAAAAATAAATAAGTAATGTTTTTTAAAAACTTGTTTTCTAAGCTTTCTAGGATGATAACCCATATGGAACAATTACCACATTGATTAAATATTTAACAACTCAAGAATATTCTATAATTTGAGAGCTTTAAAATAATTCTTTGTGACTTCAAAGAAGGAATGTAAAATGAAATGTAGTCAACTTGTGTTTATCATGTCATTTCTTCCATCAAGTTGGGTTCCACATGCAAACAGTGAGGGTGTAGGGAGTAGTCAGGGTATAGATGGGGCAAGGGAGCATTTTATTTCTGTTTGAATTTTTATCTACAATGACATCTGATAATGTCCCCAAAACCATTCCTAAAAAATGAGTGATTTTAAAAATGCCAATTAAATTGGCACAATTTATAAGTTGGAACAGGATGGAATTATGTATAATTACTAAATACTTTATGTATAATACTTTAGTAATTATACATAAAAGCATTCACAATTCTACCTAGGTATATTTTGACACTAAATTGATAAAAAGTCTAAAGAAGAAATATACTCAAGAGAATTTTTTAAAATACTGTCAACTGAATAATATATGGCGCTTCTATTCCAGAAATTAGCTTCCATTCCTGATGACAACTTCCAGAGAACTACAATTCCCAGCAACCCTTGGGACCTTGTAGTTTCAAATTCCTTTGTAAGAACTATAATCTGAATATTTTTAAGTATCAGACAATAAAAAAATTAGCCATTACATTTTCAGTTTAATGTAGCCTTGACCAGTCAAAATAAATGAATTAAACCTGTTCAGGTCAATTGAATTATTATTTATTTAAAATATCAAAATACAATTTACTACCAGTTTCACACCCACTTTTTAAATTGGTTTTGCTCATCTGTAATGACTTTTGTTGATTACTTGTATTTATCTCTCCATATACTAGTTAACTAAGATGTATAGATATAAATTCTCTTAGAGTTTGCTGCTTAAAATGTATAAAATTCATTTTCTTCGATTTATATAGTTGTTCCAAAATGTTAATGCTCTTCTTTTTGCAATATGTTAATTAGTGAGAAATATAAAGTTCTTTTTATGTAGTCACATCTACCAGACACTTGGAAAATTTAATTTGTCTCTCTAAAAAAATAATAGCATTGTTTCAATGGACACTTGTCCATTAAAGATGGTGTCTGATAATCATAAAACACATCACTCTGCTTCTTGTCTCTTTATATTTGCTACTTTGCACAAAATTCTAACTTTAATATCCAATGCCAAGAAAAAAATTTTCCCCAGTACCTGAGCAACTAAAATGCTACCTTACTCCCCAGAGTCCTCATCCTAAAGAATCATTGGTCAGCAAACAGGAGGCAACATGTGTCCCTAGAGGAATATAATTCAAACCAAGAAACAGAAAAGTCTTGCTGAAAATTCACTTCACAAAATGACACCTTCATAGATCTCTGAAAGCTGTTGGTAGTTATTCAGCTTGTCGTCACTGTTTTAGTCACAGAAACACTGCCACCTTCAGGAAGAAATATGGGAATCTGCAATTGCATTCTCAACTGGAGACTTACATCCAAATTCTAAACTTCCCTTTCTTTAAATATAGTTGTGAAGTATCCTGTTAAGATGTTTTTCTCTGTATCTAAATATTAGTACTTGTTTCTATATACTTTTTTGCTTAATTAGTTCTTTATCAAACAGACATTGATAAGTTGCTCAGAAAAAATAGAAGAGAATTCACTATTATCAAATAAAAACTACCTCAATAACAAGCATTTTCAGGCATTAAACTATAAAAAGCCTGAAGAATACATTCCAGAATATTTCCTGTGCTCAATTAATGAAATACACACACACACAATCTAGGTACATGGCTTAAAAAGTAATTTCAAAAACAATTTATACAGTTTATAAGAAAAATATTTCTTTAAATGTATTAAAATGAGACTTCTAAAACACAAGCATACTCCCCCTTTACATTTAGTTTCTCCTACACTTATGGGTTGACATAAAAATTAAAAGCAGTTCTATGCCAGCTTTTTGGTGTTTAAATTGAGTATTTCTGTTTACATAAAAAAATTTTCCTCTCTCCTTCCTGTTATATTTTTCCTCTTACAAGTTCATCTCTTTTTTTAATAACCTGCTCTTGATGTAATTGTATCTTCCTTTTGTTTATTCTTTTCCCTCACCCTACTCTCTTCAGTGGTTTATCTTTCCTTCATTTAGAAAGTCTATTTTAAGTGGACAATTTCTTTTATGCTCTATAAGCAATGAATAGAATTCTCTCTTGTAACTAGCCAGCATGGAGTCCAGTTGCTTGTCACCGTATATACACATAACACAAAGATTTGCATGGAAGAAAACAGGTTTTTATTAACAGGGTTCCCAATTTGGTGGCAGGGGCTAGGAACATTCCTGCTCTACATATTTACACAGAACCTCTCTTGCTCTCCAAAAGACTGCATACCAAAACCACAGCCAGAAACTCCCCACTATTGCTTATCTTTCCTTTTAGAACTGAAGGAGTCCCCCGGTCACATAAAAGGGCTCCATCCTGTCTGGAGTATGCATCCATGGGATTTCACAGTCCCGTTGTCTCACAGCAGCAGCAGCTAGCTGGCAGTCTCGCGCTCTCTCTCGGGGGCAGTTCACTGGCAGGGGTGTCCAACATTTTGGCATCCCTGGGCCACACTGTATAAGAGTTGTCTTGGGCCACACATTAAATACACAAACACTAAAGAACACTGCTGAGCAAAAAAAAGTTTTAACAAACTTACGATTTTGTGTTGAGCCACATTCATAGCTATCCTAGGCTGCATGCATCTGCTGGACTCCGGTTGGACACCCAGTCCTGCAGGGGAAGCTCTGTCAGGAGGAGCCTCCATGTGCAGCATTCCGGGTGTGAGAGTGGGAACAGCTGAGGACCCATCTACCCTGCTGCACCCAGCAGTAGCGACTGAGATGCTGGAGCCCTGTGAAGCACACATCCCAGGGTGGGACCTTGCCCCCAGGGAGCTGGCTTCCAACTGTGTGTGGCCTGAGCCCCAAGCGGTCCCAGGGTCCGCTGCTCCCACTGGTAGAAACCACCCTTAAGAGCTCCCACTGCAGGAACACTCAGGCAGCAGGCAGTCCTGTCCCCCTGGCTACACAGGAGCTGTCACTGGCCATGGGCAGGTGGCAGCTGCTATGGCTTCCCAATTGGGGCGGGGGCTTGGGGCTTACCAGGACCACACTACAGACATGGGCCAAGGCCTCTCGTTCTGGGAAGGGGCACAGGGCCTGTCGCCCAACCACAGTCGTGAGCCAGCCAGCTCGAGTCGCCTTCAGTCCCCGCTTACCCAAGCCTGCTGCGCGCCCGGCCAGGCAGGTCCCTGAGAGCTCAGAGAGCAGCACCAGTCCCGCTCCCTGCAAGGCCCAGCGGCCCAGGGGTCTGAGGCCCTAGCTGTGGACTACTCAGCCAGGAAAGTGGAACGCAAAAGCACGTGGCGGGGTTTCCACATGGTCCACTTTTAAAGGCCCTCCCTCATAATCCCCCACGCAGAGGAAGTAGATGGGAGTGTATGTCCCTCCCATCCAATCACCTCCTTAGTTCCAAGTCAGCTTTCCACACTTTTATTTCTGCTGAGTCATACGTGCATTTCCCAGGTTGCTGTGGAATGGCGAGCACCGATAGTCTTTTTTGCTTTTCCACTTCTCCTCGTGACTGGGTCGGGGCAGGGTCACCCCCTCACACTCCCAGACCCGGTTATATTCTTTCTGCTTTCTCTTTATTCAAAATCCATTTTTTATTATCAGGCAATGCCAAAAAGCATTTTGAAAAACATGTGATTTTTAAAAACAGTATAATTACTATAAAATATAAATATTCTACAAAACACAAAATTACATAGTCCAGTTGAAAAGGACACATACATAAAACCTCTTATTTTTATCCTCTAAAGTAGTTTGACAGTTACAAATATGTAAGTTCTCCTCATACTAATTTACAAGTTGTATAAATTAAAATCTCAATATGATAACAGATGAATTGAACACAAACAGTCCAAAGAGAAAATATTTAGCATGTGTTAAAGTTATTATTTTTTAAAAGTAGGGATTATTTAATAAATGATAGAGAACAATTGCTTAACTTTTTTTAAAAATAAAGTTCAATCTTCTACCTCATCAATACACCAAAATAAAACCCAAATAGAGTAAATCATTTTTAAAAAACAGGTCTATTGAAAACACATGGGAATATCTATTAGATTATACTGTAGATAAATGAGAAACAAAGAAAAAAGATTAGTATGTGGGTTAACATAAAAGTTAAAAGCATCGGTTAAAAACATCATAAATATAAATAAAAGTAATGGTAGCCTGAAAAGATAATTTTCAACATTAATGGAAGGTAAAGGTTTAATGTCCTTATATCTGAAGATAAACTACATATAATAAGAAAAAAAAACTTCTACAGCAAATAATGAGAAAAATGTTATAGACAATTCAAAAGAAATATTCTCGTTCTCTATATATATTTTTATGTTTTATCTCATTAGCAATCAAAACTGCAAGTTAATCCTGTCAGTTTTTGCCTCTAAAACCAGTTAATATTTTTTAATTAATTAATTAATTTTGAATTTTAGAGAGAGAGGAAAGAAGGGAGAAAGAGGGAGAGGAACACTGATGTGAGAAACATCCACCAGCTGCCTTCTGTATGACCCCAACCAGGACCGAACCCTCAACCCAGGCACGTACCTGACCATTAAGAATTGAACTGGCAACCTTTTGGTCTGTGGGACAAAGCCGAACCCACTAAGCCACACCCACCAGGACTCAGTGAATATTTCTAAAGTTATAATACCTTGTTTCAGAAAGGGTATTGCAAAATGGCACTTACAACCTTCTTGGATAACAATTTTACAATATATATCTAAAGTCTTATGATCTCATCCTTAAAAGCAGCAATTCCTTAGAATACAGTCTTGTATGCTCAAAGAAAATAGTCAAGATGTAAAAGAAATTTATATATACAAGAATAATCACAGTGGGGATTGGTAAAATAAATAATAGCGCATACATATAATGAAATACTCTTTGGTTATTCAGTTTCAAAAAATAGTTACAATAGAAAATGCTCAAGTATTTATAAAGTGATTAAAATATGTTATTAAACTAACTGTAATAAACTATATTATAGAATAATTATAATGCATATTTATATACATAAAGAAAAGAGACTAACAACAAATTGTTAATAGATATTTTTTCTGAGCGGTAAGACCATTAATTTCTTTCATTTTTAAAAAAAATGCTTTGCTGTACTTTTTAATTTTCTCAATAATGTAACATTTTAATCAGGAAAAGGGTTGTTTTCATACCAATGAAAACAGTATTTCAGTTTATTTTTAAATCAAGTATATCACTGGAAAAGCAGAGATACCATATATAACATACATTTCCAAATATAATTCCTTTTTCAATTCCCATAGAATGTACAACACTGAGAATGAGCTCCAATATAAAATGTGGATTTGGTAATTATGTACCAAAGTAGGTTCATCGATTGTAATAAATGTTCTCCTCTGGTGCCAGGATGTTGATAGCGTGGGAAGCTGCATGTGTGTGTGTGTGTGTGTGTGTCTGTGTGTGTGTGAATAAATGGCAACTCTCTGTACTTTCTGCTCAATTTTTCTGTGAACCTAAAACTTGTCTAAAAATAAAGGAAAAAAAAAAGGTTCCCAGTATATTCCCAAATTGGAGACAAGGTAGATTGGGTACTACATAATATAGAAATTTAAGAACAACACTGTTTAGAAGCCTTTGAAACATGCTGATTAGTTACATAAGTTTTGACTCACATAAGAAGCATAAAATTAAAAAATATTTTTTTCATTTGTCTTCTTATCCCCATAGATAAACAGAAAGTGATCTGTAACAGTTTCATCCAATAGAAATAAGAGATATATGTGTACAGTAATCATAAATTAGCAGAGTCACAGTAAAAAATTAACAGTGAAAGGAAATGACTAAAATAATATTTGATAATAGATTTTATTTAATCTAATATATTCAAGTATTATCATTCCAACATGTAATAGTATTAAAAAATTGAGATATTTTATCATTTTTATCGTATTAACTCAATGAAATTTGATGTGAATTTTACATTTGCAGCACAACTCAATTTATTTGCTAAATTTTCAGTGGAAATATTTGATCAGTATTTAGATGTCATAAAATCTGTTGTAGAAAAAGTAAGTTTACATGCGCAAGTTTATCCAAACATAATTAAATTTTCCTATTACTGAATTTGTTCTCAAATTTAAATTTATGTAAATTAAAATTAAATAAAATTAAAAATCAAGTTCCTCAGTTGTACTAGCCACATTTCATGTGTGGCTAGAAGTTACCTTATTAAACTACCTTCTCTCTTCTCCTGGAATATACTTCTTTACAGGGAATAGGCCTGGACACACCCATACTTAGCAAGTTCAAATTTAATTATTAATCATGTTAAAAGAATGCAAACTGTGGATCCTTACCTACTTTTTTGGCCACTCTTTGATATCACGGAATCACATGTAAGATAAGTCTTCTCAGCAAAGTCATCTACAAAAGGAATATCCCATACTGAAAGTGTGAGATACTGCTCCCAGCAATAAATTGCCTGCACAATTTCATTTCCTTTCAGGGGGTTTAGGAATAATTTTGTCGCTGAACAATTTCTAATAGTAAAATCTGAGGGTGTGAACAATGTAAAATAGAAGCGTTTTGCTATTTATAGTAGATAGATGTGCAACTGCCCAAGAAACAGAACTTCCTCCCATATTTAAAAAGTCTTACATGACCCAAAGGAGTGGAACTAATGAACTGTCCAAAGTTCAGCTGTGCTTTTCAGTTCGTCCATACAAATTGGACAAGCCCTTTACTGTCTGAAGCAATTCCTTTGGTGGTGCTACTGACTGCTATATTTTAAACCAACTGGACTTGTATCCTTGCACAGTTGTTACATGAAGTTCTGTTCTGACTACTAGCAATAGATTAGCTGAAATAGAACATGCACATGAACATGGCTGCCAATGTTAACTGTTTGGAAAAATTGTATTTTGACAAATGCTCCTTTTTGAATTCTTCCAAATAAATGTATTTCCCCCAAACCGTCATCTTCACTTACATAAATGAAAAGCAAAACTATGACATGTTATGTGATAACACGAGTGTACATGAACCACTAATATCAGTATGTCAGTCAGCAAACTTTGTTTGTTGCCAAAATAAAATAACTTTTTAAAAACTTAAAAGAAAACCTGGTCATGGCTCCATGTTCAGCATGTTTTGGTCAATTTCCACTTTTAGGTTTGTAACTCTAGGATGCAAAAGTAGAAAGGAAAAAAAAATTTTTAATTGTACTGAGTGCCAGGCACTTCAAGAGTTAGGCTACATCTATATAAATGACACAGTTCCTAATCAGGGAGATGAGATCTATAGGCAGCAAGCAGATTAACAACATGAGGCAGCATGTAGTTAAATTCCAAGTGAGTGATTCAAATAACAACCTCTATAGGACTAGAGCCATGGTTCTGGAGTTCCGCTCGAGGTCCCCAGTGGTTCTCAAAGACTCCTAGAGGTCCCCAAGACCCTTTCAGGGGTTCTGTGAGGTTAAAACTATTTTTGTGATAATTTTAAAATGTTATTTACCTTTTTCACTTTATCTGTTTTCACTGATCACACTTAAAACTGTGTGGTTGCCTCTTCACAAATCAAGGCTGGCATCCCACTGTAGTCACTGTATTTTTTTTTTTTAAGATTTTATATAATTAGACAGACAGGGAAGGGAAGGAGAAAGAGAAGGAGAGAAACATCAATGTGTGAGAGAAACATCCATATCAGTTTTACCTCACACACCCCATTGGGGACCTGGCCCACAACCGAGACATGTGTCCTGACCAGGAATAGAACTGGCACCCATTAAGTTTGCAGGCCGGGCGCTCAATCCACTGAGTCACACCATCCAGGGCTGTCCCTGTATTCTTAACCACCACACACACGAAAAAGAAATAGAGGGAGGGGGAGGAAGAGGAGAGAAGACAAGGAAGAAAGGGGAAGGAGAGGACTGGAGAAGAGGAAGGAGGAGTAGAAGAAGAGGAAGAAGGAGAAGGAGAAAAAGTCACTTTCACTTAAGAATATCTTTGATTTCTTTTTTTTTAAATAACTTGTGGGATGAAATGGGAGAGATTAAATGCTTCTGTTACTTACAATGGCTGTTTTGAGGGAAAGCACTGCTGCAACTGAGTTTCAAGTGGAACTAGCCACCTTTTTCATACAGTAGCATCTTTATTTCAAAGAACAACTGACAGACAAACCATGGTTATTCAGACTTAAGTATTTGGCAGATATTTTCTCAGAAATAAACAAAGTGAGCCTGCCACTTCAAGGAAAACAACCAACAGTATTTCTTGCCAATAATAAAATTTGAACTTCCAAGCAAAAATCAACATTTTATAAAAATTGTATCCTAATATGTAACATTTTTCCAGATGAAATCAATGATAAAATTGATGAATATGATATTTTTGATATTTTATGATGAAATCAGACAACATTTGGAAGATCTGCATAATTCAGTGAACCAATGGTTTCCAAATGACCAGTGAATACCATTACAAGACACTCATAGGAAGAAGTCCATCATTTAGACCAACGGGTTTTAGTAAAAGTGTATTTATGTGGATTTTAATTCCACATTGCAGCTAACTTTTTAAAAATTACCACTTGAAGAATTTTGGAATAGTATCAAAGAATATCCATAATTACCTGGAAAAACTATTAAAGTACTTCTCCCCTTTTCACCTGTACATCTATTTGCAGACAGGTTTTCTCAATATACTTCAGACTATACTATGCATAAAAATAGATGGAATGCAGAAGCAAATGTGAGACTCCAACCACTCAGAGCCAGCTAAGTATTAAATCCAAATAGATATTAAAGAGATTTCCAAAATGTAAAACATTTTCCTCAATTTATTTTGTTTTGGAAAACATCATTGTTTTTCATTAAAAATGTAACTTATGTTAATATGTAATTAACATATTATAAATTAAGTAACAGATGAATACTTTAAATGTCTCTCCAATTGTAATTTCCAATACAATGAGTATCAACAGAAGAAATTCATATAAATCGACATAAAAAAGCTTTTAGGGCCCCAAGACCAAAATATTTGAGAATTGCTAGACTAGAGAAAAAGAAGCAGTCGGGAGGAGCTTGGGACACCTCCCTGAAACCAGCTGTTGCTAACCTCCAAACACACTCTTTTCCCCTTCAGCCCTTTAAGGCTCCAAATGAATTGTGTTAATTACTTAAATACTACCACTTTACACTTAGTGCTCTTTACATAACAATGTATTATATTTGTAGAAATGCAATATATATTCCCCCAGATGCAGAAAAACTCCTATATAATCAGAGATCTGTTAAATGGCAGAATTAATAACTACACAGAGAACGACTAACTGGATTATATGAGCTTTTATGATGTATCAGTGGTTCCTTTTCATGTCCAAAGTCTCCTTTTTAACATTTATTATCATTTACTGCCCTCCATGGACCTTACATATATTGCCTAGCAAACAAAGTATATTAATTAAGTAACAGTTCATTCATTTTCCTATTTTAGATTAATCATACAGCTCTGTATCCATGTAACACCAGGCAAATCAAAAACATTTCAGTTCCTCACAGGGGTGTCCAAAATTTTGGCATCTCTGGGCCACAGTGGAAGAAAAAGAGTTGTCTTGGGCCACACATTAAATACATTGAGACACGTAATCACAAAAAAATCTCATAATGTTTTAAGTAAATGTACAATTTCGTGTTGGGTCTCATTCATAGCCATCCCAAACCACATACAGCCCATAGACCACAGTTTGGACACCCTGAAATCATTCAATTTCTGTATAGATATTTAAAATTTTAAAATAGCTTATAGAAGTCTCTCTATCCATTATTACCTCCATAAATCATTTAGGATACAGAAATTCGAAGTTGAAATTCTTTGTGCACGTAGGGTATTCTTTTTTAATTAGTTTTTGGTTTTGAAGAGTTTTTTTTAAACTTTGGATAGCTGGTATACAGTGTTATATTAGTTTCAGTTATACAATATAATGATGCAACAATTACATACCTTGCAATGTCTCAAATGTGATAGAAATGAGTTTGCCTGTTTTTGCTCAGTCACCAGACATCTGAGAGTCCACGGTTTGTGTTCTTTATACAGATACACTACAGTTTTAGGGTTTGAAGTAAGATAGTATGTAAACACCTGGGCTCTAGAATAAAAAAATGGCTATTTCCAGTTAATATCTGTGTAAACTTAGGCAAGCAGCTTAAGCTCTTTGAACCTCAGATCCTTTACATGTGAAATGGAGCCGATAACATCTACCCTGTATAGCTTCTGTGAGGCACACAAAATGATGGCCATCATCAGTAAGCAAATAAACCAAGTTGTGCTACAACACCATATATTGTTTTAAAGGTTAAAACCCACTGATATTTCATGTTATTGCCCATTTGTGTTTATATAAAAAGAAATCTTTTGTGATTGGTCCTTAGTACAATTCTTGCCACTTTTAAACCTTGGAACAGACATATCTCCATGCTCAGTGTACAACTGCTTAATACACATACGCGTATTTGAAGGTAAATAGCATTTGTCCTTGGCACACTTAAAATTGCTCAAGTTCATCTTTAGGCACAAAATGCTGTGTTCTCAGAACCCGTAGTGAGCCATTTCCCTCATTCAACAGCTGTAGGACCAACTATGCACAGAAGCAGCTGGGTCCTTGGTTTCTCTTAGGGTTTTGAACCGAGTCTGGAAATCCACCACCAGGATTTACTCACTTTCTTTTCCTCACCTGGACCACAAGTCCGTTCTCGCCTTTTCTTCTTGATTCCTGCTCATCCCTCTCAAACACAAATTTAATACATTCCTACAAATTTTATAGGACCTTAATTAGTATTCATCATTATGTTGGGGAGATCCAATATTCTTACATCATGATATGGACTTTCCACATTAGTGTCATTTCTGTCAATTAAGTGTGCTATTAAAATTCTTCCCATCCTTAGTAGTTGTGGCTGCATTTCTAGAATTTGTTACAGTGTTGAAAAAATACATTTAGAATAGATATTTAATTGTAATAAAATTAAAACATCTTAGCATTGTGTTATGATAAATTATATAAATAAGAACTTGTAATTCTTCCCTACCTTCCAAAGTTATTTCAGGGACTATTTAGGGTTTTTAATTGGATATGAGATTATAGAGTAAGGGCACAACTTTGTTACCATTACATACAGTACTTTTTCATTTGGATAACTTAGAAGCCTTCTGTCACTTTTTTAAAGCTATTTAGAGATGACTATACTAGCCAGTCTCTAAATATTTACATATCTGGATTTTTCTTTTCTCCAAAAAGTATATATATCCGCAAATATATTTTTAATTAGAAAAGTGCTCAGTTCTGAGGAAATACAGAAGCTATATAATACCTCTTAGGCAATCCTGAAAAATCAGGTGCTGGGGCTACCAACTGAGACGGATTTTCAGTAAAATTCGGCCGCTGGTAAATCTCCGGTTTGAACCAATCCGAGCTGCCATAGCTCCGCGCGGAACCGGGCTGCGCTGCAGACGGACGTCTTCCCGCGTTGCAGGCACACACCCTGGCTGAACTGGCGAGTCCTCCCAGCTTCCCTTCCTGGGTGCCTTGGAATCTTAACCGCAGTAATCTGAGGACTCTATGGGTCAGTAGTAGTTCCCAACTTCTAATGAGAGAAGCCCTTTTAAAATTCAAAATTTGGCAGACACACCCCGCCCCCCTCCCCATCATTACTCAGGCAGATTGTGGTACTCGTACTTTTAAATTCTTTATTGATCGAGAAAACTTAAAAACCGATCAAAAGCGTCAGTAGAGTCTGTAATATTTCAAATACCGGCATAGTTTATTAATCATATTATTTGCATACATCTGAATTTATTTATTTATGCTGCACGCTCGCTAAGTTTACAGGCAGTACTTGGTATACAGATGGCTTTGCCCACTCCATGGGCAGGTAAGCCCACAGAGGCCCAGGGTCCGAGGCCAGATGCCCCAAGCTGCTGAGGTGGACGAAGAGACAGTAGCTCCTCCTTCTACCCCAAGCATTCGATTGAGCCTGATTCTCGGGGACAGGACGCTCTTTCAGAATGTCTCCTGGGCATCGTAGGGCATCTGCTGCCCCCTATCGGTGGTGAGGCGAACAATAACCCAAACCCGTTTATAATCTACTGGAAGGGGCCTCTTGAATAAAAATACATATATTCTCCACAACTACGCAGTACCGAGTCGACTCCCAGAGAGCCTGTTTTCTGCAGACACGCGCTTCCGACTGCTGTGTTTTAATGCAAGTGTTTGCAAGTGAAGGAGAGGATGTTGGATCGTGAAGAGGAACCTGACGCTGATTCTGTGAAGGCTGGGAAAGGGCAGAATGGAGGAACTGGTCCCGGATACCTCAAGGTTCTGTTTGTTTTCCACCCTCCTGTTCACCAATCTGCCTCATTTGCCCTCGGTCGGGATGGGGACATTCATTGGAGCACTGCGTGGTGTTTTCCTAACCCCCGGAAACATCTGTCTCCTCACATTACACCTTGATACGAGTCCAGTGACTTCTGCAGAGGTGACAAAGACCACCCTCGCTGAGGAGCCGCTTCAGCTGTGTCCAGGAATGGCCTCCCAACAGCATGTTACTTCTTCCATTCCCTTGGGGGGAGGGGGCGATATGGCTATGCTTCAGAAAAGTAAATACAGAGAAGGAAGCTGCCGGATACCCTGGACTACCATTGATCCCTGTACATGTGAAATTTTATTAGGTCTAAACGTGTAAAATTTGCCTTCACTTGCACATAGCCAAAACCACGATCAGGCCGGGAACCTGTGTCATTGTCACACACCGAAATACCTGTAATTTTATTTTTGTTTTTTCCCACCCACTACCTTCCAACTCACTCTCTCTCTCTCTCTCTCTCTCTCTCACACACACACACACACACACACACACTTTGCAGTATCTTAACTTGTTCTCTCTTGTCTTTAATTGCCTGGGCTCTTTTAGACGAAGGAAGGTGAGTAGGGAAAGGGAGGGAGGGAAAAGGGGAGAATCGTCTTCCACACTACACTTCGAGCGGGAAGACAGCCCCGAGAGAGTCACAGTACTAGTACTGGCGTTTCCAATCAGCTGGTGGAGCAGTAGATCCGGGATCCAGTGGGTCCCCTCCGAGGTCCCGCCGGCCCGCGCTGAGGGTCGGGCCCTCCAGTGCCGCTGCAAGTCTGGGAAACGCAGGAGGCTCCCTCGCAGCTCGCCAAGCAGCCAGCCAGCCACCGGCCACGGCCCCGCCGAGTCCTAGCTCTCGAGCGGCCGCAGGTGCTGAGTGACTCATCCCTTGCGGCAGCGAAACTAGCCAAACCCTCCCAGCGTCCCGCTCCGAGAGGGTCTCCAGCGTGTGGCCGAGCCCCAGGGCCCAGGAGCTCCCCACTCCCCCAGGCAGTGGGTGCGACACGCAGGAGCGAAGGCGGGCGGCAGCTCCCGGGCGCAGGCGGAAGGCGCGGCGCGGCCACGGTCACGGCCGCCGCCGGGTCTCGGGCGGAAGCGCGGGCTCTGGGGGAGGGGCTGCCGCGCCCAACGGAGGCCCCAGGGCTCCCAATCCCCGGCGGCTCCAGTCCATAGAAGAGCAGACCCCTGACAGCCGTTGCATGAGCCAAGCAAGGATGGTCCCTGGTCAGTTTCAGCCTCGTACACGCTCGTGGTGGGGCGAGGCCAGAGACCACGCGTGTTGTCCGGCTGTGCATCTTTCAGTTGCACACACTGTGTGCCCAGAAGGCGCGCAGGCCCCAGCTCCGAGTTGGCCATTCCCCCGTTTGCCACCCCCAGGACCCAGAGAGGCCAACCCCAACCACCCGGCAAGCCTTGACTTCCCGGATCAGGCCTAGCTTTTCTTCCAGGACAATCAGGGCTCCTCCCCTCCTGAGCGATCTTTCTAGGAGGCCACCTCCAGAGATTCTAAGGCGGTTTCCTCTCTGCTGGTACTAAACTGCTAACTCCTCTCACTGAAGACAGGGAGAATCATGCGCTGAACATTTGGAGAGGGACCACCACCACCACCGAAAAAACACAGTTCAGTGTGCACACAATGTTTTGATCAGTGGGTTAATGGGGGATAGAAGGTCGCTGTCTATTTTTGATAGCCCTGATTTTCAAGTTTTAAAGTTACATTGCCCTGTTTTCTCTTTGTTCAACAACAAGGAAAATGGAATATTGCTTTTCTTTGTGATTCAAAAATCAATTGCAATGACAGTGACTTTGAGAATTTCATGCATCTTGTGAGATAACATGGAGATACACACCTAGGGGAGAGTGATCATATTATACAGTGGCAGCTGGATCCGGCCAATGAAGTCCCTGAAACTCATTTCCTGCCGCTCTCAGCCACTCTAGTGGGACTTTTTATCATTTAATTATTTTTTAAATTATCATGAGGCTCTCATGAGTCTAAGAGTAAGCATAGGGGGAAGATTGAACACAACAGTTAAACACTTTGCTCAAGCTATCTTTACCTTTCTTGGTGAAGTAATTCCTGGGCTAAAAAAGAATTTAAGATCTGAAGACAAAAGAAAAAGTTGTTAGATGAAAACCTTCAGTAATACTTCCCTTATTCAACAGATACTTATGAAGCACCTACACCTGCACCAAACATACACACACACCCACCATATATACTTTGTGGGCTATATAAATGGTAACATTTCTTTTGAATGCTTAGCATGAGACAGGCAATATACTTGTTGTTTTAAAAGCATCATATCATTTTACCCTTCCAGAGATAATATGAAGTATATAGATACTCTTATTGTTTTCCCTTATTTACAGTTGAGAGAAATGAGATATTGCAGACTTGAAATAACTTGCTCAAGGTCACCCTGTTAGCAAGTATCATGGCAGGGGGGTGAAACCCAGACAGTCTAACACAGTCTACAGGCTCACCCACCACGCTACATCCTCCAGCCATATCTGAGAATCTGTATATTTTGGAACCACCTAAGGTAAGTCTGGTGCAAAGTAGAATTTGAGAACCATTGATATAATCACACTTCCTCTTTTTCCTGGTCAGAAAACAGACCCAAAGAAGTGATTTGCCCAAAGACACACAATTAATTGCAGAATGAGAGCCAAAAAGCCACCCCCTGATTCCTTGTCCAGTGGCCTTTCTACCATCCAATCCACATTGGCTCAGTCGAGGAGGAGTCAAAGGATGTAAATAATTCAACAACTACAATAACAGTACAGTCAGTTTTGATTATCCTTAGCTTGCCCTTCTAATTTCTTTCTTTCTAGATGTTTGACTGTTGTACCTTCTGCGCTAGAGGGGAAAAAAACCAAAAACAAATGAAACTCAGTTTTTTCATTTCTGATGACTGGTAAGAACTCTAATAATTAAAAATAAAAGGGAAAGCCCTGGCTGGTCTAGCCAGTGTGGCTCAGTTGGTTGGAGCACCATCCCATAACCAAAAGGTTGCAGGTTCGACTCCTGGTGGACTGCACATGCCGAGGTTGAGGGTTCTTCCCCACAGAGGCTCCTACGATCCATGGTCCTGGTGGGTGTGTATGGAAGGCAACCAACTGATGATGCCTCTCTCCTCAATGTTCCTCTCTCTCCCTCAAAGCAATGAAAAAAAAAAAAAAAGGAGCGAGGGGAAAAAATTTTTTAAATAAATAAATAAAAGGGAAAAAAATCCTAGAAAGGTTTGATGGCAGGAGGTTAGAACAGTTCCTAAAATAAGACCTGAAGATGATCCCTGGAGTTTCATTTTCTATGCTACCAGTAACTCTCATTACTAAAGCAAAGGCTTGATATGTGGGAAAAAGTAAAATGGCTGCCCTATCTAATGCTATCATTCCTCTACTCTTCCTCTTCCTTGTACCCACCCTACACCTTTGTTGACATTTGAGAAGTAAGAAAAAGGAGAGAAATAAATGAAGGGAGTGTAATGAATTATTCTGGAACAATTTCTACTTTCATTCTGGAAAGCAGAAGAATTATAGTACAAAAAATAACTAGGCCACAGTTCCTCCATCCTCAACCTCAAGCACTGAGCATGGATAGTCGTACATTGTCATTAAACAAATAGATTTTGCCTGCTTATAACATCCTGACTTCTACTTTTTCTTATGATCTTTTCCTTCTCAATCTACTCTTGAGTCATAGGGATGTTGAGAGACTGTGTAAGAACCATTTGGAACGATACCTTTCCTGAACAACTCTGACAAAATTATTTCCTTACTGAAAAGCATTTGCAGATTCCCATCAAGTCTATGGAGTAAAATGTGACACATTAAAGTAGCAAACAAAATATTACATGATTAAGCCCCTGTCCGGCTGTGCATCTTTCATGACCCACAGCTCTGCCTCTCATTCAAACTTTAGGCAATATTAAACTACCTGTAATCATCTAAACATACAATGCTGTCTCCTGCCTTTGTGTTCCTGCATCATGCCCATCCTTTCCCTGGAATTCCTTCTCCCCTTGTCCTCTTGGTAAATGCCTATTAATTGCCCCAGACTCTGCTCAGGCAGCACCACACCTGTGAATTTTTTCCTGATCCTTTGCTATAGTTCCCCCAAGGTAATAACCCCTTGCTTACGTAGGAGGCCACTTCTGTTCCTTATACATTCTCTGTTACAGCTCTCAGTCTCTGCAATGCTGTTGCTCCCCATGTCTTTCTCTTCTGTTAGACTGAAGCTCCTTGAGAATCTATCTGTATAAACCTTGTTCAGGATATCAGAAAAGTTAGAGAACATAGGATTAACTTAGTTTAAGTAGATTTATATTTTGAGATAATATGCTCAGTATGTTTAAAGCAATAGGTCCATTTGCTATATAGTACACAATGTCCAAAAAAATCTGGAAACAGGAAAACAGTGTATTATACTTTCTTTCAGATTACTCCATTATTTTAAATTTAGGGGTACTTAACCTAGAAAGATTTCTGGAGGTTAAAGAGAAACATACTGAGCATATTATTTCAAAATACAACTAAAATACTGTTTAAATATAAGTATGTCCTGTTTCTTGAATTTCAGACCCTTTGTAGCCCCAGCATCTAACATTACATCCAGTGCCAGACACATAAGTATCAGGTGAATTGTTCTAAATTGAACAGAACATCCACCTTAAATATCCATTGGCCCAGGGCCTTCCACTTCTAGCTCATCAGAGTTCCAACTTCTGCATCTCCTTTTGGTGAGCTCTTATCAGCTTCAGTCACTTTGCCAGTCACACTCCTCTATTTGCTCTCTCTTCCAGTTAGAATTAATCATTTTGGCTAAATTATAATTACTCACATGCTTTTGACACTTACTACTGAAGGGAGTCCCCCAATTCTTCCCCACTGATTACAAGTTATTGAGGGGTAGAGAGAGAGAACGGAGCAGTAGAGCAGATAAGGCCTCCCAATCAGCTAGTGGGTCAACCATTCCTTTATTCAATAAATATTTCCCCAGCACATGCTACATGTCAGCCTCCGGCCCAGACAATGGCTTCCCACACCTGTAGAGGAGCCAGCATGTCCAGTTCCAATTGTTGCCAAATTTCCTATTGCTAGAACCTTGCTTACCAGTGGGCAAGAACCTTGTATGCCTTCGGCAGCCATGAGGTCGTGCCAAAACTAGCCACTTAAAGTAAGGGTTATGTGTGGATAAATTTTCCATATCAGGTTAACTCTTTAGTGAATAAGAAATTTTGTGCATATTTATGCTGTTGAGTATGTTAATGCAAAATTCAAAACAATATTTGAGATATTTAATAGCTTCTCTAGAGCACGCGCGTGCACGTGCACGCACACACTCATAGCCCACGTTCCTGAAAAATGGCTCACATTAATATACCGAGCTCAAGTGATAAGTGATCTGCATGTCTAGAAGATTCACTTAGCATTTAATGATACCATGACTATCTTATATGTTTGACTATTTACGTATATCAGTAATGTACATATACTCAGATAACTAATGAAGGAGAAAGGCTGGGATAATAGCAGGTATAGTTGAATATACTTTCAACATCATTAAAGTACACATTGTATATAGCTAGGAAGGAGAATTAAGAACTTTAGTCCTGAGGAAAATAATGTGAAGTATAGCAAGATATGAAGAATTAATGAAGACTATATTTCCAAAGAGTGATTATATTCTCTAAGAAAAAGAAAACACATTTTGGGAACTCTTGGCTCAAGAAACATTTCTTAGATTACAGATTAAAGAAATGGAGGCAAGTCTTTGTGCCCTGCCCCCACCCCATAAGGAGCATTTTTAGAAGTGTAGTTGGTTTTTATGTTGTCTTCCTCACTGACACTCAGTGACACTCAATGTCTCAATTTGTAAAGCAACCAAAAATATCCAGTCAGTTATCTGAGTGATTTAGGCCACCAGATAAACTACTTTTCAATTATCTCAGCGGTATCACCATTATAATCATATTAGCTTAAAGTAGGAGAGGCCATAATATATTGCAAATATTTGGAGTCCATTGATTTGGAGTCAAATCCTGGTTCCCCCATTTATCAGCTCTGTGACTTCTGTCATGCTTAGCGTCTTCCCTCTTTTGGTTAACTCCTGTGTGAAACAGGTATATCTCAACTGTCAGAGAGGCATTGTGAGAATCAAATATGGGACTGGGAATGAACACTACACGTGGAACTGCTGAACAGATCAAATTTATATTTCTGATGTAGGTCATGCAATTTTCAATTTTTAAAAAATACTCTTTGAAATGAATTATAGAAATATCCAGATTGATTCTTGGAGTCACTCACACAATAACATTAATTCTCTGAATTAGATCCCAAGAAGCAACATTCTCAAATATTTGTCCATTGTGTTTTGTTTTGTATTTGATCAGTAAAATAAGCTCTGCTGCTATAGTAGCTACCAAACAAGCTGGTGAAGAAAAAGCATTAATGCAGTAACAAAAAGTATCATTGACTTCTCTTGTTGTTTTACATAATTTATTTCACTAGAGTTCACGGGATTCATTACAAACATCTATGCCAATAGCTTTGAACAAAACATTTATGAATTCTGTAGCCACTTATTTAATTTTAATTTGTGCATTTACATGCAAGACAGATAAAAAATCAAGGAACAAAAAAGTTCTTTTCTGTTGTAGATTCTCACATTTGATTATGAAACCATTTTTTTTCCTAAGCAAAAAAATGCTATAAATTCATAATGCTAAACTAGTGCTGTTCAAACTGGAAGGAGAGGAAACATTAATAAAAATAGCCAGATAAGAATTAAGCAGCAAGCGACATCATAACTCAGAACAACACCTATTTCTTGCAGTTAAGTTTTCTTAAATAAAACATGTTTGCTTCGTTTCCCATGTCTCCCTTCCTCTAGTAGTAATTAATGATTATAATGTCTATCATTTTCATAATAATTGCATTAACATGTCCCCTCTCATCCTACCTGCAGAAAACAAATAAATCAATATTGCAACGTGAAAATAGAAAATAAATGCCTAACTCAGAATTTTTTTGTTTATTTTGAATAGGGAAGGTGAAAATTTGAGCATCACTGCCCTAAGTAAATTATATAAGAACTGTATGTATAATTAAGTTCCTTACATCTTTTAAATCCTATGAGGTTATAACCATCCTGAGTGACTTAACTGAATTGAGCTCCATTCTAACAAGTAAAAAGACCAGGTTTGTGATGATTCTGGGTATCTCTGCAGTGAGGAGGGCAGTGATTGGCAACTGCCATCTCTCCGCAAATGTGAAGTGATGTTCTCTAGAGGTTTCCTTGGAAAGGTGGAGAAGTGAATAATGTTCTGTTACTCAGTTGCAAAGGTATCCAGGGGTTTATAGATGAATATCTGTATGTGTGGGCATGTTAAAGAAATTCCTCAGAGGCTAATGTTCAAAAACACTGGAAAACACCCACTAGAATTATTAATGCCTCTTCAGTTTTATGATTGTATTTTCCTGATTAACTTGGTAAATTACACTGTCCTTAAGTGGCCAGAAAAAAATTAGGTCCATGTCTACACGAGAATATAGATGACAAAAGAAGGAGTTTCCTGATACTGTCAATTAGTAGGTTTCATGAGGAGCATCAACCTAAATAACACAAGAAAAGAAAATGATGAGTGGGAAAACCCTCCACACATCTCCACGGCTACTGTTCCTTTTTAACTTTCTTCTATTTCCAATCTTCCCTGAAGAGCAGTGGGCCTAATTTCTTGCTTTCCCCTAGTTCAGCTCTCAGTGTTATTTGAGAGAGATGGTTTACCAACAACAATTCTATAGACCCCATGTTCTGTGGAGTCCCACAGTGTGACTGGTGTAGGTGGGACACTATGCCCAGCCTCATGCTTTGGACTTCTCTCTGGACCCTAGGGTGTAAATCTGTATATGTCCTTTTAATAAAAGATAGATATCTATTAAGCACTTATTTACAGTAGGAATGTTCTAGACTTTGGGACTATATGCTCAAAGTTAGACCAAACATATAATTCTTTGTATAACAAAGGATACGTTTGAAATTTCCAAAGATGAACATGGGGAAGTAAGAGAGAAGTTTAGTGCAGTTATTGAGTTTGGGCTCAGAATATCTATTCCAGTTTTCTACTAGTGTGACTTCCCTTTCCTGTGGAGAGCACAAAGCTAAAACAAAAATTTCTTCAATTCCTTTGCAGCTGGTAATCCAAGTTTGACTCAGTCTCCACATCAGATGAGATCACATAAGACTTGAAGTTTTAACTGAGATAAACAGGATATTGGGTATGTATTTTATCAATGTGGATTGTAGCAAATGTGGCATGGTTCTGGAGTGAAATTCTGTCTCTGAGGTTTGCTGAGTTAGCAGAAATAACTACTTGATAGTAGAAAAGGTAGAGTGATGTGAGACCCTGAAGCTATAATGACAGCTTATTGATTTTTTACATGAGGCTTTCTGACTGGAGCATAGTGATGCTGTTCTAGAACAAGTAACTATAGCTAACGAAGCAGCTTAAACTGAGGCAGTCCTATATTTACATATGTAATAAGGGAGGCCTCCTGATCTGACATGCAGTTTCCTGATCATGGCAGGAGAAGCAGCTCCTTTGGCAGCCTAGTTCTGCAGTATTGATGTGAGGATAGATTCTGGGATCTCATGCTACAGATTTTTATTCAACCATCTTAATAATTCTGTAAGCCATCTGACATTATGTAATAAATCCTTTCATTCTACTTGTCTAGAGTGGAATCTGTTCTCTGCATCAAAATATTGACCAATGCAAAACTCCAGAGAGAATATTCACAAAGACGAGATAAGTGGATAGTTTTTAAGGTTGTTTCTAAAAGTAAATCAAGTAATTGAATTGAATAATTGACCCTGATAATAGGTGTCCCATTGTGATTTCTCTGGTTTACTCCCAGTTACTATCTACTTCCTTCTCTCTATTCCTTCTCTGTTGCCTTGCCATTCAGAGGGAAGGTAAGGGTAGACTGTACGTTCTGCTATAACATCTGCGAGGAAATGTTCTTTGAAATACAGTGTCAGTCTATGGCCATACCACCCTGAATGTGCCCAATCTCATCTGAAATACAGTGTCATATTTCTAATTTGCATTGTTTGATTTCTCCTCTGTATGGTGTAATGATCTTAATTCAAACCAAATTTATTTTCCACTTTATTCTCAAGTCGTACACTTCCTTACTTTTTTCTTTTACTTAAAAAAAAAAAAATCTTACTGCTAAACTTCCTCCTTTTTTGTCCTTATTCCCTTTTCTTTCTTTTGAAAAATTGCATTTAAAAATTGTCTCAATATACTTAAACTAAAAAAAAGTTCATCCATTTCTCCCACCCCTCACCTTTTATAACCACCCATCTGTCCTCTGTATCTATGAGCTTATTTTTCTTTGTTTGTTTGTTTAGATTCCACATGTAAGAGAGATCATATGGTATTTATCTATCTCTAACTGACTTCACTTAGCATAGTGCCCTCAAGGTTGCACAAATGGCAAGATTTTATTTTTTTATGACTGAATAGTATTCCATGTGTGTTTATATAGACACATATATACAATTTCTTAATTTATCCATTGATGAAATATACATACCACAATTTTTATCCATTCATCTACAGATGGACACTAGAGGTTGTAAATCCATACAATGTATGTTTTAATATATAGCTTCCAAATAATATAGAAAATTTATATTTTACTAAGTCTATATTAAAGTTCTAGAACAGGGCTATAACTAATCAGCTTCTCTGTTTTTGGAAACTTTTTCTATAGCACATTAATTGTCAGTCAAATTTAATAGTGGTAAACACTTTTTGAGAAGTTGAAAAATCAGTAAATATTTGACATTTTTTTTTTCTAATTTTCAATTCTTTTAACAGTTTCCAAGTACCCACTGTACTAGGCACTCTTCTAGGCCCTGCAGTTACAACAAGTGTTACAGACTGAATTGTGTTCCTCCAAAATTCATATGTTGAAGCCCTAACCCCAAATGTGAAGGTTAAAAATAATTAGGGTTAGATAAAGCAACAAGGAGGGACCTTGTAATCAGTTTAGTGCCTTTATAAAAAGAGACACCAAATAACTCACTTGCTTGTTCGCTCTCTCCCCACAGACACCTGTACAAAAAAAGTTATATGAACACACACTGAGATGTCAACCACCTACAAGCCAAGAGAAGAAGCCTCAGGATGAGTCTAACTGGTGGCACCTTGACCTCAGACTTCCAGCCTCCAGAACTGTGAGAAATAAATCTATGCTCTCTAAGCCACCCCATCTATAGTATTTTGTTATGGCAGCCTGAGCATACGGAGACAGCAAGGAACAAAACTGACAAATAACAGAAGTAAAACTGCAATGTCTCATCAGGTGGTTGTAGGCGCTGTAGACAAAAATAAAACAGAGATGGGCAATGTGGTGGGTGTTATAATTTGTTGAAGGAGACTTCATTGAGAGGGTGACCTTCAGTTAATAACTTGGAGGAGGCCAAGAGCCAGCTGTTTGCAGCATGGGGGGAAGAATAGGCCCCGCAGGGAGACATAACAAGTGCCAAGGCTCTGAAGCAAGAGTATGCCTGGCCCAGGGTGGGTGGAGAGCGGAGCAGGGAGGTAAGTGTGGCAGGAGGGGATGACGACCCGAGTAAGATGGGGTCAAAGGGAAGGAGCGGGGCCGTGTGGACTAGATACATAGGACCTTGAGGCCATAGCAGGGCTTGGCCTTTATTCTGAGCAATCTATGAGGGTTCTGAAAAGAGTCGTGACATGAGTTGTCTTATGTTTTATAAGAAGCACTCTTTCTGCTGAGTTGAAAATAACGAGAAGGGGCAGGGGTGGAAGCAGAGAGAGAGGAACTGCTGCAGCGCTCAAGGTGAGAGGCAATGGTGGGAAGGGGCAGTGGTAAAGCTGCTGATCAGTGGCCTGTGCCTTTTGAAGGTAGAGCTGACAGTGTTTGCTGATGGCCTGGATGTGGGGTATCAAGAGAGGAGATAAAAAACAAACCCAGGACTTAGGGCTTGAGCAACTGAAAATATATGGTTGCCGTTACCTGAATTGGGGGAGACTGTATGAGGGGCAGGTTTGGAGGGGGAAAAAATGAGATATTTTAAGTTTACAATACCCCTTATGTATGCAAGTTAGAGATACTGGATAGGCAATTGGATATACAAGTCTTGGGGGTCAGGGGAAATTATTTGGCTTCAGTTGGGCATATAAATGTAGTCATTCACCTAAAGCCCTATTAATGAGTGCAAGGGTGATATTCAAAATAAGTAACAACCGGTATGGTAATAGTTCTGACCAATCGGAAGGTGCTGGAGCACAGTTCTAAAGGGTCAGGTGTTAACATTTTAGGAACTAGATCAGGAATAGGTCTCAGCGTCCCAAAGTGGGGCCGGAGTTGTGGGTGGGAGGGGCCGCTAGAGAGTTTTAGAGCAGCTCTTTGCTAACTTGATCTAAGTGTTTCAACATTTCCTGAAGCAGTATAGCATATTAGTGCGCAAGAGTTGGAATATAGCTCTGAAGGGGTGCAGAAAAGAAGAAAGAACAGGAGGAGGTCCAAAGGCGCCCCAGGCAGTCCACTATTTAGAGGTCAGGAAGAAGCGGAGGCAGCGCGGAAGAGGGAGGAGGAAGAGCCTGCGCCACAGGAGAAACCCCGGGGAAGGGGCGGTGTCCGGGAAGGACAGTGGCTGCACGGTCCCGTGTTCCGGAGCCGGTCCAGGTGGGTGTGTGTGCCTGTGTCACAGCCGCAGGGCCCACCGTTTGCTCTCAAAATTGTCTTTATTCTGCTGATAAACTTTGTGGTCTTCCCTACAGAAAAGCCAAGTGAAGACAGTAGTTCAGTTGCGAGGAATGATGTACTATTTAAAATGCTGCTGCTAAGTAAAATAAGAGGAGGACTGAGAACGCGTGGCTGGATTTAGCATCAAGAAGGCCATTGGGGCCTCATTGGGGAAGTAATTTCAATGGTGTGGCAGGAGTGAAAACCAGACGCCAGAGGAGAATGGGAGGAGGGCGGATGATGAGAGTAAACAGAGATAAATCTCTTAAGAAGTTTTGCTGTTTAGAAAAAAAAGGAGGCAAAAAATTGGTGGGTGGTTAGAAGGGAAGGTGAGTCAAGACAGGGCTTAAGGTGTGCTATGGATTGAATATTTGTGTCCTCCAAAATTCATACGTTGAGGCCTAATCTGCCACCAGGGTGGAGCAGTCATGAATAAGATTAGTGACCTTATAAATAAGACCCCAGGGAGCAAGAGCAAGAGCTCCCTTGCCCCTTCCACCAAGTGACGTTATGATGAGAAGACACTGTCAGTGAGGAAGCCTGCCTATCAGACACCAAATCTACTGGGGTTATGATCTCGGACTCCCAGCCTCCAAAACTTTGAGAAACAAACATTTATTGATTATAAGCCACTCAGTTTATGGTATTTTTGTTACAGCAGCCCAAAAGAGACTAAGGCAGGAAAGGTGGCAAAAATTGCAGCATGTTTGCTAGTGGGATGACCTAAAAGAAAAGGGAAACTTATGCTACAGACGAAAAATAACAGCAATGTTGCCAAGGCTGCATTATGACTTCCATAGGGCCCTATGTACTTTTATTCATAGGCCCTATATATCTATATCTATATCATCTATATCCATATGTATATCTATCTATATATCAAATTTTTATATCATATATATAACAGCCATGTATAAGAATAAATATATTAGCATTATATGTGAAAACATTTTCTTTGACCTAAATGTTCATATTTTTCTTCTGATTTTAAAGGAAATTAAACCTTTTCATGAACCCCTACAAGTAAGGAGGGCCCTAGGCACTGTGCCTGCCATACCCTGGATGTTGTCATGTAGGTGAGAAAGGGAGAGGGAGACAAGTTAGTGCACAATAGGCGGCATGAGACAGAAGTCCTGGTTGTCCACGCACAGGAACAGAAAAGAGGGCCTAGAAGAGTGGGTATGTACAGTGTAGGGAGTGTGTGCAGGATGGGTATATTGGTTTTCTTTCCCCTGGTTGTGTCTTTCCCCTGGCTTTCTTTTCCTCAATGAAACAGTAAGCATAGTCATAGGCTAAGGGTAAGGGTGGTATAGGAGGTATGAAATTTTGAAGAGAGAGAGAAAAAAGCATGAAACAGCCACCAAGGAGTGTAGGAGAGTGAATGGACTAGGGAAAATGTAGTAGGATTGTAAGGCAGCGCTAAAAGTCCCCCTGAGGTTAGGTGAGGAATTTAAAATGAGACCAGGCAGTATAAGTTGTGTGGTTTATCTCCAACCACATTCAATTAAAACCAGCAGGGATGGTTTTACCAAGTAATATGACATAGTGAGAGACAGCAGGCAGTTCGGGTATATGCAAAAGAGTGATCCTAACAACAGATCATGGAATTTAAGCAGGGGAAGAACGGAATTGGGGACATGAAGGGACTGAGGACGCTGAAATGACAGGGAGGCTTGATGGTAGACACTAGTGGGTAAAAATAGATGGAGTTTAATACTAAACTCCAGGAAGTGAATTAGGAAGGTGGCTTATCATGGTTTGAGAATGGGATGCTTGGAGTAGAGATTATGGAGGGGTATGCAATTACTAATGAGGAAGCCTACATGTAACATATGATTAGTTCTTAGGCAAAATTCTAGTAATATCTGGCAACCGCATCCACTCTCCAAATGTAATCACTACTAAGAATTTGATGTGCATCAAATGTATATCATTCACACACATACGCACGCACGGAACACACACTGCTTCAGTGTTTGTTTTTTTGTGTAAATGAAATGTGATATTATTGTATTCCTTATTTTTTCACTTAACAATATATTCTGCAATTTTCATGATTGTTTGCATACATCTCCCATTTTTTAATGGCTTTTTTTATTTTTAGCTAAATGACCTTCCAGTTGAACTGTCTACTGGAATATTCTAGACATGTGTCATCCTTTCAATGGTGGAAGAATGTGAAACCTATGAAGCTCAGGCTTTGGGGCCCTCATTTTCACAGGCTCCTACCAGAGGTTTAGCAACATGTTCATGTGGCCATAGGTTTTTGTAAAATTGGCAAGAGTAAGATATTTCAAAAGCGACTGGTTAAGGCCAGTCTTTCTCCAAATTTCTTCCATGGCGGTTGTCCTGTTTTAGATGGTGTTGGAGGGGCTGTGAGCATTCAAATAATTATTCACTTCCAACTGGATTCACTTCTGAATAAATATGCATTTTCATACCTAATTTTAAATTCTTTTTCTTAAAGATACCCTTTACGATGGAAAAAGCTTTAGGTCCCACAAAGCCTGGATCTGCCCCTACAGGCTGAGCACTTCTCTCAGACCAGCCTCCTTCCTCAGCGATGTGGAGGTTGCTGGCTACTTTCTGCTGCCCCAAACATGTTGCAGAATCAAAAAGCAAAAGTTCTCTCCTTCCCCCCTCACACCCCCTGTCTTTCACAGGCCCCTTCCGGGAACTTTCTCCCCCTTCCTCTCCCTTTCTGAAACCTAATACTGAGATGGCCAGAGGACTTTCACTTTCCTGACCAAGTTATTGACCCTCAAATTGCTCTTAGGTAATTATGAAAACATGCAAATAAATCAGATCGTCTCAAATGCTATAATTTAGCGGTATTTATTTCTGTCATTTTTGCCTTAATCTCTGTATCAAAGCTGATAATCATTAACTGAAGTTTTTATATGTACAAGATAATTTAGAGATCTAATCCTATCCTCTCGTTTTATAGCATTCAGAGCTAAGGCACAGATTAAGACCGATGACTGTTAATAGTTCTGCACTGAAGGCTAATCATTTGCTAAGTAATGCCTAGTCCTGTGTTAAGTGTGAGGTGAGAAGATCAAGTGAGGCAGGTCCAAGCTCAGAGACAGAAAAGTGTTAACCACATAGCCTTGTAAAATTCAAGCACATTCTCCCTTGCTAACAGACACTAATGACTATAATAAATTAAGGAGGGTTTAGTTAGGCAATAAACAACTACAGTTGACAACAGGGTGTAAACTTGATGCCTTAATTAATGTGTTGACCAATAGCTCTTTCCAGGTTAAGAACCCTGATCCTAATTCAGCCATAGTATCCATGTTCTTTTCTTTTCTTTTCTTATGTACGAGGACTGAACCATGTTCAATATTCAAGTGATAGTTGCACAGGGCAAGGTATTAGAAAAACTGAGACTCAAAATAAACTGAACTTTGGCCACATTTTCCTTTAGAGTGATGATATTTTAACTTACCTCACAGTATTATAAAGATTAACAAGATTATGCCTATAAGTATACTAAGCACTTTGGATTTAAAAACTGCTGTTAGCTGGCAGCAACATTGTCTTTATGTCTAGACTGTGTGGTTCATTCAGTAATAAGATATGACTTTAAAGTAAGGAGACTAATCTTGGACAAGCATATCCCATCCAGACCCATTCATCCAAACCTGCTTTGTCCTGCCATGTGGTAACCATGAGAGACTCTGTACTCATTTTGATGAGGTTGCCATTGCTTAAAACATTTTCTGGACTCCTCTTTAGGAACTGTTTTGGAGCTAGCTTCTGAGACATAGGAGAAAAACAGCCCCCTTATGGTGTGGGACATTGTGGAATTTCCCAAAACCTTCAACAACAACTCATTTGGCAGATAACTCAGTACCCTGCAAAGACAAACTTCTATATGTCTAGCAAAGAAGCGATTGTATGAAAAGACAAATGGCTGGTAAAAATTCCTATGGAGTTCTTATAAGCCTCATCAAAAGCATTTTTAAGCACATCTGTGTTTGTGACATTCTCCTGGAAGACAGGAAGAACTTTTTAAATATGAAAAGTCAGATATCTAGTGTTCAGTGGCTTGACAGGTCATAGGCTGGCTAGTGATTATAGAAAGAGTATCTGTGTAGTATATTATAATTATTTAAGCATTTTTATGTACATTGATTCATTTTTATCTTCACAACAACCTTATGATATCACAAACATAGACGGCACTATCGTCTTTACTTTTGTAAAAATTCAAGCTCAAAAAGTTAAGAGACAAACCCAAGTTGATACAATTAATGAGGTGGACCTCAGACCCACCTCTTGCAACTTCTTACCCTGAGTTTTTTCAGTTATAACTAATGTTTTCTAAGGTATATTATGAAGAATTCTGGACCCCCAATATGGTCCATAGAGTGATTTTTTTTAATTCCTGCAAATTCTTTGACATTGCTCCCTTCAACAACTGGAGCCTAAAAAATGAGTGAAACCTAATTCACCTTCTCTTGAGTGTGGGGGTGGATTTATTGACTCACTGGTAGATGCAGTGGTGTGTGACTTCTGAGACTAGGTCATAAAAGACATTACAACTTTCTCCTTGCACTCTCATAGATCATTCACTCCAGGCGAAGCCAGCTGCCATGTCAAGCTGCCCTGTGGAAAGGACTACCTGGTGAGGAACTGAGGCCTCCTCCCACAGCTGTGGGAGTGAGCCATCTTGAGAAGAGACCTTTCAGGCCCAGTCAAGTGTTCACATGAGCGCAGCCTCAGCCAACATCTTTACTAAAACCCGAGGAGAGGCTCCAGCCCAGAGCTGCATAGTTAAGCTGCTTCCTGCTTCCAGATTTTCAGAAATAAGATAATAAATGCTTGTTGCTTTAAGTCCATACATTTGGGGTAATTTTTTATTCAGCAATAGATAACTGATACAGTCCTCATAGTTTTCTTTGATCAGTTAAGTTTAGAAAACCTTCTTAAACCCTCTTATAGATTCATAAAGTCTGTTAGTGTATAAAAATTTTTGAAGAAGTTCTGGGGCAAAAAAAAAAACCCCAAAAAACAAACAACAAAAAACTTGTTTTAATTTTTTTGATACAGTTTCAAGTCCCCTTTAACAAAATATCTTTTACCCCAAGGTAACTGGTTTGGGGTACTTTTTTTGAAATCTTCACCCAAATATATGTTCATTGATTTGAGAGAGAGAGAAAAAGAGAAAGAGAGAGAGAGAGAGAGAAACATTGATCAGTTGCTTCCCATATGCGCCCCAACCAGGGATCAAACCCACAACCTAGGTATGTGCTCTGACCATGAATCAAACCCACAACAATTTGTTATATAAGATGGTACTCCAACCAACTGAGCCGCCCAGCCAGGGCTGGTTAGGGGCACTGTGAACAGCAACAGGATGAGTTGCTAGCAATTTCAGTTAGTTGTAAATTTCCCAGTGAGCATTTAGACAAATATCAAAAATTATGCTACAAATCCAGTATATGTTTGAGCATCTGTTGGGCAAAGAAATGGCTTGGATTCTTTAAAAATGTCAGTATCATAAAAGACAAGTGTTGGGAATTGTTATAGATTACAGGAGACTAAAAAGACATGTCAGCTAAATGCAATCCTTGATTCTTTATTGGATTTTGGGTCAGAAAAAAAGGGGAAAAGTTATAAAGGATATCATTGAGATAATTGGGGAAATTTAAATTATGAACTATATATTAGATAATAGTGCTGTATTAATATTAAACTATCCAAGTATAAGAATTATACTCCGATAATGTCCAAAAATGTCCTTTTTTTTAAGTGATATATGCTGAAATTTGTAGGGCTAAAGTGTAAAAATATCTGTAACTTTCAAAAGACTCAGAAAAAAAGTGGTGTGTGTATTTGTGTGTTCATGCAGAGGAACAGTGCATAGAGTTACAAGGCAAATGGGAGGAGAAAAATATCTAGGCCTCTAGTCCTCTGTCTGGAAATAAAACAATAGGATGTGAGATAAGACATGAAAGTCCTCATCTTCATTGCTGAGTTTCAAACTCTCTGCTCAGAGCCAGCCCTGAAAAACTGATGAAGGAAGTCAAATACCTGCTCTGGGCTCTTCCAATGACTGAACCCCCTCAACCTTCCAGTTACAGCATAGATGTTTCTCCACCTCAGTCATTCTGTATCAGAAAGTACTGTGTAAATCTCATTAACACTTTCTCAGTTTCTGAATTTCAAATGTAGTTCTTCTATATATCTTTATTCCTTATCATGTCCTACTAGACCGTACGTTCTCTGAGGACATGAATAATGCCTCTCCCACTTACCACTCTCCTTCCAGCGTCTCACCCAAAGCCGGGCCCATAATAAGCACTAATAATATGTTTAGAGTTAATTAATGCCCCTTTCACTCTTTCTTTGCTACTGCCTGGTAATCCCAGGTTACTTCTCACATTCACTAGGTGACAAGTTATTTCCTTTATGCTACCAGGTGGAAACACCCACCACACATACCGGTATCAGAGACCCATATCATAGATGATTACTTGTTCTCACAGCTAGATTTTCCCTAGAGGTTAGCAGAGTGTTTATCCATAATAGAAAGTGTGCTGGTTGAATAGTATCCCTCAGATACTCATGTTCACCTGAAACTCAGAATGCTACCTAATTTGGAAATAGGATATTTGCAGATATAATAAGTTGAAAATAAAATCATACTGGATTATGGTATGCCCAAATCCAATGACTGGAGTCCCTATTAGAAGAAAAAAACAAAACAGACAAAGATACAGAGGGAAGAATGCCACGTGAAGATGCGGATAGAACCTGGATGTACAAGACAAAGAACACCAAGGATTCCTGGCAACCACCAGAAGCTAGGAAGAAGCAAGGAAAGATTCTTCGCTAGAGCTTCCAGTGAGAATACGGCCCTGCTGACACCCCGATTTTAGACTTCTAGCCTCCAGAACTGAGAGGCAATAAATTTCAGTTATTCTAAGCCACCTGGGTTGTGGTAATTTGTTACGGCAGCTTAGGAAATGAAAACAGATGGTTTGAATGGATAATTGTAAAATGGAACTAATATGTTCAGATATGCCCTTCCCAGGTAAGTCTCCACTCTAGGCCTATAAACCTACCACAATAGCTGGCCCTATGAGTCAGTTGTACAGAAACTGACTGCAATGGAAAGAGTTTTGATCAAGAGTCCCCGGCCTACCAATGTGTTAAATAGGAGTGGACAATTTATTTGACATCCCTCTCAGAATTTTTGCATTTTAATAGGATACTTAGTCATTCAATATTCATAGGTCCCTTTTCTCACAAGAGTTCCCTGAGTGCACGCTATGTCAGGCATTGCTACAGGTCAGCCAGAGAACTACTTTAGGACACAGAAGCAGCTTTCTCTGAATGTTTCAAATCACAAGCTAGAGATCTTCACCTACTCATTCAATGAACTCAAAGAACTTATTGGATATTCTGTCTGGGGAATCAACAGCATGTATATCTTCTATTAAAGAAGAATATGCTCCGTCTAGAAAAGTTATTCTCTGTGTAAGCACAGTCTGGGGAGATATAAACAAAGAAGAAGGGGGAGGGAAAGTCGCCAGTCACATAACCAGTCAGACAGGGTTAGGCTAATCAGTGCTGGAGAACCTCACAAGACATTCTGTCCTGCATTTGCTCCTAGCCCTCTGGCCTCCTGTTTTCTACCTCCTTTAAAGGCCCATCTTCCTCTGTCCATTTTGCAGATGTTTATATTCTTCTCCATGTTGTCCTGGGTGCTCTTCTCATCTCATTCCACATACTCTCCCTGGATGTTCGCATCTAGTTCCATTGGTCTCAATTGCCATGCAACCTTTACTGTGAATCAGAACTTCTTTCTAAGTCACACATCATTAAATTCAACTGCTTACTAGACAGCTCCCCTTGGATATTCCACCGATATCTCAAATTTGACACTTGTAAAAACCCAACAAAATCTGCTCTTCTATCACTATCCACCATGCTGCTAAGTGAGAAACTTCAGTGTAATGAGCTTAGTAATGTTTAACATTGTACTTCTTTTATTTATTCTGAATTTAGTTTTTTTGTTCCTCAAGAGCAACACAAGTTTGAGTTCTTTCTAACTTGATGAATACATACATTTTGGCCTACCATTTCAATGATCTATCATTTCTATTTGCAGAGTATAATCCTAATTTTCAAAGCCCACCTCTATTTTTGAGGGCTTTAATAATTACCTAGATCTTCTCCAACTCTTTTTGCAAAAGTCTAGGAATAACTTAAATGTCTAGCAATGGAGCCTGGTTACCCAAATCATGACATATTAATAAGATCACATACTAAAAATCATGTTTTAGATGAATATTTAATAATCTAATAAATGCTTACAATTTAATATTATAAAAAGCAGGTCTTAAAACTATACAAAGCATGGTGGTAACTTTTGTTTAAAAAATAAAAAAAAGCATGACTGCAATAGCCAAACAAATATTGCAGACAGAACAACATACAGCTTTACTCATTCTTGAAACCAAACTAAAATGCAATTCCATGAAAGAAATAAAGATGTTAAGAGAGTGGTTACAGGTGGCAACCTAAGAAATGAGGTCAGAGAAGACCTCTCTGAGGCAGCAATATGAGACCTGTTATCAAACAGGATGAGAATGAGCCATTTGTGTGAAGAACTGGAAAGAGAGAACTCTTCCAGGTCTGGAGAACAAGTGCAAGGGCCCAGCCAGAGTTGGGAAAGGGCTTTCTGTGTTTAAGAAATAAAGACTAGGAGAAGGCTTTGGTGGATTTTAAGTTGGACAGTGACATGATCTGATTTACATTTTTGTCTCTTGCTGTGGTAAGGAAGTCTATCGGATGATGGCAAGAATGGCAACAGGTGACCAGCGAGGAAGCCATTCCTATGTCCAAGTGAGAGATAATGTAGTTTTGCACGGGGGGGACCACTACTGAGATGGAGAAGTTTGAGATATATTTAGGTGGTATAATTTGATGATATATTGAAATGGCTGATGTTTATATTTAAATATATTTTGGTGGTATATCCTATTTGATCAATATGACTTAGATTTTGATGTTGAAATAAGAAAATCATGTATTTTTTAGCCTAAGCAATGTAGTGAAGGCTGTGTTAGGGATAATATTTGGATACTTAGTATATCTATTATGTTGAGCATAAATGAGGTGCCCTTAGGAGGGGGCAAAGAAGCACTTAAAAAACTACATCACTCACTCTTATGTCTAGATGTATAGATTACAAATTACCTGCAATTTTCTAGTTGAGAAAAGAGTTATTTGAAGGGGAATTAGTTATGCAAATAACTAAGTAGCCATGGTTTTTAAAGGAGAGTGTAACAATAACTTTAAAAATCTGTTTTAATACAATCTGCCTCACTACTTCCTAAAGAGAACATGTCTTTGGAAAGTGGATGGATCATTTTGAAAAAGGATCTTAGGTTTTCTGCAGTAAAGGACCCAACTCACTGACCTTTGCTCCTTGGGACTCAAAGTTAAGCACACTTGGAAGAGTGAATAGAGTGGTCCTGTTCAAAGTTCAGGAGCTGAAACTATCAAAGAGATCCCTGAAATAACCTTAAGGAAAGGACAAGTAGATGGTGGCATCCTGGCTATACTTGCTACACTTGCGGAATGATCCCCATACTCTGTGAATAAGGCTAGTCGTGATGACATAGTGAAGGGACACACAGGAGGTTTTGTTGTGATGAACAATGGCAGAATAACGGAGCGCAAGCTAAGAGAGCTAAATGTTCAAAGCCCAAGTTCAGATCCCCATTGTGAGGCTGCCAGGCATCCAGACCAGTAAGAACATCACAGAGAGTAGAAAGGGATTTGTTGGACTTTGGGCACAGTCTTCATAGTGACACGGGGCACCAGCCAGAAGCAATGGCAATCCTGAGCTGACCAGTCATTTCAGATCGCTTTACACCCGGAATGGGCAGCAGGAAAGGCCCTGCCCATCAACACATCCTCTCTGCACTAAGAAACTTTATTCCTGGCATGCTTGGTAAATTGGCCAGAAGAAAGGAGAGGAAAGTTGCCTAGGTGAATGGAGAAGATTTCAAAACAGTTAGATTCACTCTCAGTGACAATAGGCTCTCTAGATATACTCATGTCAAGCTGGTTCCAAACCTGCGTTGACCACAGACCGTCCTCTCTTCACTTGAGTGCATGCACCTTCCATTTCTGGAAAAGTCATTGTAAAATCCTTATATTGGTGTTCATGTTCTGTCAGATAGAAGTCTTTGGTTTTTAGGATTTTTAATTCACTTTCAAATATTTAATACCCATTCATACTATTAGCAAAGTCTCTTTCTTAAAAGTTTCCAAATGTCTAACCTTTCTCTTAAGAAAAATAGGCCTTTTTTTCAGGAGAGAGGAAAAAATTTACTTTTCCATAATACATGGCATGAGTCATGGTAAGGGCGTGAATAATTTGTAGACATGTTGCTATTGAGTCATCACAAATGATACAAAACCGCTTGAATACTAATGAAACCAGACTCTTTAAAATCTGTAAGAAATAAAAATATTACTATTTTTATATTTAACAAAGCTCAATTTCAGTTTTACCCTAGAAGAGACATGAGGGCTAGATAGCAGCAATTCTCATTCATAGATGAGAAAGCTTGTTTCCTAAGGAGCCAAGCAAGATTTACAGCAAAGAGAGAGTATTGGTGATATAACATGGACTTAAATACAAGTATTGTCATTCCTTATCCAATAGATTCCTTTTCTTTACAGTAGATAAAATACTATATTTCAAAACAAACTGGCCCAACTGTAACTAAAATACTCAAGGACTTTGTAATTTTAAAGGTTTTAAGCACTATGACTGATGGGTTTGATGGTACATTGGAATGCTGGTGATTTATTATATGATTTACGTGCCCATCTGTGCAGCTGGGCAAAAACACAGCTGATGAAAATATCAGCTGTCCAGCTGTTTTTCCTACTCAATAGATATCATGAGGGTGGCTTCTCTGGCTGCCATCACCACTCCAACAAACGCATGTCTGTCAGAAAGACCCTTCATCTCCATAGTCTCCTGAAAAAGCAAGCTCAATGACACTGGTCCTTAATGCTGAAAAAGATCCCAGCTATTTTCTAGGCTAATTGCAACCTAATGAGCCCTGACAATGGTTAAAGAAGTCATTCTCTCAAACTTTGCATCACTTTGTGTAGGGGGCCTCTTTGAGCGGCATCAGGGACTGTAGACCCACACAAGCTGGGGCCTGAGAGAGGCTCCGTAAGTCTTGGCTGGAACACTGGTAGTGCGGTTGAGGGGCAGGACCTGATAATGGCTCCAAGGGCTGCCGAGGGAAATCAGGCCTAGAAGTAACTTACACTCCTTGAAGCAAGCTTTGTTTCTCCCTCAAGCTCTGTTATTCTCACACCAGATAACCAGCTCACGCTGGGAAGGAAATTTACATTATTCATGGATCCTGACCCAAAACCCATTTGGTGCCATTATGTTTACACTCATCTCAGAACCAAGCAATTTGGTGTGTTTCCTGCCATTTGTCTTCTTCAGACATCACCTATTCTCTGTAAACATTAATATACTGATGTAATTAGACTACCTATACATTCCCACTACCTATCCCCTGCTGGTAACCCTCTCAATAAAAGCCATTGAGGGCGGGGGGGGGGGGGGGGGGGGGGAGGGGCTTAGGGCATTCCCCTCTAGAGCAAATCACCTTCCCCTTCCCTTTACAGACAAATGGTGTCTGGAATGATTCTTTCATCCACAGCGAATCAGGGGACTTCACGGGCCGGAGTTCCCCATAACTTTGCCTTACTTCCCAGTTAGCTGGTCTGGGACAAAGAAAGGCTATGGTCTGGTCCCTAAAAGGAGAAATGAGTTATGCAGTACCAAAATTGCTTCCCCTCCTTTCAGGTGCTGCTTAGCTACTTTACCCACTCTCCATGGCTCTGAGACCACTGACAAGCCTGGTGACCATAAGAAGTGAAACAGCAAACTTAGAGATAATTTCCAGGGAATCTTGCTTAGTTTTAACATGATTCACTTGAGCAATATGGACCTTTAGCAATTCTACTACCTATTCTTCCCATTGATATAGTTACTTACTAAGTGGCAGGCATTGCTTACATACTCATATTCAGGTATAAACAAGAGATAAAGGGAAGGAGATAGTGAGTTATTGTTGACTGGTAAGTAGAGCCAGAAGAAAGGATTGCAAATGTGTAAGGTATTTTTTTGTACTGTGCTATAGACCTAGTGGGTATTCAAACTTCTGAATACATTTATTTATTGCCTTTAACCATGATTTGGACACACAATGGACACTTGAAGAGCTATGACCAGGAAAGCATTGATTTCATAGCTGTTGACCCTTTTACATGCCTTTCAGAGCCATAACTCACAATTCTGACCTAAATGCAAAGAGTACAACAGTATCCTCAAATCAGTATTGTGGGGAAGAAAAGAGAGTGAGGGGAGATATCCTGAAAACATTAGGTTTCCCAGTCTCAGATCTTTGATCTCCTACTCCATCATCTCAGCTGGCTGCCAAGAGGCCTGGCCCAGGGCCCAAGGCTAATTTGCTTCTTTAACTAGAGATTCATGGGAGGCCAAGTAGGGTGTGGTTTAAAAATTTGCACAACCTTTTAAATGCATAATTTCAGAGTAGAGGGACCCTTTCTGTCAGTGCCTTGGGAAAAGGCCTGGTTGTCCCACTCTGGTTTGGGGTCTGAATTTTCTATTTTTGTGGTAAGAACAGATAAGATCTACCCTCTTAACAAATTTTTGTGTACAATGAGTATTGTTAACTAAAATCACAATGATGTACAGCAGATTTCTAGAACTTATTCATCTTGTACACTGAAACTTTATACCCATTGAATGGCAGCTCCCCATTTCCTCCTTCTTCCAACCCCTGAAAAACACCACTTAACTGTTTCTATGAGTTTGACTAAGACACCTCATATAAATGGAATCACAAAGCATCTAGGCTTCTGTGAATGCCTTATTTCACTTAGCACAATGGCTAGGTTCATCCATTTTGTCACATACAGTAAGTGGATTCTGATTTTTACCATAAAATTGTAAATGACTTGAGGCTAGCCCCTAAATGCTATGTATCTGGTAAGCATATGTATAAAGCACTCCATCAACAATGGATTAATTCCTAGTAATCACAGGAATTGTTAATGATAAAGATTCTTCCAGAACAAACATATGCATCTGTCAGGGAGAGATTTTAGAAAATTCAAGCAAAAGACATTTTACTCTCAGTTTCTCTGAGCTTCTTTTAACTCTTTTTTTTGTTGGGGAGGATGATACAGTTCTAGAGGCTTCTCTCTAAATGTCTCCCTGGCCCATGACAATAATAAGTGAATAATATTCGAATGGTGCTTTTAATTTGCAAAGGATTCTAACCTTCACTGTCTCATCCCACCTTCCCTGGGAAAGCAGCTGATGATGGGCCAAAGACTCAGAAAAGTAATGATTTACCCAAGGTCACCCTCCAAATCCCAGGCTCTTTCAACTATATCCTAAAGCCTTTTATGTTCTTCCATTTTAACTTCAGGTACTTCTTATTACTTGAAAAGTAAACTATGATGTGGGCAATAATGGTTCAAAAATGTTATAAGTAATTAAATTAATTAAAATTAAGTTCATGTTAGTTATCGTTTCTCCCCTACTGAGTCTTGTGCATAGAACTGTCACTCCAAGCAAAATGATTAGCATAACCATAAAACACAAGTGTAACCCTAACTAGCTATCTCTTTGCTTTTTTGTTTTTAGTATGTTAAAATTTACATACAGACACGATAGATATGGGATACCAATAATGTAGAAAGATAGTATTGGAGGCTGAATTGTGCCTCCACCCTCAAATTCATATTTTGAAGTCCTAATCCCCAAGTACCTCAGAATGTGACTGTATTTGGGGATAGGGTCTTCCAAAAAAAATAAATTAAAGTGAACTCATTAGAGTGAGCCCTGATCCAATGTGACTGATATCCTTATAGAAAGAGAAAATGTGGGCACTGACACATGCAGAGGGAAGACGATGTAAAGATGCAGGGAGAAGACAGTCATTTATATAAGAAGTCATTTATATGCCAAAGAGGCCTCAGAAGAAAGCGACCTGAAGACACCTTCATCTCAGAATTCTAGCCTCCAGAACTGTGAGAAAATTAATTCCTGTTGTTTAAACCCCCAGTATGTGGTACATTTTTATGCCCAAGTGAAATAATAAAACAGCTAAGACTTAGTTGCTTGTATAGATTAGAAATATAACTGACTTTTAGTACAATATATGGATATTGAGATACAATTGCCCTCAATTTTTAAAAAGATGTGAGTATCTATGTTAATCATGGGTTATGTTTAATATGTTTTGAACAGAGACATTACTCATCAGGCAATCATAAATGCATAAATACTCACACGCAAGTTAAAATGACACACACAATGATAATGCTATACACCAAATGGGCATTCAGATTTTCAGGAGATAAATTTTAGATGAGAGTAAGTTTTCACTAATGTGGTATGATTTATGCTAAGTAGTAAGAATGGGTAAGTTTTCATGTAAGTAGCTAAGGGACAGTATAAGGAAAAGGTTATGAAAGTGAAAAGTCATAGAGGACACAAAACAGGACAATTTAGCTGGAGCAGAAGAAGTGATGCACCAAGTCAATTTAGTTTCTGGGAAGAGAGAACTGAAAAAGAATGCGGAATAATCTCACGGCGAGGAGAAGACGTGAGGATGAGCCGAGACCATCCACTGGCCTCAACTCGGAAGTCAGTCTATTACCCTCTCAATAAGAACAGCACGGTGGTGACCTAATGCTTCATCCTGAGACTACCTTTTGCATTTATTGAATCCTTTGCCAGAAATACCCAGGGAAACAGATGTCTTTGTCTGTGACAGTGACCTCCCGGGATCACATGGGAGGCTTTATTCATTGCCCCATGGACCGCCCATCCTAGAGAGAGTCAAACAGAGTCTGCAGGGAGTATTCTCAACCTTGGCTGCACATTGCAATTATCCATAAAGCTTTAAAAATTCTGATGCCCAGGTTACAGTCCAGACCAATTCAACCAGACTTACTGGTAGTGAGAGCCAGGCATCAGTATTTTTAGTAGCCTTCCCAGGTGATTCTTCCCAACCAGCCCATGAGAGCCTCTGATCCTGAAAATCGAGTGATCTATCTTGTGTTCCTCAGTTAGTTTTCTCTAATCCCTAAGAAAAAACAAACGAGTTTCTCTTATTTTCCTCTCTTTCCCGCAAAGAATTTCGTAATTTAGCTAAATTTACTTCCCAATTTGGCAAGATAAAAAGGGTGTGTTTTACACAGGACATACAACATAGGGAGGGGGTCCCACATTAGACTAGACATCAAAGTCCTTTAGTAACTATAATATGATGTGGTGAGTTTAGGAAATAAAGTATTGAAAAATAAGATAGATATAGACCAGATTATAGAGGAGCTAGTTCTTCAGTTGCAGAGCCAATGGCCTTGGGAAAAAAGTAAGTCAGCAGGATATTGACAAGATCAAGACTAGATTTTAAGGAAATTATAAAGAAGAGAGCATAAAACAGAAAGAATATAAAAGGCAGTTTAAAGGAGGAACAATTGAACTTGCCTGATAGACTAGAAATATGAGAAAGTTGGGAATTGAAGATGTGATTCTGAGGTTATAAGCCTAAGTCATAGAAAGAAACTATAGAAATGCGTAAATGAAGAGAAGGGGCTAAATTTTCTTGGGGGGAAAGTTGAGAAGGGAAGAGGTTTAAACTGGGTTTTAGACTTAGATGATAACGTGACATTTAGAGAGTAAGGCCAGTGAGTCTTTCTCATCTTTGTGGCCCCAGTACCTAGTATAAAATTTAACACAGAGTGGACATTGATTAAATGATGTTGAGTGAGAAAGTAGTGGTAGAACTGAAAGACTGAGGAACATGCCAGGATAGGAAAAGTCAGAGCCAATGGAAAAGTGGGGGTGGGAATAATATACTTCATAGTTAAGCGTCTGATATTATGTCCAAATGAAGCCATAATGCTGTCATCAGTTTTGTATCTGAGTTGAAAATGTTAACCTGTCGAGTGTAAACTTTTAAAATATATCATAGTATGTACAATCTTGTTTAGCATTTCTATTTTTTTTTTAAAGTGGCCTGGGCCTCTCTTGATATCTGAGAGTCCCCAAGAATAATCTTGTTAAGTGTATGTGTTAGCTAGTAACTTTTAAATTGTGTTGCTAAGAGATGCTTTGAGAGTTCAGCGGAATTCCCTCAGGGACCACTTTAGAAAGGATGGCAGAGATATTTGAGCTGAGCCTATGAGCCTGTGGACCTACAGCCCCATCCTTACCTTAATTCCAAGCTTTTATTGTTTCATTTATTGGCACAAGTAAGGCTTTATTTGGAAAAATAAATAAAGGCAACATTTTAACTTTTTCACCTAGTGAATAAATGTGAAACTTACATGCTAGGGAAAAAAGAGAAAATGAGTAACAAGATTAACCATGAAGACTTAGCTGAAGCCAGATAGCCAAAGTTGGCAGCAGGCCAAATCAGCAAGGTCCAGTTGGCAGGGTTGGTGTAAGAGGATCTTAAGGAGAACAGGGAATCTGAAGACAGGGTAGAAGAAAGTGAGTGGCATACTTTGAGTGTGGAGTCCAGATTTCAGTCCATCTTTGTCACTAACTGGCCCTATAGCTTGGGTATGACACTTAACCTCTTTGGCCTCAGTTCCCTCTTTTGCAAAATGAGGTCATCGGTCTAAATGACTTCCATGACCTCCAATGTCTGCTCAAAGATTTTGCGATTCCAGGGAACTAATGACACAGCATGAGTGACTGACAATAATTTCCAGGCTACACATATTTATTCTTTATGACCAGAAAAAGGTCATTGTTTGCAGGGTATGAGAGGCAAAATGGAGAGGTGAAATGTTTAGGAGTTTGATATTGGAGTATAGAGTACTTAGCTAGAATAATACTAGTTAAATTAATTAAACAAAGAGGCCATTATACTGAGATGGCTCTGATGCTATGGTGGCCTACATACATAAACCAAAATGTAGGCCTGTAAGTGCTCATGATTATGAAATTGAAACCGAACAACCAATCACAAACACCCAACTAGGCTTCAAATTATAGCCAATCAGTCATTTTCTAATACTTTGCTTCTGCTTTTTCTCCACGAAAATATTTCGCTTGGCTTGGCTGGTGTGGCTCAGTGGACTGAGTGCCCACCTGTGAACCAAGAGCTTGCCAATTCGATTCCCAGTCAGGGCATACGTTGGGTTGCGGGCCTGGTCCCCAGCTCGGGGCTCACAAGAAGCAACCGGTCAATGTATCTCTCACACATCCATGTTTCTCTCCCTCCCTTGCTCCCTCACTTTCCCTCTCTATAAAAATAAATAAATAAAATCCTAAAAACAAAAAACAAAAAAAAAACCCCAAAACTCCCTGAGCTCCTGTCCTTAGTGGACTCCTAAATAATTCTGGTTTAGTATGACTTGATTTGAATCAGTTTTTGCTCAAATAAACTCTTAAAAATTTTAATTGCCTCAGTTTATCTTTTAACATAGCTAATATTGTCTGTGCATTAAGTACTGATATTGTATTAAGGAGTTTACCATTAACACGGCATTTCATTCTCACAACATCTCTATCAGGAAAGTACAATTGTTAGTTATTTATGTGTGTATGTATTTATTTACTTATTGTTATTCCCATTTGAAACTTGAGGAAGACAGACACCTACTCAGTGTCCTTTTATGATGACGATGTTAGTAGTATTGACAATGTTAGTGTTGGTTATAGAGAATTTGTCTTTGAAAGGTAAGTTAACAAACCAAATCTAGTATTTTAATATTAATTCAACCACACTTCTGATACAATTCGACAAGGAGCTCTGCTGTTAAAAAGAAACTATGAAAAAATGGAAGCATTTTTCAGAGAAGCTCAAAAACTTTGAATGGTGCTTTATCAATTAGGTGGCAGTGTAGGTGGCAGGATTGTCCAAAATACTTCATATTGTCTGTTCTTCATGGTAACGTATAAAGTAAGTTAGCAAAAATATAATAATAATATCTTATATATAAAACATTTAAGAGTACAGAGTACCTTATTTCATAGCTATTATCTCAGTTAATTCTTATGACTCTACAAATATTAACATCCCCATTTTAGAGATCTCAAAACTGAGGTTTATAAAAGTTAAACGTTTTTGCCCAAGGGTGATACAACTAGCAAGTAGAATCAAATTTTAATCTTCAGACTCCAAGTCCCATGCACTTTCCATTACACTACAATCTACTCTGTTAAAATGCACATTTTATATCACTGTAAAATATAGTAGCTATTACCTGTTGGAGTAGAATTGGCTAGTTTTGCCCCCTAGAGGATAAAATTATATCCTTTCCAAAGATTTGGTGGCTAGCAGTAAGAACTCGGAATTACAATATTAAAATCGTGATAGATATTGATTAAAATATATGGTTAGCACTTTAAAAAGAGGCAAAAATAAACTCAAATGTAAGATTTCTTATAATTTAGGGCTGTGAGCACAGTTAGGTGCACTTCTTAGTATATACGGAATTGGGTCCTCTTTGAGATGACATTCTGATGTTTTGGGGATTGTAAAGTTACGCATTATAAATCAGCCCAAGAGCATCATTGGTTTGTGGTTAAGCTGCTGGTAGTTGTGATATTTAAAGAGCTTAGTTTTCTTGATCTCAGGGACAAAGCTTATATACAACATGTTCTTTAAACTAAACCCTCACAGATCTGGGATTTCCTCTGATTCTACAGCTAACTACCTGTGTGACCTTGAGAAAATGCATTAACCTCTGGTCTTAAGGTTCCTCAACTGTAAATGGGGCAGTCATTCCTACATCATTGAATTGGCTTGAAAATTAAATCTGAAAGTGTAAACAAAGCAGATAGCAAAGGATTTCCACTAAAAAATATATTTGTTTTCTCTTTGAGAGACTTGCAAGCGTTGCTATACTAGGCTTCACATGCCAAAGAACAAAACAACAACAACAAAATCCAAAACAAAAACAATAACCCCTTCATCTCTTACATCTTACATTAAAGAGAGGGCTGTTTAGTGCCTCCCCTGTACCTGTTCACAGCCAGGAACTACGCAGGGGCCCAGTAAACGTTAGTTGAATTAAACTGAAATCAAATTACCCTCTTGTCCTGGGTCTCAAGTGTTTAATTAGAAGCATACCGTAGCCCAAATCTCATGGGCTAGTATTCAGCCAACATATCAAAGCACGTCGTCCTTGCAGCATCCCTCCTTCGTCTCCAGGCCCAGCTTTTTTTGTCATGGTTCATTCCAGCTGAACTAAAATTTCCCCAAACATGACTGGAGCAATGGGCCGAAGCTAACAAGATTAAGTTTAATAGGGATAAATGTAAAGACATACTTCAGTCCAAAAAGAATCTTGTACAAGTACTAGATGGGGAATATGGGGATTAGCAGCAACATGTGTGAAAAAGACTTAAGGGTTTTAGTTGATATTAAGCTCAATTAGTCAACAGTGTGCTTTTGCTAACAGGCAAGTTGATGTGAACTGAGCCTGCATTAACTCCTGCCCAAGCCTGGTGATTACCCCACTGCTCCAGTTCTTTAGATTTAGCAGAATCTCCAGGAAGGCTAATTACAATTCAGATTACATTCCCATCCCCCAGAGTTTCTGATTCAGCCTTTCTAGGGTAGGCCTTGAGAATTCACATTTCTAACAAGTTCCCAGGCTGGTGCTAATGTTGGTCGCTGCGTTATACTTCAGAACCATTGCCTTCCTCTATTCTGCGTTTTCAGGTAACAGTAGCACTTCTAGTAGCAGTATAACAAAGAGATTGAAAACAGAGGAGGAAAGGAAGAAAAGGAAATGAATAGTTGTTAGGTGCTGTAGTAATACTGGTAAAATTAATACTACTATTTAGGAAGATGCCGGAGGAGTGAATGAAAGTCACACTGACCTCCTCCTAGGACCAAGCTGGAATTACAACTAAATTGTGAAGAGATCACCTGGAACAGACAACTGAACAATAGCAAGAAAGGAGCCTTATAACCTTGGACAGACAGAAGAATCAGCTTTAGCACAACCTGACTGGTAAGGAGTGCAGTGGAGACTCGAGAAGGCTGGCTGGGTGCCAACAGGCAGCAGCGCCAGAGGGATATTTAAGAGGCCAGTCGGATCCCCCTGAGAAGAACGGGGTCTAAACCATAAGTGGAGACACCCAGTGTACAGCATGAGAGCTCAAAAAATGCACAGATAACAGCCAGCTGCGAAAAACGGCAGGGTTGCTCTCGGCCATAGACAGGTGGCTGGATATGCAAAGAGCTGATTAAAGGGCCAAAATATAAATTTTTATTTGCAGCCACTTATTCTGTGCTCCGGCAAAGGTGGGGTCAGAGTGGGCTAGAGGTGCCTGAGGACAGACAGGAAGGAGGTTTTGGGGAGAGAACTGACGGAGTAGCTGGTGGGAACCAACCGTATGGGAAAATATATTTGCCAATGATACCTCAGACAAGGATTTGGTCTCCAGAATATGTAAAGAACTCACATGACTCCACTCCAGGAAGACAAACAATCCAATTAAAAAATGGGCAAAGGACCTGAACAGACACTTCTCCAAGGAGGACATACAGAGGGCCCAGAGACATCTGAAAAGATGCTCAGCATCACTAGCCATCAGAGAAATGCAAATTAAAACCACAATGAGATACCACTTCACACTGGTCAGAATAGTCATCATAAACAAATCAACAAACAACAAGTACTGGCAAGGTTGTGGAGAAAAGGGAACATTAGTACAGTGTTGGTGGGAACACAGACTGGTCCAGCCACTGTGGAAAACAGTTTGGAATTTCCTCAAAAAACTAAAAATGGAACTGCCTTTTGACACAGCGATTCCACTGCTGGGCTTATACCCTAAGAATCCCAAAACACCAATTCAGAAGAACCTCTGCGCCCCAGTGTTCATTGCAGCACAATTTACAATAGCCAAGTACTGGAAGCAACCAAAGCGCCCATCAATAAATGAGCAGATCAAAAAACTATGGTACACAATGGAATACTACGCAGCAGAAAGAAAGAATGCCTACCCTTCGCAACAGCATGGATAGAACTGGAGAGCATTATGCTAAGTGAAATAAGCCAGAGGGTGAAAGACAAATACCATATGATCTCTCCTATAAGTGGAACCTACTCAACAAAACAAACAAGCAAGAAAAATATAACCAGCAACATTGAAAGAAAAAACAAACCTACAGTAAAGGAAAAACAAACATACAGTAAAAAATAAAAATTGGTTCTTAAGAGATTACAGAGTCTAAAAACTAAAATAACAGTTAAATACAATTATAATAGTAATAGTGCAAGTAGTAGTAATATATACCTATTAAATTCCCCATTAAAAGAAAAATTCCAAAAATCTTTGGCACTTATGAAATTATTAACAGGATAGAAAGGATTATTTCATATAATATACATTAATATTTAAGTTGCCCCCAACATGCCTTTTTCATAACTCTTTTTTCTTAACTGCTTTTGATAACAAGGATCACAATATGTTTAGAAGTTTGCTTTTCTCAGTGCCATAACTTGGTTTGAAATTCAGTTAAATGCCTTGGTTTATCATAGGAGCTCACCAATAAGCAAAAGAGCCAATGCCTTTTAAAGACATTAATTAGGAAAATTATAATAAAATTAATTCACATGGCACATGTGTTTTTAGGACTTGGGAGAACTACAATGACAGTGAGCTAAGAGTTCTAATTAAATTTGGAGACACTCTTATAGAATTATTGTTAGAATTTTCCAGGGTTACTAATACATGCTGTTCTCAAATTAAGTGTGGTGTAGAAGGTACACAAAACCCACTTGGCTCAGGAATACAAAACTGCACACACACTAAAGATGGGTGACATACCCACTACATTTTTATACTCATTCCGAGAGAGAATATAAGTTATTTAATTCTCTCACTCTGTTCCCAGGGACAGTAAAGTAATACAAGTCAAGGATAAACTCAAGGATACAGCTGAGCCTCCAAGATAAGGAGAGGGGTGGAGTTTGGGGCAGGAGGAGTGAAGGAAGCAAGTTCTCTAACTCATGAAGATCTATTCTTATCCCTCCATTGCTTTGGGAGTGAAATGGGGAAGAGGGGAAAGGTCTAGAAGAGACTACTCAGACTTGCCTGGTGGGTGGTCCTCAAGTAAAATGCGTGCAAGAATTAAGTTCAAGTAAGGGAAATCAGAGGGATGTGGGAAAAGCCCTAGTGATAAAATAACGTGGGTGCATTTGACATTTCTCCCTCATTCCCAAACACTGTGAGGGTAGACGATTGCACAAAACTAAGAGTGGGGCTATGGCTTTTAAAAACAGACAATCAAGTGGGAAGGAATGAGAGAGTATCTTTCTAGAATTAATTATTGATGTTTTGTTAAGAAACAGCTCTACCCAACACATCTCTGATGTTTTCCACTGTGGTATGGACAGGTATTACAGGTATACTAAGAAATTACAGAATCATGCTTACATAGCCCTTTCTAGGCTCAGTCACAATTTAGATTTCCAGTGTGTGTCCAGGGACACTCTATTTGGTCAAGAGCCACTGAATACAAAGCCTTGTGGAAGAGGTTCTATATAAATGGAGTGTAACCAAGAGCAGCCTGGGCATCGGACCTGTGCAGCCGGACAAGACCGCCTCCCACAACTTTGTTCAAAGCTCTGCTGTTGCAGCCCTGGCAGTTTTAGCAAGTTTTGAACAAAGGGCTCCGCATTTTCATATTGCATCAGAGGTCAGATTATGTAGTTAGCTGGCCCTGAGTGTAACAATGTAATATTTGGACCACGGATCCCTCCCTTTTGGCAAATCTCTTCTGCCTGGGTACCTTACTCCTCCTGGTTTTGATATTTTACAAAAGAGATAATCGTTCAAAGCAGGTGCTACTCCCAGACGAACTATGTGTTCTATTGTTCTTTAACAATAATTTTAAAATCTTGCAAAGTTCAAATTTATTTAACCCAAAATTTATTTTACACAAAAAAAGAATGCCAGAACTGTAATCCTATAAATATAGTTTATACAGAATGCTTTTTCTTTATATATTGTACATCTGTATTGTATGTAAAGGGCTTTTTACCGAGCAACTGCTTCTGAACCAGAACTAGATACATCCACAAGCATTATGCCCCTATTCACATGCACAATCTATTCAAAAGTGTTTGACTTTGATCTCCATATGTAAAATCCTGCAGATTTGTGGACTGTCCAGAGGACTGAAGTGAGTACTGACTGACTCCTAATTTGTCCTTTCTTGGCTGCAAATGCCAGTGGCAGAGGAACCTCTAACACTGTTTCCTAAGGGATGAAGCCCAAGCGAAATTACCAGGGCTTGCTGATAATTAAAGTAAAGCTGAAATACCAAGCACAGAAAGAGTGGCTTTGTAAGAAAGATATGACGAGGTCCATGCCATAAAACACTGATTTTCCCCCTTTTGTTTTGTGTTATTTTATTTCCTTTAACTGAACTTTTATTTTTTCTTGTTTTAATAATTATATTTTATTGATTATGCTATTACAGTTGTCCTGATTTTTCCTTCTTTCTTCCCTCTACCCAGCATTACCCCACTCCCTCAGGCCATCCCCCCACCATTGTTCATGTCCATGAGTCATGTGTATAGTTTCCTTGGCTACTCCATTTCTATACTGTACTTTACATCCCCATGGCTATTCTGTAACTACTTATTTGTACTTCTTAATCCCCTTACCTCTTCACTCATTCCTCCACATCCTCCTCCTACCTAGCAATCATCAAAATGCTCTCTGTATCCATGATTCTGTCTTTGTTCTTCTTGTTTCTTTAGTTTGTTTTTGAGATTCAATTGTTGATAGATATGTATGCTTCCCATTTTTTCACTCATGATTTTGATCTTATTTGTCTTAAATAAGTCCCTTTAATCTTTCATATAATAATGGTTTGGTGATGATGATAAATGCCTTTAGTTTTTTCTTGTCTGGGAAGCTCTTTATCTGTCTTTTAATTCTAAATGATAGCTTTGCTGGGTAGAGAAATCTCGGCTGTCTCTGCTTTTCATGACTTTGAATATGTCTTGCCAACCCCTTCTAGCCTGCAAAGTTTCTTTTGAGAAATCAGCTGACAGTCTTATGGGAACTCCCCTGTAGGTAACTAACTACTTTTCTCTTGATGCTTTTAAGAGTCTCTCTTTATCTTTAAACTTTGGCATTTTAATTATGATGCATCTTGGAGTGGGCCTGTTTACATCCATGTTGTTTGGGACTCTCTGTGCTTCCTAGACTTGCATATGTATTTCCTTCATCAAATCAGGGAAGTTTTCTTTCATTATTTTTTCAAATACAGTTTCAATTTCTTGCTTTTTCTCTTCATCTTCTGGGACCCCTATGATGCAAATATTGGACCTCTTGAAGTTGTCCCAGAGATTGCTTATACTATCCTCATTTTTTTGTATTCTTTTTTCTTCTTGTTCTAATTGGTTGTATTTTTCTTCCTTATGTTCCAAATCATTGATCTGAATTTGGACTTTATCCATGGTACTGTTGTTTCCCTGTAAATTGTTCTTTATATCAATTAGTGTATCCTTCGTTTCTTAACTGGATCTTTTTTATGCCACTGAGTTCCTCACTAAGTTCCTTGAGCATCCTTATAATCAGTATTCTGAACTCTGCATCTCATCGATCGCTTATCTCCATTTTGTTTAGTTCTTTTTCTGGAGTTTTGATCTGTTCTTTCATTTGGGCCATGATTCTTTCTTTCCTTGTTTTGGCAGCCTTCCTGTGTCTGTTTCTATGTGTTAGGTAGAGCTGCTTTGACTTGTGTCTTGGTAGTGTGGACTAATGTAGTATTTGTCCTGTAGGGTCCAGTGGCATAGCCTCCCCTATTACCGAAGCTGGGTACTAGCGGTGCACCCTTCTTCATGTGGGCTGAGCACACCCTCCTCTTGCAGTTGAGCCTTGGTTGCTGTTGGCAGGTCAATGGGAGGGATTTACCCAGGCCAGTCACCTAGAAGGACTATCTCTGACCACTGACCACCAACCTCTGCCTTCCATGGAGGATCAGCTGTGCAGGGGCAGGGTGTGTTCACTGTGCATGCTGGCCCTGGGGTTTCCTGGGCGGTGCAGGCTAAGGTCAGCCCCAACCGGTGTTTTGACCAGGGCACCCTGCCTGAGCTATAACACAATCTGAGATGGCTGCAACTTGTGCTGGGCTTGGAGATACCCAGGTGAAACCAAGCTGTGAATCTAGGTTGGCTGCTGCTAGTGCCAAGTCTGAGGCTCACTGAGGCTGGCTGTTGGCTTGTTTGAGAGGATTTAGGAAGTTGTGCTGCATGAGCCAAGAGCAGCCATTCATATGGAAAAACAGCTTGGGTGGGCTCTTAATTTGGGTGGGGCAGAGTCTCTGGGGATCTCCAAGGTGGGTCAGTGTTAGCCAGGTTGATGGAGTCTCAGATATGGCACCAGCTGCTGGCTCTGTGGCTCTGTAGGGGGAGGGTTTAGGAAAGGGATGATTGTCCCTGCTCGCCTTGATGCTAGACACTTCAGCTTCTCCCTGTACGCCACTGGTGCCTCTCAAGCTGCTATCCTGCTGCTGGAGCTCAGAGGGAGTGAGTCTGAGTAGGTGAGTCCATGAGTGGGTTCTTTAAGAGGAACTGCCTGGGGCTTCGGAAGTTTCTTCTACCAGTTCAATCCCTCCTGGTTCTTGTAGCCAGAAATTGTGGGGACTTACCTTCCTGGCACTGGGACCCTGAGCTAGGGGGCCTGATGTGGGTCTGGGACTCCTTGCTCCCGAGATATCCCCCCCAAATTTTTATCCACCAAACCTGGATGTGGGACCAGCCCATTCCTGTCTGCACACCTCCTATCAGCCTGGATGGGCGTGGTTTCTGTAATTCCATAGTTTTCAGGCTTCCATTCAACTCAGTTTCTGACGATTCTGAGTGTTGGTTGTTCTATATTTTAGTTGCAATTTTTATGTGGTTGTGCAAAGAGGTGAGCCATGTCTGCCTACACCGTCATCTTGACCAGAAGTCAACTAAGCTAACTTTTGAAGGGTTGTGACTACGGCAGCGTAGAGAACATACACAGCTGTGTCTGCTATGGTGAAGATTTTCTAGCTGCAATAAAAGTTAAAAAATCTATAGGCTACTTCTTTGGAGTGAACAGAGAGATAAATGTGAATAAATGCTGCATTAAAGGTGATGGCAAAAAATAAGAAGCTGAAGGATGAAGCCTACAAAATTAGGATAGTCAGAAACTGTTCATTTGTTCATTTGTATCACACACCCTTTCTATAGAATAATTGTTCAAGTAATTTCAGAAGTACGGTAAAACCCAACTAATGCTTTCAACTTAAAAATATGTGTAAGCAATATGATAGAACTTGCTGTTCTACCTTTCTATTGTAGGTATAAAAAATGACTAATATAAAGATGATTATTGAAAAACAAAGTATGTTAAACCACTTTAAGCACCCTTAGGTGCTTTAGAACTAACCCACACCTCTGTTAAGTACTTGGAATTTTTAACTCTTTCTTTCTTTTAAATTATTTAATGGAGAATTTCCTCTTTATTGAAACAATTTTACTCAACCTTTAGTTGTTCTGCTCCTATTTCAAGTGAGAGATCATGCTGGGTATTGAAAGGAACATACAGAGGTAGGTGCTCTTCCCAACTTCAAGGATTAAGATAGATTGCCAAATGAATATTTCCCAAAGTAAGTGAACTTATAATAGGAGCAGCTTGAGCAGCCTGCTATGAGAGTATAGACACAGTGCATGGGTTTTCAGGTTCTCACAAAAGCTGACCCTGAGACAAGAATATGTATGCTTATGGTTTATTTGGGTATTACAGAAAGCACCATCAGGGGAGCACAAATGATAGGCAAGAAAGCAAGGTAGCCTGTAATAAAAGATGCATTATTGAACAGATTGCTGTTGAGAGCAACTGGGGCTCAATCCTGAGGGGGAACTCTGGGACACAGTACAAAAGATGCCTCAGTTATCCCAACTGAGGTGTGCAGACACCTGGGTGTCTATCCTCCAGCTTGCTTCACTCATTGGTTGAGAGCTACTTTTGGGTAATAAAAACCTGCTCTTGTGGCCTGCCCTGCAGAAGCCCATTTAGTTGGTGTCTATGAGAATGATATTCCTAGATGGAAGGGTAGGGTCTGAATGGTAGTTGCTCTGCAAGAGGAAAATATGATTCCATATAGAATTATGAAAAAAGGCTGCTGGAAGAAGTAGTACTTTAGTAAGACCATACAAGATGCAGATGATATGGGGGCATCACAAGCGAAGGGATTTTTGCCCCCCCCCCACAAGACAGAAATCAGGGAAAGAAGCAAAATAGATTCAAAAGAAGAGGTTTATTGAAAACAATATGGAGGGAAAGGAGAAAGGCAGGGAGATTGATGCACCAAGGGAGCGCACACTAACAAGAGTATGGCTCTCTGAGCTGCTGCTGGCGTCTGGCTTGTATAGGAGCTGGATCCTTCATGCAGTGCATAGTAGATTTCTTTGCCTTCCAGGTTCCTGTCATGAGCTGGTATCCACCAGAGCAGGCACAGAGTGGAGCTCTGCTTTCTAGAAGTTCTTTGCTTTCCAGGTTCCTGCATTGACTGGTTTCAACTGGTACAGGTGCAGAACAGAGTTCTTTGGGGAGTTTCTGAACAGAAACTTTAAACTTATCTAGGAGAGGCTTTAAAAAAATAACTGAAGAGCATTCCCATCCCTTTATGAGAGGCTCAGCCTGTCTCAGAGGAATGGCGATGCTGGCACTAGTAACTGTAAGACTTAAAGGCACAGAGATGGAAAAGGGTGTGTAGTGGTCACAGAAAACAGCCCCTGGGTAAAGGGGGTTTAGTTCACAAGAAAGGGGGGATAGAGGAAAATATGGCTAAGAAGACAAACAGTAATCAGAAAGAGAAGGGCTCTCTAAGTGTCTTGTCTAGCAACTTGAAAATCTCTCCTGTAGGTCGTGAGGAAACAGAATATGTTTGATTACTGGAGTGACATGATTAAATTTTTATTTTAGCAAGATTGCCCCAGAAACTTTGTCATAATGTTGAGGATGGTGTGGAGGAGGGGAATGGAGGCTTATCGTTGTAGCTACGGTGAGACAATGAGCAATGGTCCAAGGAGACTGACAGTGAAAACAGGGAAGCAGCTCAGGTACATGGCACTTTGAGAGAAACTCCCAGAGAAGACTATGTAGAAGCTGAAGAGCATCCCCCAGATTAAGCCTGGTGACCTAGGGTACTGACTGATGTCTTTGGCTGAGGTACTAAGACATAGCAGGAAGACTAGGTTTTGTGGTGTGAATGTGAATCTGTGAGTTTCAAGGTGGGTTGTTAATCTGGAAATGTCTAGCAGGCAAGTAGAAATATGTGCCCAAAGCCTCAAGAGAGAGCTGGAGCCAGAGGTATACGTTTAGGATTCATTCAAAGTTACCACAGAAGAGGATAAAGTGAAACAGCTCCAGGTTGGTCTCCCAGCAAATAGAATTAATGATGTTTTCTATAAATATAATTAAGAACAGTCATTTCAAGATACCCACTAATTAGGATATAGAATTTCCCTATTAAATTTATGTTTTAAATATGAGAGTAAAAGGCTCATGGAGCTATAAAATATAAAAAATTTCCTTCTCTTACTCAATGTAATTCATTTCTATGAATCAGAATTCAAGAATTACAAGTGCAAATGGAGAATAAACAATAACTGCACTGTTCAGATTTGTGAGTGATGACAGCTGAAAATACCTGAACCACTATATCCTTACAACAGTGATTGACTGATTCCAGAAATAATCCAATTGTGTCCCAGGAAGGGGGCAACTAATTTTAAAGTATAAAATAAAGCAATCACCCAATTCACATTTGCCAGGCTCCTCTAATATTCTAAACTGGCCACTTGATTTCTCTTTCCAAAGTCTATGAACCTGGTGCTTTGCACCTCCAAAGTCTCTGCAGAATATTTCTTGAGCAAGTTTAGACCACCTCTTTGCTGTTTTCCTTACTAAAGCTCAGCAGACAATTAATGATGAAGACCTGTGTTGAAGTTTGTGGAGGTCCAATAGATCACACTACTGCCCTCCTTACTTGAGTTTTGAATCAAATGACATCAGACCAATGGAAAACAATACCAAACCTCTATTATTATCATGATCATCATCATCATCCACACCACCACCTTTACCATCATTATAGACAAAGGCCAGGTTAGGAGATATGGCTTAGATAAAGAACAACAGCAGAAATCTTAATTAGACTGTTTTATCCATCAAGTCGCATTCAAAAGTGGACAACCTCAGGCTTTGCCGTGTGGGAACCTACCTTGCAAAACAAACTTCAGGCATGGAAAAGCTGATCAAAATTGATGTTCACAGCAATTTATTATCAAAAGTAAAAGAGAGGGAAAAGAATAGAGCCATGCATGCCCAGTTCCTTGTCCCATACTCACTAATAAGTTATTTATTGTTTAGTCACTTGTGTACTTGAATGCTCCATATCCTGGAGACATGAAACTGTCTGAGATCCCTCTCTTCATTTTCATCTCCCTCCCTTCTTCACCACCCACAAGCTCATAGTCTAGGGAGTTAAGAAGAGTCCAAAACTAGAATCTAGAGTAAGAAAAGCCCTCTCAATCACTTACTCTGACCTGTCAGTACAGAGGTGAAATGACTTGCCCAAAGTCACACAGTTAATTAGAGGAAGATCTTTGGCTAGTAACCCTTAAGTTTGAAGAAGAGATCTAGAAAAACACACCATACTTAATTCCATATTTTTGTTCGCCACGCAAAGGTACCTCTGAGCAGAAACATTAGCCAGATGGTGATAACTTTTTCAAAAAATATCTAACCCAGAGAGGGAACTTAATGAAGCAGCGTATTTTCATATGGCCCTTATTTATTCTGATCAGAACAGTATTTTGTGAGGCCATTGGTTGTGTTCTTTCTTCTACTCTTGAAAGACTCAGTCTTCTCTACAAAGAAAATGGCAAAAGACTTCTTACACCTTTTTGTTTCTGGGGAAGCACCTTCCAACCAGGACAGAGCCATCAGATAGAAGACACTCAATAAACAGAGAATGTTGCTTTAATGAATAAATGAACAAACGAATGAATAAAATTTTTTTCTCATCTGAAATGAGTGCAAGATGAAAAAAATCAGTGCTCTCCCAGTTAAGGCAATTAAAACTCAATAGAGAAATGCATCAATTTACTTCCTAAAAGTGTTTGCCTGAAATAAACACAAATATTAACAATTATCATTCAAATTGACTTGAGAGAATCGAAAGGAAAACCAACAGTAAAGAAACAATAAGACAAAGATGCAACTAAAAAAATAAATTGTTAGAAGAGCCACAATCTTTATGAAGAACAGTCCTGGCAACCCCATGATTCCCCAGACTGACAAGATAACAGCAAGCACTAAACCAACTTCACTCCTAACCAAAATGCTCCCATTCTGAACAACAGCCCCAGAGCATCTGAAGGGCCAGGAACTTTAATATGGTATTCTATTTCAACCTTACAATCATTCCATGATGTAGGCACTCTAAACTCTGTGACAAATTACACAAATCATGCACCTTCACAAATGTTAAATTGAAATAACCAGCTTATGCTGTATAAATCTATCTTGAAGCTTACCTCTTTTTTTCTCCTTTGTCTGAAAAATTTTTTCTTGCTCATTCACATGAGCAAGTACTCATTAAATTAATAAGTACTCAATTTAAAAAGTACTTATTAAGCAATAGGTGGGATAATAAATTGGTATACACAGGAAATTAAAAATTCAGTAATGAAATTAAAAACACAATTCTATTTGAAATAGCATCATAAGGAAAACAATATTTAGGAATGAATTGAACAAGAGAAATGCAAAACTTGTACACTGGAAATTTTAAAACTTTGCTAAAGATGATTTAAATAATTGGAGAGACATTCCATGTTCATGGAAAGAAAAACTCAAAATTGCTAAAATGACCATTCTCCCCAAGATAATCTAGAAATTCAATGCAATTCTTATAAAATTTCCATCAGGGTGTTTTTTTGTTTGTTTATTTTTTTTAGAAATTGGCCAATGGATTCAGAAATTCATGTGGAAATAAAAAACATCTAGAATTGCTTAAACAATTTTGAAGAACAAATTGTAGGACTTTCATGACCCAATTTAAAAACTTACCATAAAGCTATAGTTACCAAGACAATGTGGTACTGGCTTAAAGACAAATATAGATCAATAGGACAGAACTGAGAGTACAGAAGTAAATCTTATATTTATGGTCAAATGAGTTTGACAAAGGTACCAAGGAATTCATTGTGGAAGGAATTCTGTCCAAAAAACGGTCCCAAAATAACAGAATGTCACCCCCCAAAAAACAAAAACAAAACATTACCTTACACCACATGCAAAAATTAATTCAAAGTGGACCATAGATATAAATGTAAGAGCCAAAACAATAAAGCTTTTAGAAGAAAATATAAAAGAAATTCTTCTTGATCTTGAATAGGCAAAGGTTCCATAGATATAATACCAAAGAACAGTGAATACAGGAAAAAAATGATTAATTGGACCTCATCAAAATTGCAAACATTTTCACTTTAAAGTACATCATTAAAGAAATGAAAAGACAAGCAACACACTGGGAGAAAATATTTACAAAAAGCATAACAGATTAAAGATTTGTATCCAGACTATATAAAGAACTCTTAAAACTCAACAATAAAAAGATAAAAAAACTCAATCAAAAAGTGAGCAAAGATATGAAAAGAGAGTTGGCCAAAGAAAATATATGAATGGCTGATAGACGTTTAACATCATTATTCATTAAGGAAATGCAAATTAAAACCACAATGATATATCATTTTGTACCCTCTAGAGTAGCAAGAAAGACAGATGATAACAAAAGTTGGCAAGAATGTGGAAATGGGATATTTCATCCATTGCTGGTGAGAATATAAACAGTTTGACAGTTTCTTAAAAGTTAAACATACAATCCCATACAACCTAATAATTCTACTTCTAGGCATCAACTCCTACCAAAGAGAAATAAAAATATGTCCATACAAAGACTTGCACTAGAATTTTCATACCAACAAATAATGGAAACAAATCCAAATGTCTGTCAGATAGTGAATGAAAACACAAAATATGGTCCATCCATACAGTGGAATATTATTCAGTAATAAAAATGAACTATGTGATGGATGAACTTCAAAACATTATGTGTAGTGAAATACAACAGACACAAAAGATTGCATAATGTGTGATTTCATGTATATAAAATTTAAAAACAAAAGGACACATTTATAGAAAAAGAAAGTAGAAAAGTGAGTAGCTGGGGTTGGAAGTATGCACTGGGATTAACTGTAAATGGGCATGACAAATCTTATTGGGGGGATAAAAATGTTCTAAAACTGATTTATGGTAATGGTTGCATCACTTGATAGAGTTACTAAGAATCTTTGAATTGTATGTATACTTGAAATAGGTAAACTTTAGATGTAAAGTATACCTCAATAAAGTTGTTAAATAAAAAGTAATATAATTTAAAGATAAATTAGTAAAAGCCAATGTATCTTTTGATTCTAGATGATATACACATCATTGACTCAAGCTCAAATCTTTAAGTCATTATTGAAACATTCCTCTTCATAGTCCTACAGGTAGGTATCAAGCAAGGCCTTCCTTGTTCTTCCTGTGATCTTTACTGCATGAACCCACTTATTTTTTTTTCTGAAGCCATCCTACTAATTGAGATTTTCCTTACTTTCTTATTTAATTTTGTTATAATTGAAGGTTTCTGTAATTCTATTTACACCCTGTAGGTTAAATAGCATTAATTACTAGATTAATTTTCCAGTAACATTCATTTTATCAGGTTGCACTTTTTATCCCCAGATCTTTAATTGTTCTCATTGCAAGCAGTATGCAATGCAAACGATGCCTTCCCTGTTTGGACCAACCCTATATTTCCAATTGTATTTTTCACTCTTAGAACAATTCCTTTACTCTATCAGATTGGCTGCCTCATTGTCCCTGATGTTAGTTCCCTAAGGTTGCCATAACAAAATGCTACCAACTAGATGGCTTAAAAAAAAAACCCAGAAATTTGTTCATAAGTTTTGGATCCAGAATCTAAAATCCAGGTATCAGCAGGGCCATGTTCCTTCCTAAGAGCCCAGAGGAGAATCCTTCGTTGCTTCTTCCAGCTTCTGGTGTTGTCAGCAGTCATTGGTGCTCCTTGGTTTACATACACATCAACCCAATCTCTAACTCTCCCTGTACGTGGCCTTCTGCCCTGTGTGTTCTCCTGTTCTCTTCTCTTCTAAAGACAATTGTTGTTAGGCCAACCTTAATCTGGGATGATCTTGAGATCCTTCACTCAATTACATCTGCCAAGATCTTTTATTCAAGTAAGTCCACATTCACAGGTGCCAGGTGGGCATATCTTTTGAGGCGACACCATTCAATCCACTACATCCCCCAAGCACCCTATGTCTTTTTTATACTTTGGCCATTTTATTACCGCACCTGAAATTTCTCTTCCAGTCTCTTTTCCAGATCCTGCTCAGAATCTGAGTATAGCTCACACAGCTTCTCCTAATCAGAACACCTTGTGTGAGTTTTTCTGAACTTTTATAGCACCCACTGTTATTTTCATTACTGCATTGTTCATGTTCATGGGTGTAGGTCCTATTTACCAACTAGATCTTAATCTCTTGTGAGAAGATCTCAAACTCTAAAACAGTGGATATCAGCAGCCAAGAATGAGGATTCACTGTTTTAAAGCACGCATTCTCATCAGGGAGGGCTAAAATTGGTGCCTGGGGCGGGGTGGTGGACAAAAAATCTTAAATCTACAATAGATCAAAGTAAATAAGTAGATATATAGTAGATATATCTATGGTACTAAAATTTCATGACAAGGAGTCAGTTGAAAAATGTCTAAAATGACTTCTTACAGGGGCAATAATTAAAAATATGTTTATACACTTCTCTAAAATATATCAAAGTCACCTGTGGAACTTGACAAACTGCATGTGACCAACTTCCCAGAGATTCTGACTCAGGAGTTTGGGCTGTGGCCGAAAACTCTGTATATTGAGTAGCAATGAACATTTATTGTGTGCTTACAAATATCAAGTACTCTCCTGAGTGCACCCTTGCATCATTTCACCTTATAGATGAAGAAACAGAGGCACAGAGGGCAATTTTGCTCAGCTATTTAAGTGACAAAGGAAAGATTTCAGCCCAGGTATTTCTGGTCAGGTACTTAACCCCTAATCACAGGGCCTCAAGTACAGGAGCTTAAGAACCACTGTACTGGAGGGTAGAAAACATGCTTCATAGTTCTCTTCTATTTCCTTCCATGAAGAGCAGAATGCTTCATATATAGGAGGCCAAAGAGCACTTATTGAGTTAATGACCATGATGCAAGTAAAGAACCAAAGCCAGACAACAGTAGGATTATGGGGCACCTAGATGAAGATCATCAGGACCAGAACTGCTTAGAGTCCATTGGCCGACTTGGTTGAGTTACAGGTAAATGGGCAAAGATGAAGAAGCCTTTGTCCTTAGTCTGAGAGGTGTAGGTAGTACTTAGGAAATCTCCAGTTTATTATGACAATTAACACAGAGTTAAAGCAACAAAAATCTCAAAACATTAGTTGTTCATTGTTGCAAAAGCTACTTGATGGTTTTGAGATTCCTTTAAATCGGAAGTTCTTAACTTTTCTGAAGTTCCATGAACTCCACTGCCAATCATCTGTGAAGTCACATAACATATGTTTAGAAAATCATTCAGAGAAAGGGTAGTTTATAGACCACTTCTCAGAATAATGTTCCTAATGTGTAAAACAGTTATGAGATTACAAAGGAACTAAATAGTACATTGGATCACAATTTATCAAAATATTTTTAACTGTATAATAGGGTAATATCTATTTCATCCTTAAGCTTTTAAAAAAGATCTACTCATGTCTAAAAGCAACTGATTTGATATTGTGACAAGTGTGAATATAACAACTAAAATGTGACACAGAAGTTGTGAGTCCATGAAACACAGAGTTTATTCTTGTGTTATTATTTATTATATATTATTTATTTTTATTACAACTGTAAACCTCCTTTTGCCCACCCCTAAATCTGTGATTTCTATTAGTGACAGAGTCACAGGTACTGCTAACACTAATGTGCTTTGTTGCCAAAGTCACAGTAGAAAGAAATACTAATTTTCATACAGTAAAAATAGAAATGTAAAAGTTTTCCTACCCATGGACCCCTTGGGGGGACCTGTGGATCCCAGGTTAAAATCCCAGCTATAGAACTCTAATAGCAGCACGATCTGCTAAATCCTGCCCTGTGTGTCCTGCCTTAATTTAAGGAAATTCTATTGACCAGCTCTGTCACTGTCAAAATCTTTGGCCAGGAAAGTTTCTCCAAAAGTTCAGGACACACTCTCTTGATAAAGCAGCAGCTTTGGACACAGTGACCCTTACAATGACAAGAATTGAGCAGTGTGCTAGGGAAGGATTAATTAGAAAAATATTTCTGGAAAATACCATAGTCTTTGTCTTCACTTTGCTCAGCAATCAACTGGGGAACCTAGAAAAAATATAGATTTTTGGATACTCTCAGTCCCCTATCCCCCAATATACCTCTCTCTCTTCTCTCTTCCTCCCCCTTCCCCTACCATGCACACATACCTCAGAGCTTCTAATTCAGTGGGTTTTCAGGCCCAGGAATCTGCATTTAGAATGATCCTGCCAAGTGATTAAGGTGCTGATGCTCAGGTGCATTAGCCTAGAATCTAGCTTACCAGAAACTTCTTTAGAGAACAATTCATTTTTCCAAATGGAAGAGAAAAAAGCAAAAAGCCAAGCCTTTCAGAACATTTCCCAACAGCTCTCAGGCAAACACCTCAGGTGGCCTGCTTAGGACAGATGCAGCCTAACTCTAAAATTCACCGTCAGGGCAGAGAAGTTTATGATTCCCATAAAAAAAAAATCTTTTTCTTTCTTTCTATCCTTCTTTCTTTCTTCTTTCTTTCTTTCCTTCTTTCCTTCCTTCCTTCCTTCCTTCCTTCCTTCCTTCCTTCCTTCCTTCCTTCCTTCCTTCCTTCTTTCTTTCTTTCTTTTTTGTGCATATACCTATCCAGATCTCCCAACACCATTTATTGAAGAGGCTGTTTTTACTCCATTTTATGCTCCTGCCCCCTAAGACTATACAGACCTGGGTTTATTTCTGGGCTCTCTATTCTGTTCCATTGATCTCTATGTCTGTTCTTATGCCAGTGCCACACTGTTTTGATTGCAGTGACCTTATAATATAGTTTGATGTCAGGTATTGTGATCCCTCCTACTTTGTTCTTCTTTGTCAAGATTTCTGAGGCTATTCAGGGTCATTTTTGGTCCCACATAAATTTTTAAAATATTTGTTCTAAATCTGTAAAATCCTGGGATTATACCCTAAGAATCCTGAAACACCAATTTTAAAGAACCTATGCACTCCTATGTTCATAGCAGCATTATTTACAATAGTCAAATGGTGGAAACAGCATAAGTGCCCATCAGTAAATGAGTGGATCAAAAAACTGTGGTACATTTACCCAATGGAATACTACACAGCAGAAAGAAGGAACTCCTATCTTTTGAGGCAACATGGGTGGAACTGGAGAATATTATGCTAAGTGAAATAAGCCAGGTGGTGAAAGACAAATACCACATGAGCTCAACTATGAGAGGAACCCAAAGAACAAAACAAACAATGGGAAAAATAGAAGAAGAGGCATGGAGACAAGGAATAGACTAACAGTAATCAGAGGAGAGGAAAGAGAGGAAGAAGGGGGGCGGGGAAAGGGGACAGCTCTAGTCAAGGAACATGTATAAATGACCCATGGACATAGACAACAGGGTAAGGATTGACTGGGAGTAGGAGTGAGTGGGGCAGTGGAGAGCAAAAGGGGGAAAAATTGGGACAACTGTAAAAGAACAACAGTAAAATTTAAAAAAATAAAAAAAATATTAAACTTAAAGAAAGAAATAAGAAATAAAATCTTGTAACTAAATGTTTATCTTTCGAGAAAGGGAAACATTCTCCCTCCTTATTTTCTTCACCTCCCCTGTGTGCTCCCCAAGATGCTACAAAAACTAAAAGGAATTCAATGAGAGGCTTGAAATCTTAACCAAGGTGCCAAATAAACACATTGATGTTTCAAGAACCCCGTAACTTTGGAGCACACGGGGTAAGGATTTCTTGGACTCAAGAGGCTTGTTGTTTCAAAGTGTTTAGTATAACTGTTTTACATTATCTGCAATCTGGACAATAACTCTATATTGTGTTAGAAAACAATGATATAAACCTCTGTCATTCAATCCTTGACCTTTTTTTTCTGGAAGAAACACAGGAAGGAGGTTTGAGGCTTCCTAATCCTTTTATATCATTAGTCTCACCAGTCAAGACTTAGTAGAAACTTAACTGAAGCCACCTAGGCTCTATCTAGCACACAGGTGGTAAATTCTTCGTTCAGGAATGAATATATCTAAACAGATTGGAATTGTAGTTTTTTGTGTTATCAAATAAGCTAAATAACATATTTTCCTCACATACTAAACACATCTTTTTTATTTAACACAATGTTAAATTAAATTACATTTATTAGCAATTATAGTGTGATTTATTTTTTCCCCTCTTGGTGTAGGACTATTTATAGCTCCTGGCAATTAATTTATCAGTTTTTAAATTTTTTAAAGCTTCCCATTTAATAGGTGATTGGTCAGTAAAATGTATAGAATTTATGGATTTCTCTCCAGTGTTCCATCAACTTCTCACAAATAACATATAGCACTTATTACTTTTGTTGGTTTCCCACCAATCTCTCTCTAGTGTTTACAATGAAGACGATATTTATTGAATAAATTCTAAGCCAGACACTGTATTTACTACTTTACTATAGTTAATCTCACTTGATCTGATTAATTAAATATTCCTCATTAAATTCTATAAGGGCAATTAAAATTATCACAATCTCATTTTCTAAACTAAAAAACATGAATGTGAAGAGCACTGAATATATTTCTAAGATTTCAGAGAATCACTGGAAAAACTAACACTAAAACTTGAAGTTGATTAGGCCCAAGTGTTTATAATTGTTTAGTACATGGGTCAGCAAACTACAGCTAAAGGAGAAATCTGGCCCACTGCCAGTTTTACTGAAACACAACTTGCTCATTTACAACTCTGAAAGATGAGCTGAAATAAATATTATGAACCCCAAATCCTTATTTTCTAAACCACAGCAAAGACTAAACATGTTGAAACTGTTTGACAGTCTTCTTATGCTGACAGTGTTTTAATAGGTAAATTGTGGCGTGTTTAGCCCTGACCAATATGGCTTAGTTGGTTGGGCATCGTTCTGCAAGGCAAAGTGTCACCAGTTCAGCTCATGGTCAGGGCACATGCCGGGGCTGCAAGTTTGGTCCCCAGTCAGGGTAGGTATGAGAGGCAACCAATTGATGTTTCTCTCTCACATTAATGTTTCTCTCCCTCTCTCTGTCCCTCTCCTCCCCTGTCTTAAAAATAAATAAATAAAACCTTTAAAAAAATTGTGGTGTGTTTATATTTGTCAGATTAATCAGAGGGCAAAACATTAAAACACGTGGACATTTACTAATTTATTTTTTAACTTTCTGTTCTGATATTCAAGGACTGTTTGATTATAGGAAACAGGCATACTAGAAGTGTATGTGAAGACCAACTCCAAGGAAAATTCCAGAATGCAAAGGTAGGACTAATCAATGAGTCTCATGGCTGTAATCCATCAGAGTCTACTGGCCACTTATTTCTCCAGCTCTCACTCTTTCCACAACCACATGATTGTTCATCTCAACATTTCCTGCCTGTTTATCACCTGTCCTACAATGAATGCCCCTAAATGGTGGCCTTGCTATGTGACCTATTACATTTAGCTTTCGTGGCCATTAGCATAGTCTCTGGGTCAAATTCCTTGTTCAAGCATCTGATGCATTCATTACCAGGGGAATATGTGATATAAAGGTCTCTCTCTTTTCATGTTATGGACGATCAAATTCTCCTTGAAAACTGAATGGAGGAGAATAAATGATTGTCATCACTTTATGTGCCCTATTAAAGTGATTCTCAACTTTAACTCTCAAGTGATGGAGGTGGGTGTCTACCCTTCACATTGACTACAACACTGCATGTAACAAGCCGCTACAGGAGGATATTGTGTCCTCTAGTTTTGCTTATCTGGATAAAAGGTAGAAAATCATTCTCTGATGTGATTTATAATGATATATTATGTTAAGGAAAAAAGCTTTGCAAAGTATTACATTTTGAACTAATGCAAACATATGATAACTGCTGTTCCTTAAAATATTTAACTTGGTGTATACAAGGTGGGGCAAAACTAGGTTTACAGTTTTTTGTATGGAAATAATACAATAATTAATAAATAATAATACAAGAATAATCTGTTTTGGGTATTCATAACAGTAAACCACTTTTGCCCCACCCTGTATTCTTAAAAAACTGAAAATTAAATGGAGTCATTGAGTTAATGATTTGTATTACTTTGATGTTCTTTTAATGTCATTTTTGTTTTGGCTCCTTAGTCTGACCTACATATTTGCTTGCCTTCTGTGTATTTCTTGTAGTACTTCTGCTTAGCAAAATGGGACTACCAATAAGTACCACAATTTTATATGCCCATTAACAGCAGAATGTCTAGTCTATTGGTAGACTTTACGGGTACTGCTATGTCTGTCCCAGTATACTTTTTAGCAATTTTCCAGCACATTTCTTGGGATTAATTTATAATGTATTAATAATCCATTTGCAAACTCACAACCAAGTTCATAATGTTGACCTGAAAAATTAACAATATACTTTTGCTGTGCATCCAAGAGCTAGTACAACTTCTAATTATTTCATAATTGATTTAGTGAGTGCAGTTTCTTTTGTACATGAAAATGATAATCCTTTCCCTACTGAACTTACACTTGGTTTGTTCTCCTTTGTGAAAAAAAACTTCACATTTATAAATTAGTTGATCCAGTTTGGAAGTGTTTTCCCAGACCAAAGTATAGTGTCTTCTTCCATAAAATTCTTGTTTATTTCATGAGTGAGAGTGTGATTTTGGATTATGAATTATAATATATGTTTGCATCACCTAACATTTCTTGAATGCCTCCAATATTCAAAGCATTGTGCTAGAAGTTTGGAGTAAAATAATGAGTAAGATAATCACTGTCCTCAAGGAACTTTTATTCATTAGGAAACAGTCACTAACCCTTCTGAACCTTACTGTGACACGTGTTATAATACTAGAAAGATGAACAAATCCCATGAAAGAACAGAAAAAAGCTATTAATAATTCTCAGAGTGAGACAAGAAAACTGCATATGACATGATCTTTGAGTTTGGCTTTGACGAAAGAAAGAAAAATTCAGGCAAGACAGGAAATATTATAAAGGTGAGGCAAAATAAATTAGGAAGAGGATTATATCTAGGGTGGCAACAATATATTGGGGAAAGAGATAAGAAATAAAGCAGGATAAACAAGGTGGGACCATGGTATAAAAAACCTTGCGTGCCACTGCAAGGCAATCAAATACATCTCATAAAGACAATGGGAAACCATTGAAAGTTTTCTAAAAAATTTATTTTTTAAAGTGTTTTTAATCTGAGGATTTACAAAAGCATATTTGTGTTTTAGAAAAGTAATGCATGTGGCAAGATGGAGTATGAATTAAATTTCAGCGATTTCCATGAATATTCATCTAGTATCCATCTAATTTCCTTTATTCTGCAATAATGATATTTATCCATTTATTCACTTAACAGTCACATGCCAAAAATCCTATTTTTACTTATTATGACCAAGTCTATATTACTACCATTGATTAACTAAGTTAATTCCTTTCAATCCAGAAACCCCAATATTCTTAAATTTCTTTTGTACTAAATCTACAGAGGTCACTTTCAGTAGTAATCAAGCCTCATTTACATCAAGTTTGCTTCTGACCATTTGTAATTATGCAATATGAAGGTGTATATCATTAATCAAGTTATTTTAAAACTTTCAAAATAGAACATAAATTACCAATATCAAGAATGAAAGAGAAAACATCACTACAGATCTCACAGATTTAAGAAAATATAAGGAAAAATTATCAACATCTTCATGCCAATAATTTCAATAACTTATGTGAAATCAATATATTCCTTGACAGGTGCAAATGATCAAAACTAACAAAAGAAGAAAGAGAAAATATGAATCATCCTATGTTTATTAAATAACTAGAATTCCATAATTTAAACATATCCTCAAAAAGAAAAACCCAGGTCCAGATGGCTTCTCTGATGAATTCTACTGAATATTTAAAAAATCATAACAAAGCTAGCCATTTCTCTTGAAGAAAATAAAGGAGAAGGAGAAGATACTTCCCAATCCATTTTATGAGCACAGCATTGTTATCATATCAAACCAGACAGAAACAAGAAAACTATAATCCAATATCCCTACAGATTCAAAGAGTTCTCCACAAAACATTAGAAAGTCGAATCCAGTTATAAACAAAAAGGATATTACATCATGATGAATTAGGGCTTATCCTAGAAATGTGAGCTTGGTTTAATATTCAAATTATTTCAAAAGTTTAAAAGGTGAGATTTAGTACTAAAATAAAATTTCAATGAGCATACATGGGGTAAATGACTGATAGAAGGATGCTAATCGTCAAAACTGTATCTCATTTTTCTTTAGCTTATTGGACTTGGACCCAGCCAGGTGCACAGAAGGCTGTGCAACCCAGGCGGAGGACGGTCTGTGCATGACATCCGCCTGCCCACAATGAATGGTTTATGTGTGGGTCCCCTCAAAGTGAGGTCTAAACTTCTGGTTGTCAGTTGGGCAAAAAGAAGTTTTCTCTTACTCTGGAATCTAAGTCATACATATGTAATCTCTAGAACTTTTAAAACCATTTTGTTACAAAAATTGAAACTGACATACCAAGTTCACTGAAATAATCATAAAAAAGAAACTATAGTGATAAAGCCCAGGTCAAATTATTCACAAAGTCCTTTATACATATGAACTTTTTAATAGAAGTCAATTATTCTAACCTTAGTTGGTTGGGTGGGTTATTTTTTATTAACTAAGTAATAAATAAACATAAAAGAAAAATGTGGAAAATACAGGTAAGTCCACTCTATTTGCATTACTTTTGTATGTACTGTAGAAAATTGACCATAATATTAAACTTATAAAATTTAAAATTAATCAATATCTTTGCCATCCTTCTGAATAATAAGGTCTTTAGAGCACTAACTCTGATAATCCTTTATAATTTATAACTACCTATTTTAAATATACCTTTATTTTAGCCCCTCAAATTATTTTTTACAGTGTTCGCTTAGATTAACGCATACTTTTACATTTTGTTTTAGCATCTTTTTTAATCCTAGACCATTGATTTAATATCACTTTCTTCTGTCTGAAGCACATATTTTATTTTACTTAAAAATCTTTTTTAGATTTTATTTATTTATTTTTAGAGATAGGGGAGGAGGAGAGAAGGAGAGGGAAAGAAACACTGATGTGTAAGAGAAAAATTGACTGGTTGCCTCTTGCATGCCCCCAGCAAGGGACTTGGCCCACAACCCAGGCATGTGCCCTGACCTGAAACTGAACCACCAAGATTTCAGTTCATAGGCTGATGTTCAATCCACTGAGCTACACCAGTCAGGGCCAAAGCACATATTTTAGAATTTCCTTAAGTTATGGATTGTTGATTGCAAACTCCCAGTTCTTATTTGTCTGAAATGTCTTCATTTGGTCCTTGTTTTTAAATATATTTTTACAGGCCTGCAGTTCCAGGGTGAGAATTATTTTGTTTCATCGCAGTAAAATTATTTACTTCCTTTTGCCTTCCATGGCTATTCTCAGTTTAATCATCATTTCTTGCTGATCTGCCTTTATTCTTTTGCTTTTTGCTTTTTTTCTTCTAAGAGTTCTCTTGGCACTGATGTTCTACATTTATTTACAAAGTAGCTGAATGAGTTTTTTAGTTTTTGTTTTATCCTGTTTGTGAATTTTGAATCTTTGGGTACATGTTTTCATTAGTTCTGGAAAGCTCTCTACCATTAACTCTTTCTTTTTTTTTTTCTTTTTTAAAGATTTCTTTTATTAAATTTTAGAGGGAGGAGAAGGGAGGGAGAAAGAGAAGGGAGAGAAACATCGATGTGCAAGAGATACATAGATCAGTTGCCTCTCACATGCCCCCAACCAAGGACCTGGCCTGCAACCCAGGTGTGTGCCCTGACTGGGAACCAAACAGGAGACCTTCTGTTCACAGGCCAGCACTCAATCCACTGAGCTCCACCAGCCAGGGCAGTTATCAGGTATTTTCAGAGAGAGAGCACATTCTCACAACTTTTATTATAGTATATTATAACTGTTCTATTTTATCATTAGTTATTATTGCTAATCTCTTACTGTGCCTTATTTTATAAATTAAATTGTATCATAAATATGTTTGTATGTATGTATGTATGTATAGGAAGAAACATAGTATCCATTAGGTTTGGTACTATTCTTGGTTTCAAGCATCCACTGGGGGTGTTGGAACATATTCCCCACAGACAAGGTGGGGGTGACCTGAAACAACAACCTCAAACCCACACCTCCCACAACTCCTACACAATGGAAACAATGATGAAATCCACTGAGCAGGACCCTTCTCTGGCCTGGGCTGTGTTTTGTTTCATTTTAAAACTTTTTACTATGGAACTTTTCAAAATATGCAACAGTAGAAAGAATATTTCACTGTTTCACCGAACCTGCTTGTGGCACCCTTTCATTCATACCCCACTCCTTCTCCCTACACCTGCCCTTGGATTATCCTGAAGCAAAGTCCAGAGGGACATTTATCAGTCTGAGAATTCTTTATGAAGAATTCTTACCCATGGCCAGTCTCAAATGGTCTATAAATTGGCTGAAATCTCAACCCCTGGGAGCAGCTGGGTAGGGTCTGGGGGACCAAGCCCCCCTGGCATCTCATTCGCTCACCCCAGCATGATAGGTAAGTAACATTGTCTGCACGACCTGAGAGGCAAGAAAGAACACCAAACACTGTTTTACTACATTCCAAGCATCTTAGGCAAGTCAGGCAGCTTTGGTCCTCGTATTTCTCACCGGTTTCAAAAGATTTATGTCTATAGCCCTGATTATCTCCTAAAGAATCAACTCTAAAATAAATCAGCTCAAGAAATAACAGCTCAAATACATCCAATTAATTAAAATGCATGGAGAGTAGAATAAGGTAAGCGATAACATATCAGTTATAGATCACAGATCCATTTCCAAGTCATTCATACAGGAGAAACCAGCCAACCACTCTTGAGTAACACAAAAACTTGACCCTGACCTTTGCTTTATCATGCCAGAGAGACTGAGACAGTCCCTGATACCCAGGTCTGGGGTTGGCATTTTTGTGTTTGTATTTCTGGGAACTTCTGGCACTTCCCCAGGGAAACAGGGAGTGTGCGGTGGGGCGTGCGGGAGGCATCTCCTCCATGATGGGTTGGCAAGAGCAATAAGCAGAGTCATCCCTACCTCCCCATTTTATTTATTCAGCAAAGCAAGATGTCAAATGAATACAAAGGCTCCTCCAACCCTAGGACTCTAGGGTTAGGCAGTGGCCCGACAAGGCAAGAGAATGTACGGTTCAAGACAGCAAGGCTTTGCACCTCAGTTTACATCTCCAAAGCAGCTTGTACGGGTCTTGGGTTACCTGCCTGGCTCTCTTTTAAACAAAGGGACATGTGCTTGCCTATCCTGAACTGAAGATCGCCAGGGAAGGGCCCTCTCTGCCGCCTTCCTTTCTGCAGAAGAGAGCCACAGTATGACCCCTGGGTTCATCTTTGGCGATCTCCTCTAAGGCCAGCCGTTTCCCAAGTAGGACTAGGCTTCAGGTGAGGCTCTTGTTTCAGATGATCAATGACGACACTTTTGACCATCTCCAAAAGCAGAAAAGAATTACCACAGACTTTTTTTCCCAGTAGCAAGGGGAGAAGATGTTTAAAAACTGCACTTCTACTATTGCAGGGGGGTCTTCATGACAAACATGATTTCTCTCCCAAGGAAGTGAAAGTCCTTGTCGGGAGATGACACAGATCAGCATGTCTGTCAGGAATACAAAGTGCTCTGGGCCAGACTAGTGTCCTGCAATTCCAGCACAAAGCCAGAGATGCTTTAAATAAGGTCTGGAGTCCCCACTTCCCCGATGGTGACTGCTTTTTCATGCCACAAGGTGCCTGGCCTGAGCTCCTCTTTTGGGCAAACACTGAAGACTCAGAACAGGACTCTTTTAACCTCAAGGGGTGAAATTTCTTCCACTTACATCTTTGCCCCAGGATCCAGCGAGCCCAGGAAACTCCAGCTGTCCATTCACTCCTGCCCCTTAGTGGATCGGGGTTATTTTCCCTGCACAGAAACACTGCATGAAAATAGCCCCTTGGGCTAGAGTCTTAGAGCTTGTTTCCTCTCCAGTCTTCAAAGTCTTCCTGACCCCTTCAAACAAAGAAGACAGCAAACGGGGCTAGGGCCAGTGACAGGCCTCTGACTCAGGCGAGAGCCAGCAATGGGTCTGCAGCTTGTGCCCGGAATGAACAGGAATGTTGCTGTTCCCATGGGATCTGCTAGAAGGCCCTTTTGGCTGCAGGCAGTCACCACAGCAGGTGACCTAGTATGGTTCTGAGGCAGCCACACACAACCTGTCGCGTGATACCGGGGTTCAGTTATGAGGGCTTAGCAATCCACTCAGCCGTGCTGGTCACAGTGGCATCGATTCTAGCCAGCCCAGTCTCCCACAGTCCTTGGGAGAGGCAACTATCACTGCAGACAGTTACCGATAAGAAGGCAAGACAGTGTAACAGGAGCAAAACCACCACATGTCTGGCAAACCAGGTCAGGATCCCTTGCTTTCCCAGTGGAGTTCCTCGCCTCAAAGCCTAGGCTATGGGAAGAAGCCTCCAGCAAGGTTCTGTGGCTACGGCCAAAGCATCTCTCCCGAGATGCCTTTCATAATACTTGGGAGTGAGAGAGGTTTTCATTCACATGGGACCTTGGTCACCTTAACCTTGAATCAGAAATTCAGCATAGGCCGAATCAGACCATGGTTTGAAGACTGAGACAGAAAAGGGTCCTGTCGGATTAAACATTTTAAAGTTCTCACTGGGGGTGATGAGGAAAGAAGGGACGTGAGGCTACTTTCTAGTGGAGGAGAGGACTGACTTCTTTGGGAAACTCTGCTCTGGGTGGAGACCTGGATTGGGTGGTTTCCTCCAAGCACAGAAAAAAACCGGGAATCTGAGCATTCATCCCAAATCCTCACATGTGGGAACTGGCATGGAGGGAGGATGAATAATACTGACATTCAACAGCTTGCAATTTTTTTTTTTAAATCTATAGTAGCATCTCTGGCTGGGTAGCTCAGTTGGTTAGAGTGTTGTCCCAATACCTCAAGGTTGAGGGTTTGATCCCCAGTCAAGGGACATACAGGAATCAACAATGAATGCATGAATAAATGGAACAACAATTCTATAGCTGCGATTTTCAACCAGTGTGCCACAAAATTTTAGTAATTAGTTTATGTGTGCCATGTGATGAAAAAGGTTGAAAATTGCTGATCTACAGAGTTGCATAGCCCTACAGAGGGTAATCAAAACACCAAGATTGGAGGAGAACATAGGGGCATATACCAAATGGCCTGAGAAAGAACCTTCAGTGACTAGAGATTTTCTCCAAGAGGAAAGGGGCACTAATGACTTTACACGCAGAGCCTTATCCAGTCACCCTGCAGCCTAGGGATCTACCACAACAAGGGGAGAAGGCTATCCTGCCTTGAGGGGCAACAGGAGATAGAAACGTTTCCTTGCCCACAATATAATTACCCCCACTTTCCCTGGCAAAATGCCTCCCTTGTCCCATCTGCCCACCCTCTCACCTTCCATCAATTCCCCTCCTATCCTGCCAACCTCTGGAGACTCTCAGAGAAGAGCTCTGAGAGGTTTCCCCTGCAACATGTTCCCTAGAGTCCCGGGGACTCCACAGGCAGTCAGCCAGAGTGTCCGTGGCCTTCCCACTTGCCGGAGCAGACAGAGAGCATTGCACCTGAGGAGAACACCCAGAAGGCCAGGTACACAACTTCAGTAAAGTCCTCCTTGTGCTTACACATCACGTGGACTGTGTCGGTAGTGACAGCAAAGGAAATAATGAAGCCGTGGTTGCAGTTGAGAAGCACACCAACGCTCCTGGCCTTTGTAGTGGTCAAAGCTTTCTCTGCATTGTTGTGTCAGGCAGAGATCTAGGTGTTGAACCGCTCCATGCACCAGGAGGGGCTGCTGCGGCCCAGCCGGCTCTCAGGGCCCTGCCGCACCGTGCTGCCATAGCAGATGCCCATCCCACAGAAGCTGTTCTTCTGCAGTTCCATCTCCTGGTAGTGGATCCCTTTCTTGAAGCAGTGCGGGCCCAGCACTTGAGAACAGCATCTGAACCTCTGGGGATGTGGCCGGTAGTTCCGGTGGGTGTCAGCCACTGAGGCTACAGTGTAGTTTTCTGACAGAGCCATCTTGTTGTAGGCAGTGTGGCAGTCCAGGATGACTTGAACAGCATACTCCAGGAGCTCGGGTCCGCATTTAGCTAAGAAGTTCTCCAGCACCTTGGCCTTGAGAGACACTGGGTTTGGCTGCAAGGTGGTGGGTTTAGCGGCAACCTCCAAGCCAGCTTGTTTTAAGTCCAGTAACTGTTCTGAGGCTCCAAAGGTAGAAAGCTTGCTGGGTGAGACACCAGTAGTAGGAAGTTTCCTGGGTTTCTTTTCTTCTTTCAGGACCTTCTTCCCAGGGCATGAGAGCTTTGGCGTGGGTGCTGTGACATGCTCTGCAATGTCTCCTGAGTTGTGGGCTCCTTGTCCTGGGGCTGCCTGGTGCACCACTTCAGCCTGTTTTTGATGTCTGCGGTGCTCTGGCAGATGCGCCTGATCAGCTCATGGTTCAGCTCCACCTTGGGGGCGCAGACTGACTTCCTGTGACAGCCAAGTTCAATCTCCTCCTTCGTGGTCTGGATCTCACTCTTCTTCTGGAGGAGGATCTGCTAAATAGTGTTGAGCTTTCTGCTGACCCTCTTCCCCTCTTCCTTTATCTTTCATGTGGAGCTGGCCTCTGAGGCATCAATGAGAGCCTTCATTTCCAAGTATTCTCCTCAAAGCTGTTCCATCTTCCTTTGCGCAGCAAAAGGAAGTCTTCCTCCTGCACATCCTGCTGCCTGGCTCTCTCATCCTCCAGTGCTCTAGATGCACCATTGATCTGGCTGTATATGACTGTCGGTTTATGCTTCAGCTTGGCCTTCTGCCTCCATGGATAAGAACTTCTGGAAGGGCCTTTCAGCAGGCACCAGGCTGCCTCAGTCTAGGGAGGCAGGTCCAGACACCCTCCTGGGACAAAGATCTGGGCAGACTGGCAACCCTTTGCCAAGCATGCTCTCCTCTTTCCTGGGTTATTAACTCTTCAAAATTGCTACTGTCCCATTCTACCTCTCACTTCTTTTGGGAATTCCATGTTATATGTGAAATCTTCTAACTGTCATTTATGCCTCAATGTCTTTTCATATCTCTTGCCTGTTTATATCTTTGTATTACACTTTACATCTTTTTAGTACTATCTTCCAGTTCACTGATTCTGACTTTAGCAGTCTCTAATCTGATTTTAAACCAACCTATTAATTTTGTTAAATATTACATTTTTCACATCTAGGAGTTCTATGTGATTTATTTTTGAATTATTTTTAGTCATCTTTTAGTGTTATATTTCTTTAAACATATTAAATATATGAATCATGTTGAAAATTAAAATAGTTAAAACTTTTTGCAGGCTTATTGGTTCTGCAGGTTCTTGCTCATTGTGGCCATGCTTCCTTGTATATATTGTGATTTCTTGATTGTGACCTAGGAATTCCTGGGATTTATCCGTAGGCATTTTTTTTGATGCCTGGATTGAAGGTACCTTACATTTCAGAGGATTTGTGTTTACTTTTTCCAAACCCTGGAGAACACTGCTAACTTGGTGTTACCTTAAACTTAAAATTCACTGTCAAGTTTTCAGACCATGTGGGTGTGTGAATTGGTGTTGGCTGTGGTTATGAATTTTAAGGAGAGAATTTTCCTCCTTCAATCAATACTGAAGTTTTTTTGCAGTTCCCTTAAGAAATGGGCAATAATGTGGGCTTATTTCACTGTCACACTGAATAAGTGTACAGATTCACCTTCAGTGTCTCGTTTACTTTCACACTGAGTATTCTACATCCTAGGGAAATGTAAGAATCTCAAAAATAGACTCCCCAATTTGAGAGGACTTTGGAATTAATCTTCCTTATACTCCTAAAGATCCAAAAAGTGAAGTTCAAGTATAAAAGATTTAGCAATTGCCACTAAAAGACATTTTCAGTGTTCAAGTTCATGCTCTCATTCAGTTTTGGCATCTACACATTCCACATACTCTTGCCATATTACTGATGTGTTTAAACACAAGTTTCTTATTTTTTTAAATCTAGCATATTTACGGTTTTGTTTGGTTGTTTGTTTGTTTTATGCAGGGAGCGTCAGTCTGGGTATCTCAGTCTCTTTTGCTTCTGGGTATGGAAGTCCTCTTTACATGTCTTCTCTTACACTATTTTGTTAGCTGAAGACTCTCTTTCCACACTGTGTCAGTTACTAATCTATCGCATCGGTTCCAAAGTCACTTCTTATTACCTGCCATGCAAAAATGCAGCTGGGCCTTTTAAATATTTTTTATTTATCAGCTGACATAATGCTGCACTTTGGCAATATGGGTGATGGACAGACATTGCTGAATAAATGGATTTTCCTTCTGGTTCCCAGTATGTTTCTTCAGTAGGCTTCTTCAGCACCTGACTCCCGTACCACTCACAACATCCCTGGTACCTGGCTCCTGTAGTGCACACGGCTTCCCAAGCACCACCATCTGTAGTGTGTGTGGCTTTACCAGCACCAGGCTCCCGCACTCAGGCAGCTTCTCCAGTGCAAGGCTGTCAGCAGCAAGGAGCAGCCGGCAGTCTTCCTAACTGCTTGAGCTGTTTCCTAACAGAGTGCCCTTAGTGAGATGCCTCCTTGTGAACAGCTTCCCCCAACCCCGCACCCCAAGCGTGTATTTCTAGGACTCCCATCACAGCAACTTCTCCGCCATGGGCGTAACCTTTTCTGGATCTCACAGCTGGGGCAGAGGGGAGTTCTTCCTTGGGTATTCCATTTCAGTGTTGGGTTGCAGCTGATTCTTGCATCTGTGTTTTCTGTATTCTTTAGAGTTCTCTTTACTTCTTTCTAGTCAGTTCCTCATTAATCAGGTACCCAGATTCTTTATATTAAACTTTCCCTGTTCAATTCACTGTATGGTTTTTGTCTCTGATTCAACCCTGACAATGAGCACACCTTCATTTGGTAATCTTCTCCCTCCTCATCAAGACTCAGCTCAGCCATCATCACCTTTCTGGTTCAGGTGTGTTAGAATGAATGATATGAAAATGCTTTTTTTGTAGGTCAAAAATAGTTGAATACTGGCAACTTGGAGTGGTTCAAAATAATTTTTCTCTGTAGTTCCTACTGTATACCTCTGCCAGCACTTATCCTACTAAGTGAAAATGTCAATTTTTTAAAACATAATATCACCTACTATAAGAATACACACTCTTGGGAATGATTTTTAATCTTTTATTCCTAATGCTTTAATGCCTAATCCAATTCACAGTAATTACTATATGCTAAAAAAATGCTTGTTGAACTAACTGAATACTGGCAAATCATTTAGTCTCTCTAATCTTCAATTTCTTTCTCTTCTAACTTGGATCATTAACACCTGCTCTATTTAATTCAAAAGTTCTTAAAATGGACTAAATGAATAGTTGTTCCTAATTCCTTAGTACAATGGAAGGCAGATCATGCTACTAAATGTGTTATTTTATGTGGGAAAATAATTGAAGAATTACTCTTTTAATAATAGGGTTTTATTTTTAAAATATTATAATTAATTGTAGAGTAGTTAACACAAAAATACAGAGAAAATATTAAAAATTATTCAATATCATACTAACCAGAGATAAAACTGTTAATATTTTCATGTAGTTATTTCTAATACTTTTTTCCATGAAAATTTTAAAAACTGAAATTAAGAAAAAGCTCATACATATAAAGTTTTATATTCTGCTTTTTCCAATGTAACATTGTGAGCATTTTCTTCTGTCATTAAATACTCTTTCAAAACATGTTTTTATTGGCTGATAATCTTCTTTCATATGAATAAGCCACCGATAACATCAGGTTAATGGGACATTTATGATGTTTTAATTTTTTGCAATTAAAATACTATTAAGATAAACATTATTACAAATATTTATGCACATCTCTCATTGTTCCCTTAAAATAAATTAGTAGGAGGATATAGTAGATCAAATCATACAAATATTTCTATGGTTTTTTTAAACAATTACCAAATTTCTTTCCAAAACCTTAACTAATTTGTACTCCAACATGGGAACAGCATCTCAACACATACTTAATCACAAAATGGTTTGAAAACAATGCCAGTTTAGTTGTTGAAAATACTATTTTCTTCCATTTGTATTTCTTTTATTTTTAGTAATTATTGTAGGTTTTCCTATTAGTCCTTTTGAAATTAAGTATCTATTTGTATGCCTCCTCCTTTGTAAAAAAAATTTAGAGCAACATATTGTTAGTTAATTTTTTAAAGTTAATTATATATTATGGATATGAATGGATTTTTCAAATATTTTGAATTTTTTCATTTTAGTTATGATAGGTGTGCAAAGTTTAAAATTTTTATAGCCAAGTATCTTGACGGTGTATTGACTATAGAATCAGTCTTTTCCCTAGCATTTCTTGCATTGATTCTATGTTTAGAGGGTTCTTCTCAATGCTAATATCAGAGAGTCGCCTCTATTCTACCCTTTCTTATCCAGTCCTAGTTATTTTGTTATTTCAGTTTTAGTATAAAACATGAGGTAGAATAGATATTTTTCTTCTAAAAATATAATAATATATTCATTATTTGATAATCTATAAATTAAACTTAATATATTAGCATGATCTATAGATAACGCTAAGCATTTTGGAGGGTGGGAATTTAAAGTAACTGAGCTATACGCTTTAAAAATACTAATAATAAATATGGTTTTGCTTTATTTGTTTTATGATTATCTGAGAAAATATATAGTGTCCATAATGACTTAGCCTTTACAGGTCTTTTATTATTTCTAATATTAATTAACGAGATCATTCTTCTCAACATGTGAGCGAATCCTGTTTTCTAACTTGAATTTCCTCAGCTTAGAGATATTAGGCACATTAATAATCAATTGTCTTTTGAATTTAAAATACTACCTTTGCAGAAGGGGTATATGTGTGTGTGCGTGTGTGTTTTCTGTTTGTGAAATATCTGGCAGCAATTCCAGTGGAGCTAAAAGAAATAAATGGTAGCTTTACAAAGTGTTCCTTCTACCCCATTCTTCTGGCTTCCAATACATTCTTCCTCTTGTTTGTCACAATGGATGACACTCTTGCACTTTTGTCCTCTCAGTAGCTTCCAATAATCAGAGTCCTCAGACTGGGTTAAGGACTGGGGAAGTTTCTGGGGTGTTCTACTTAGATGACACATAGTTTCATGAAATGTATTAAATTCCCCAGGAGATATTTGATCTCCCACTCACCGCCATTGCAGTTTGCTATACATTTCTCACCAGCAACCTAAAATAGCTATCCTCAAGGTTCCTTGGAAATGAATCAATTGAAGGTCTTATTGAAAGCACCAACTGCCACTCTGGTTAATTCAGTAAAACAAACAAAGAAAAAACAACCTTAAAAAATATCAATAGCTCATGGTATCTCCAAGAAGCTTGGTCACCCAGGACCAGAGGTGAACCTGCCAGGCACAGTGCCCCAAAATATGCTGCAAAACTGGCCTCGTGGTGTGGCTGCCACTGCAACTCCCACGATCCCATTACCAGCATGGATTCCGAGAAGTCCCTGTTTCTTCACATCCTGAATGTAACTCGGTTCAGAGTGGGTGAATCTGATCGGTGGGCTCTATGATACAGTTGCAAGGGAGGCTTAGAAAGTGAGTTGCTGATATTTTCAGTGCCTAAGGTAAGGTTTGCCCATTTTATGAGGGAGGGATTCACATCCTGGAAGACATAAGGAATGTCAAATCTCCACTCCCTAGACAAATGCAGAAAAACACCCAGTATTTTTACAAGAATCTGGACATGGTGTTACCAGAAGTTCTCAAAAGAATTGACATTGTCTCCATATACAATCTTTAGTTCTTATTTGACAGTATTTGGTAACAGAAATCTCCCATATGCAAGGCATGATACAATATATAAGAAATTCTTGCTGTCCTCAGCAAACTATAATCTACTTGTGGGAGCAAGACTTACGTCAACAAGATTTCGAAAGGTTGACCTAATTAAAACACAAGGGCAAAGCAAAATAGTGTGTAACTGTTGTCTTAGTTTGGGTTTTTCTCAAAGCAGAACTTGAGGCAAGAACTTAGTTAAGGCAGTGTATTTTAAACTTGGTCCCAGGAAGCAGGAGTGAGGAAGGAGGGAAAATGCAGGAGAAAAAGAGGAAAAGCCAATATGATAGTGTCATTTAGAGGCCATTGTTGTAGACAACGGGGGCTCAATTCTAACAGGATATTTAAGAAGCATACAGAATAGAAATGTCCACCTAAAAACAGCAAGCAAAAGTATTTATCCACTGGTTCCCACAGCCCATAGATGAAGGGTTTTCGCCAGCAACAATTACCCTCCCACATTTCCAGACTGTGCTTGTCCACAGCACGAGTTGCCTTATATCAGAGGAGCCCTGTGAGTGAGCGAGCGTATTTGAGGTGGGTGAGGTGGGATGCCCTCCGAGTGAGGCGAGTTTGAGCTTGCACTAGAGCTGCAGCTGAAATCAAAGGTGGGTCAAAGGGATGTGACAAGGACACTAGGGGTGCCTGTTACAACTGTCAACCTATGGAAACACTTAATAGGGGTGATGCATTTAAATAAGCGCAAGGTCACTGCAGATAGGGGTGTTCGGTGAGCCTTCCTCAAGGAGGCTGGACTCCAGCTGAGCCTGGGAAGAACTGACAGGATTTCTCATGCCAGGAATTTTGCAACACATCAGAACCTGAAGTTTTCCAAAGTCTGGCTGTGTTGAAGGCAGTAGTTATATATTCCAGTGTCCTGAGCCTCCCTGATTCAGTCTATATTCTATTTCTTTCCTTATAATAACACTACATTAATGGTTATGGCATTTAGGCATCTTTCAAATGTTTGCCTAGGCTTCAACACCAAAAAAAAAAAAAAAACAACTCGCTCAATTGAAGTGATTTTACAGTATTAAAGATTCTGATAACAGTTAACAGCAGTTATTTTAAAAAGTTTTTATGTACAAAAAAATACAGCCTGTGATAACTTAATGATGAGTCTGATAAAATAAGCCATTACTACCAAGCAAAAATAGACGATATAGTTTTCTCTCTGAACTTCCATAACTTTGTGTATAAGGTATCTGTAAAATAAAAATGAAGAAATTTCTTTATATTTAGGAGTCAGCAATTATAACAAAGTATGTATATTTTTAAAAGTGTTTATAATCTTAATACAAAATGTGGGTCTATCAAGAGTTATATATTTTCATTCACCTCATCTTACTTATTGCTGTCAAGAAAACCGGCCCATTATACTGGAAGAAGTAAAACTCCATTTCTCTAAAAATGTTTATGACATTGACTTTACTTCAACCCGTGTAGCGTACTACTCCCCCATTGTCTCAAAGCCAAGTGTTTGCACACTTGCGAATGACTGATTCATAGATGCCCCTGACATAAGGCTATTTGGTTCTCTCCTTCCTTTTCTCACACTCCCTCATGCTGAAATGAGATTCCTTACTCCTCACTCCTTTTTCTCCTCTGAACAATCTCTCTGCGAACAACTACTCACCTGACTGCAGTTGAAGATACTATAGAAAGGCACAGAAATGTATATAAATATTCCATGTCCCCAAGCTCCATCATCCCCCTTTGCTCTCAGGTCGGTGATGGCCCCTTGTAACTGGTCTGTGTCCTTCCACCCCCAACTCCCTCGCTCTTCCATCACCTCAGGCAGCAGTGATTCCCAGTGCTTAGGGGTTCTTTTAAAAGGGCCTTCTGCTTTCCTTGGCTTCCGCAACTTCTGAATTTCCTCGGTAAGCTCCCTACCTTTTTGACCAATGAAATGAAACAATGTTCTTAAATGCAATTTGTAAACTATAAAGCAGTGTAGGAAGGCAGTATATAGTCATCATTTGTGAGTTCTCCAAATAACCCAAGTCAGGCCTGATGATTAGTGCTCATAGTAAGTGTTTCAAAACAGGAGAAAAGTCTAAAGTTTCATATATAAAGTTTCTTTACTCACTGCGAAAGTACACATACTAATTGAGTAATGTAATATTCCATAAAAATGGAAAATATGCACCCTAAATTTGACCGTCCACAATTAGCCAGATTCCACTACATTCTTCTTGTCTTTTTATCCATGCAAGTGTGGTCATATTATATTTATAACTTTGTAGCCTGCCCTTTTCAGTGAACATTACAGTAGAAAAACTCTTAATATTGTTTATACCTCATAATGTCCTATAAATTGAGATATTTTATTGAAAATTTATGGAACAAAAATGCCAGCACCTCTTAAACCTTTGAAGGTATTCAGAAGTTCCCTTTAAAACATACGTAATGTTTTCCAGCTACCCCCCCCAATTAAATTTGCCTTTACTCGAGCTCACTTAAATACATGCACATTAAAGAGGTTAACTGTATGATATATAAATTACATCTCAATAAAGCTGTTAATAAAAACATTCTAATAAAAAATATAAATCTATATCCCCCTAGATGTGATTACATTTTTGTTGTTTGATAGAGCGGCAGGATGATTTACTTAAATATTAATTTGTGTTTTGGCCTGTGTGTTTTTTCTCTGCTCTCAGTCCCAGGTGTAAGCCTAAGATTTTGTATTTCCTTTCTTCAGAGGTGTTGGTATGGTCAACTAGAAGCTATATGGGGCAAATCCCCTTTCCAACTTGGATGAAAAGCAAAACTCACTGAAGAGTTTATGCTCACTGAAGGTGTTCCACAGAGGGAAGGGAGGAAGGGAAGGGCCTTTGAAAGAAGCAACAGGGAAAAGGAGGGCTGTTGTCCAGCCTGAGGAAAGATCAGGGTAGAGGTCCTCTGGGGCAGGTGGCCCTGGATTGGGGTTCTTGGCAGAGCTGGGTCCCAGGCACAGACATAACCAGACTCACCCCAACTTGCTCTGCTCTAGCAGTGTCACTGAGCATCAAAACACCTGAGACAAAAGGGTCCTCTTAGGGTCGCGTAGGTCCCAGTGGAAACAAGGGTTGACTCTCAGGCAACCAGGCTGGCTTTCCAGGAGCTTTGGCTTTTAGTAGAATTGGGCAATTTTACACAAACCTTTGCAGGGATGGGAATCCCAGTGATCACTGATTGAACCTGTTGCCAGCCTGGAGGCCAAAGACGCAGGCTCAGGTTTAAAATGGTTTGCAGGACAAAAAGAAATGCAGTCCTTTTCACTAAGAACGTTCATATTTGCTCTATACTAGGACTGCAACCATCTAGATTGCAATTATTCTAAAAATATCTCACATAGATGTCACTGATCAATTTTTTTAAAGAAAGGCTTATTTTTTCCTCCCTCAAAATGGAGTAGGATTGCTCCATTTTAAACCTGGAAGAGATCTTGTGGACCTAGTCCATCCCCGTCATTTTATGGATGAACAACTTGGACCTGCAGAAGGTTAGGTGAATCCCCCAGAGTTCACAGAGTTGAACCTGAGCTAGAATCAGGTATCCGCACTCCTAATCAGTGCTTTGCTACTTTCTCTGGGTAGGATTTGCAGCTGCCATCTTACATTGCTAATAGATTGATGATTATCAAGCCTGGCTGGGCAGCCTTGTAATTGTTCACTCTGTGGATACAGATGTGAAGCTGGATGATAGTCACATGCTTCCTTGTGATAAAGCCTGGCTTTAGTGTGACTCACTTGAGAACGGCGGGCTTTCAAGTTTGTAGAGTTCACCAGAAGAACACCATTGCAACCCAGGTTGCACATTTACAGTAGCCCTTCTGCTAAGAACATCAGTGAACAAATGTCACCATTACAATATACTGTACAAGAAAAGTACATTTTATACTGTATAAGCACATTTGTTTCTTTTAAGGATCCTACAGTGATTTCCAAAAGACATACTTTGACCTACATTTTAGTACTTCTATAATATAACAGTGTGGTAATTCAGAAGTGAAGAACGAGCAGAAATGAAAACATAAGAAGCAAAGGATCAGAAATATTGTGAAACAAAAGAAATGGTACATCGTGCAAGGGTTAGTTCTACATAAGGATATGTAATAATGCAAAAGATTAAAATGAAGTAGATGCTTTTGCTTGTTGTACGCTGGTTAGAAAAATCAGAATATAGTGTCATAAGTGTGCATGGTTTATTGTGACACTTGCAGAACTATTCTTCTCTTTGTTGTCATCCTTTGCATGCTGGTCAAACATTTGTTATGCATTTTATCACCATTTAAGCACTTTTCCTACTCACTAACTTAGAAGCAATTTAAGCAATTTTGAATTCCCACTCTGGGAAAATAAAACTGCCATTAAAAGAAAACACATTTACTTTGATTTATTGCTATCAATCCTTTTTAATTCAAAAGTATATTTTTCGAATTACATCTTTGTTCAGTAATTCCACCTACAGAATATGGTCTTTGTTGAAGGAATCAAATGTAATTTTTATCTGGTAACCTCGCTAAATTTTAAATCTAAGTTTTGGGCTTTATTTATGAGAGTAGTTTATCTTCTTATAAAGATGTAAATATGTTAACAGTTCTCTGTGGCATTTATTTTGTGATATTACGAGGTCACAGTACTGAAGTTAAAGTTCAGAAATAGGAATATTAGAGGCAAGTAGCCAACCAGCAGCCCTGCTGGACCTCAGAGGGTCAAGAATCTTTGAGGAGTTTCCCCAGGCCAGTGGTAGATCTGGAGTATTATGGAACTAGAAACATGATTTTGTCAATATATCCAGACTTGATCAATTCAAACAAGTATTTCATATATAATAAATTCTGAAAGACACTAATCTATAAACCCAGATGCAGATTTATTCCTTTGTAATTGCGAGAAGAACTTGGGCTATAAATTCAGCCTCGAACTTCTAGGTATACTGGTGAGCAGTGTGTAGAAAGAATCTATTCTCCTCTTTATTTATAGCATGGGAGATGAAGAGGTGCAAAAATATGTGGAAAATTACCACCCCACTCTTGTTCCCATCCAAAAATGGACAAATCACTGTAATTGCAGTTTTCAATAAAGCGGATGTCAAGAGATTATAGGCCCACACATTACACCTGCTTTAGTTTCTAGGAGAAAACAATTCTCGGAGCTTGTCAAAGATTCACGGATTAGAGAGGTGGAAGGGACACCTCGCCCCGCCCCAATGTGCAGGTAAGAAAATCCTGGACGCAGAACCGTCTAATGACAGCGGTAGGGCTGCGGTCCGCCCTGCTCTCTGAATCCCGCCGCAGTGTTCTTCCTATTTTACAAGGCTTTACAAAATTATGCTGCTGTGTTTTAATAAACATTTTCCAAGTAAATCCAATAATGGACTCACAGTTATTTATATGTTTCTCTGAGTTGCAACAGGTTTCTGTTACTTAAAACACAAAGATATAACCTAAGAAGTTCTAATACTTTACCTTTTACTGGTAACATTATCCCTCGCCGAAGGTCCAGAGACATGAAACGCAGGGGAGCGAGGGATAAAGGTTCTATGACCTCGGAGACTAGAGGTTAATGAAGTCAAAAGAGAAAACAAACAAAAAAATCCAGTTCTTGCCACTTAGTGGGCAAGCATCACTAAGCTTCTTCCTGCTGCTTTTCGGCTGCATGTGAGAAATTAAGTAATGACTTCCCACTTCTTGTAGGCATTCCAGCCACTTACTTTGCCTAAAATTGCCCAAGTATAGTGAACTGCATGAAAAAAGGCAGTTCCCATCCCCTCCATGTTTGAACAACTCAGTGAGACCTATCCTGATCATTTCATTTAAAACTGCAACACCTCTACCTCCATACCCAGTCTCCATTCCCCTGCTCTCTTCTTCCAGATATCTCCCTTCTCCCACTTTGCACACCGTGTAATTAATTCACTTGGTTATTCCTCTATTACATTTCTCCCCTAGACTAGAATGTAAGCTCCATGACTGCAACTGTTTTATTCTCCGGTTTAAGTACCTAGAATATTGTCTTGTACATAGTAAGTACTCAGGAAATATTTGTTGAATTAATACACGCAATTGAGAATATGAAGAATAGAGAATTAGGCACATCTTGACAGATTACGTGATTAGATTTGAAAGGAACCTAGACAAAGGGAAAGTGGGGATAATAAATGTTTTACGTAAGTTGCCATTTAAATAATAAGCACAACTTGACTGAGCTATGGGAGTATAGCTTGTACAGGGAACACCATTGTTTGTGTGGTTTAGTCATTCATAAGCCTAGGTGTGGATAAAAATCAGCTAGTTTGGGATATTTATTTAAAATTCAGAGACTTCTTCATGTTCTAAGGACAACCTAAAGATCTTTGAAGTCATTACCATATTTATCTCACCACAGCTACTATTATGCTCATCTTATAGTTGATAAAACTAAGGTTACATAACTTGTCCAGATTCATACAACCGCAAGGAGTGGAGCAAGGACTCAAAAGCACACATGTGAGTCCAAGTCCCTGCGCGTAGACCCCGCTTTGCAACATACTACGCAATGCCACCTCTGTGAACCAGAGCACCGGCGCAGCCCCCTCGGCACACGGGCCTGATTGTACTCAAGTGGCTAAATGGACAGGTTTCTTTTGTGGGACACGAACAGATTCATGTTGAAGAGATTTCGCTTTCCCGAGTTTCAATCTCCAAACTTAGCACATAAAGAATGTCTATTTTCATTAAAGCAAGGAGGATCTCCTGAAAACATTTTAAATCCAAAGTAAATTAGCATTGTTTCATCCACAAATCGTCCTGCCAAATAAAAGAGTCTCAAATATTAAAACTGGCCTGTACAGGAGAAAATGGCTCAGCAAGCTAAGGACTCACAGATTCAACATATTGAGGGCAGCAAGCATCAGATTTGCCGCCGTGGCTCACCGGTACCACTTAGTCCAGGCAACATGAAGGTAAAAATGTCTTCCCTGACTTCACAGGCATTTTTTCCTTTCTTTTCCCCACACTGGAATTTGTGTTGACATATATATATATATATATATATATATATATATATATATATATGCATTTTCTATTTACAAACTGAAACATGGAAATATAGGTTTTACTGCCTTCATGTCTAACAAATTTTTAGAAACAGAATCAGATAGCAATCACAGCTATCTAGTGGAAGTGATCAAAATGCAAGCGGAGTAGTGATCAGGACAGAAGGGTCAGGAATACATAGGTTGGGGATGTCATGGGGATATATACCAAGGACACGTGAGACTCTAGGAACACAGGGGCTGGGGTGGGAAAGACCCGCTTGAACAACTTCAACTCGGGAGAGTTTGCACAAACCAGAGGTTTTCTATGGATCCCAAAATACATTTACCTGCTCACTTTTGCTCCACCTCCAGCCCTCCTCTTCAGAACAAGGATAATGTAACAATTTAGCAGTTACCACAACAAGCAAGGAGAGATAATTGTTTCTGAAGACTAGAAGAGAAAGTAAATAATAGTTAATCAAGTGATTTGGAATGGTTGTTAAGACATAAAGAACAAAAGGTTTTATGTCCTGTGAGGGTTTTAGGGTGTGCCCCATAAATGTTTTACACGAGTTACCATTTAAATAATAAGCACATCTTGACTGAGCTTTGGGAGTAGGGCTTGTACAGGGAACACCATTATTGGTGTGGTTTAGTCATTCATAAGCCTAGGTGTTGATAAAAATCAGCTGAGTTGGGATATTTATTTAAAATTCAGAGACTTCTTCACACGTCAAGGCCGGGAATCTGAATTTTTAACAAGTCACCTGGGTGATTCTGATGAATCACATTTTGAAAAATGCTATCATAAGACTGCAGAGTGCTAAAGATATAATGGTGACTTGGAGCTAAAAATGAGTTCTTGTTCTACTATAGTCACATATTAAGAAAACTAAACCAGTCAAGTCAGAATTGTATAAGTACTCTGAAATTCTTCAATGCTACCCAATAATTGTGAACACCACTGTGTTTTATAAAGAAAAGAGAAGGAGCCCTGGGTAGGTGGCACCGTTGGTTGGAGTGTCATCCCACGCACCAAAAAGGTTGCGGGTCAGGGCACATACTTAGATTGTGGGTCAATCGCAGGCCGGTGCGCATAATGGGAGGCAACCGATTGGTGTTTCTAACATCGATGTTCCTCTCTCTCTCTTTCTCCCTTCCTCTTTCTCAAATGCCAATTAAAAAGAAAAAAGGCATATCCTTGGTTGAGGACTTGAAAAGAAAAAGAAAAGAGAAGGAAATATTTAGTTCATTCCATCCATTGTAATTACTGTTCTACCATATTACATTTTAGCAGTCTTCAACAAATGGGCCACCCAAATCTCTCAGACAACTTAATTATCCTCAGAAGATAAAATTTCTATTTATCTTTCAGGGCTCCATTCCACTGGACACAAAACATTATTCTATATAACAAGCCACACTTAAAATAAGAGCTACTACTCATTGAGCACTGGGGACTGTTTTTATATGTAGTAAGCAGTTTTAATTTTTGCAACAAGCTTTAGAGGTAGCAACCATTATAATCCCCATCTTACAGTTTAGGAAACCGAGGCCTAAGGCTTGTCAGGCTTAAGAAGTCTGTTCAAAGTCATATAACTAGTGAATAGCAGCACCAGTATCTGAATTCAGATCTTTCTAACTTCAGGAGCACTGGGTCTTAAGTTCAAAGCAATTCAGCCTCCACTGGGAGCCTTAGTTCACACACACCCTATGAACATGCATGAATAAAGCAAATATCAATGCAAATTACATAGCTTACTGAGGATACCCAATCCCAGCAGAGCAACAGGTCTATTCCATAAAAAAATGACATAAAATCAAAATGTAATTATGCCTCTCCAAAATATAAATAAAAACTAAAATCTACATCAATATCCAGTGTTTGTCATTCTTACCAGACAAGCTTTATCTATGGAAATAGTCATTTTTGTCTCTAGCACATAAACTTCTGTTTGTTCAGTGTAGCTGCCACATGAAACCTCCAGCGTATAGTATTTCCTGACATATCTTCTTATAACCACTAATATGTATTTTTTTATTTGCTGAATACTCCTAATACAGTTAGCCTCCTACTGAAATTTCTGAAGCAAACAAAATAATCTCTCCCAACCACTCACTACTACTACAAGTCCAAGAGTTTAAAAAAAAATAATACTGACTATAAAAAAGGACAAGTCCCAAAGTAGCATTTTCTTTTACTTAGAATATAAAGCCAACCTAAGAATCAAAAGATGACATAATCCAGACTTTTCCTGTAACCAACCAAGGAAAATCTCTTTACTCCTAAAACAGCTAACTAAACCTTGAGCACCCAGCAATCCTGCATTTGTGACCCCACTTTTAGATTCCTCCATCATTGTAAGCTTGGCTTGCTCTGCCTCCAACTCTGATCCCGAGCAACATTTTGCATTATGTGGTATACTACGTCTGCTTCTACTGGTAGACCATAAGCTCCATTAGCACAGGGACCACATCTGTTTGGTGTCTCTTGCAATAACCACAGTACTGAGCACAGAGAAGGCACTTAATAAATGTTTTTGAATGAATTAATGAATGTGTGACCCATGAAACTTACTGGCTGGCTTCTAGAGCTTGGTTCTTTCTTACAACCTCGCCAGGAAAGCTTTGTTGGATAACTCTTCTTTACTTCACTCAGGACTGAAAAGCCACTGGTTTCTCAGATGACCATCAAGACCTGGGACCAGCTACACTCCGCTCATCACTCTGAGGTACCTTTTGAGTTGGGCTCTTTCTCTTGAAATGCTATAGACACTCCAGTCTGTAAAGAATGGGAGAGCAGATACAGCCTCCAAATGAGGAAGGGAGGACGGGATGGAGTGGTGGAAAATGAAAGATGGAGGGCTTTCTGCTGCCTGATTTTCTCCTCTGAACAGAATGGGTATAATGGAGAAAAGGAACTCTAGGACTCAGCTCGGTGATGAAGGTTTAGTAGGAAGGACGCGCATTGTCTAGGCCAGGATAGCTAAAGGAGCCTCGTCCTTGCTGCAATCACTGACTCGGTTATGTCTAGAGTAGTTGGGGACCTGGAGGGTGGAGAGCCCCTTATACTTCTCTCTGGTGTTGGGGGCCTAGGTATTGCTGAAGAGGCTTTTTTTTTTCTAACTGAGAATTATCGACCTAGGGAGAGGTTTATTTTATATTTATTTCCTCCCTCCCTCCAGCTCCTTCTCCAGTCACATCTAAATATAAAGTCAAAGCTGGTAGCTTCTGAAGTCATTCCAGCATAACATGTCTTAGAACATGTCTCCCTTCCTTCCCTTCTCTTCCTTCATTTCCTTCTTCCTTCCCTCCCTCTTATATTGTGACAAACAAAGTTACCCATTTCACTTTTCTCCTCTTGAATAGTGCTGGCCAGAGGTCAGCACTTTAACAAACTTGTAATAGTCGATCTGATATTTGGAAAAAGAACTTTCACAATTCAACAGGTTAGTGAGTTTTGTTTTTGAATGAGGAAGATGGTGAGAAAAAGTGTCCAAAGACTGGAAAAGGAAAACATTCCCTTCCAAACAGGTAAACACTCCTAAGACTTGGAGTCAATTCTTCCATTGCAAAGACCCTCTAGCCTAATTTCAGGTAATGTATTCAATGCCTCCCTTTCAAAGCATGGTCACATTGTTCTTTGTAAAGCTGCCATTTCAGGTGGGCCAGCCTCAATATATTTGTCTATTGTCAGTAATTCAGAATATGGTGGGGGTGAGCTTAGAGGTGAATCTATAAAAAGCCATTATTTAACATAAACTTCCCCTACTGCCTTAGTTTATCTCCTTTACCTGAAACATCATTGTTTGAGGTAACTTCTCAATTGCATGCTTTTCCTGTCTGTCCCATCCTACTGCACGGAAAAGCAATCTTTCTGCCAGCTGTACTTCCCGCATTGCAACTGCACCTTGAGAAAATGTCCCTGGCCTATGGCCTATCTCTGATCCCTGATAATCCCACTTCCTTTGGGGTTTAATTTATAGCTCTCTCCTGGTTGTTCCTTACTGTAACCTTACCTGTGTAGTGATTCTAATAAATCTTCCATGCCTTCAGCTAGTTTGAGTAGATTGGTGTAGATTGCAATAGGAAGTAAAAAATAAGTTAAAAAAAATTTTTTGAGGCCACCTAGATACGCTGAATGAGTTCAGATTTCCTAAATCTATTGATAATACCCGAGAGTCTGGACAAAACATGTAAGTTTGAACTCTTGAAGACCAACCGTAATCCTTTCTGGAATGAGTAAAGGAATATAATCATTAAGTAAACATATAATGTAATAATTTATTTCTAAATGTATGTGGGTATAAAATCAGGCCATAAACATTCTGAATGATTCTGGTTACATTTCTTGGGATTAGGGGAAAAAAGGTTGGGCTCTGCAAATTAAAGTACGGTGACAAGGAGCCTAGAAAGCGCTATGCAGTGGAATGCTCCCTGCGGCCTCCTGTTCCTGGGTTCACTTTACCGCCTACCAACACCAGGAAAGCAGCCCTCCATGGTAGATGAGTCCTTGCCACTCACCTGGTGCACTGGCTGTAAAGGCAGCGATGTGCTTCTGTTTCCAGGCCTGGCTATCCTTACTGCCCTTGACTTCTGTGAGAGACCCCAATATTGGTACAATTAACTTCTTTTTTTTTCTTAAGCTTATCTGAGTTGCTTTATGGTCCTTGAAATGAAGTGAAATCTAAGATAGGCAAGTAAAGGAAAGATTGGTATGTACTTAGAAAAAGGACAAAGTAATCTTTAGAAGCCTGCACGGGGACACTAAGACTAGCCTAAACCTATTTTTCTTTTGTAGCAGTGTTAATAAACTGATTGTTCAGTTGCACTGTGGCTTTTGGAGACGTTATAGGCCTCTTGTTTTCCCATGCCCAGCATCTATTTGCCTTCTTCTCTTCATAGTACTACTCTAATTTTACTTTGGGAACCTAATAACTTTCTTCGTGTGCAATCTTTCTATTATTTTCTTAAAGTTCACTTATATTTTCAAAAATATTTGCTACATATAAAAGAATAACATTACATCTATGTAAGTTACAAAATGAGCTACTGTGAGTCCACCAAGAGCTGGAATGTTACTCATGAATGTTTCTGTCTTGACTCAACTCCCTGCCTCCCCCATCACTGCCTCCTCCTTCCCACACCCTGAAACCTTGCAGTCTTGGTGGGAGGATCAAGCAAAGTGTCCTCTTCTACTCTAAAAACTTGGGTAAACACAATTGGAGTCTTTCATTCCACTCTCTTTAGTGGCATAAAGAAAGGAAGGACAAGAGTTTGAGCAAATTCATCAGAACAAAGATATTCTCATTTATAGTGATCTCAGTCCCTGGAGTTGAGAGTGTTGCTGGGCTGATATCTGGTTCTCCAGCTTTTCTTTTATTCTCAGAGTTTTCCTATATCCTTTAGGAAATTTCCTAAATTTCCTGTTTTGGTTTTAATTAACCTAAGTTAGTACACCCCATCCACTAAAGAATTCCTCTCTGATAACACTAGTGAATGAAAATTTCATATAGACATTTGATAAAGTCACATTAGGTATTTTCAAGAGTGAGTTGCAAAGTATACGGATAAAATGAGAAGGAATTACAAAATAAGTGATCACTTCTGGGGAGGACTAGAGAGGAATTGGACTAGAGAAGGGTACTTCAATTGCACATGCAATGTTTTATCTCTTATGAAGAAACCTGGGGCAATATAATAATATATTAAGTTGTAATAAAGCCCCTACATGATTGCTATATTATATTGTTCACCTTAGGTTTAATTTTTTTCATTTAAGTGAAATTAGGTGGTTCTAACTTAGATGCAGGTTCAACAACTGTGTCCACGGGGGTACTGATTAGTGATCAATGTCAATCTACCTGGAGGTAGGTGCTCTGGGTTTTGCCTTAGGCAATGCTTTCAAAAATGTAAAGAAGTCATCAAATGTGTGAATGAACCAAATGGTAAAATCAACAGCAAATACTTTGAATGAAATGATCTGCATACAGAAAGATGTGGCAAAATGGAATTCTGGGCTGAATCTCAGCAGCTAAAAAACAAACAAAATTTGACCATTTACTGGGTGCTTATTATATGACAAGCACTGCTTTAAGTATTTTACACATTTATTATCTTTAATCCTTACGATAATCTTATGAGGTACGTATTACCAACCTCTTTCTTTATACATGAGGAACTAAAGCAGAGAGGTTCTATAATTTGTCCAAGTCCACAAAGTTAGTGCTGGAGCTAAACTATTAACCCATGTTGTTATAATTCCAAAGCCTTGGATCTTAACCACTGTATATAATACCCAGGTTATTAAGGCATAGGCTTTAGTTTCCTCAAAATAAATTATATAATACAAATGGTTTAGCAGCACACATTTCAAAAACAATTTTTCTGGGGGGAATAACCACAGTGTTGGCCAGCAGAGAGCCATGACTATCAAGACAGCCAATTCCATCTCAGGCTGCAGTAGTAGAAACTTTGTTTCAAGGAAATGGAGCCTTGGTCATGCTGTCCTGCACCAGCCACAGCTCCCACCCCCCCCCCCGCCCCCCCGCCCCCCCTCCTCTGGGATTCCCGCTTGAAGGAGCATGCAAAGACAGTAAGTAGAGTTTGTGAGGAGACTAAGAATAGGGAATGGTGTCTTAGGAAGAATGTTTTAAGGAACTGGGACTGTTTGCCTGGAAAAGACACAATTCAAGACAGGAGGTGGTCATGAGAGCTATCTTCACATATTTCAAATGCCACAGAGAAAAGAGATTAGATTGTTCTGTGTGGTAACAAGGGAATAGAAAAAGGAACAATAGATAACACTTAAGAGGAGAGAAATTATGTTAAATTTCAGAAAGAACTCTAGTGGTCAAAACCATCAGAAGATGAAATAGAGTGTCTTGGGAAGAAGGGAGTTCCCAGGAGCTTGATGTGTCATAGCAGACGTTCCTTGTTGGGGATGTTGTTGAAGCTTCTAATGAGAAAGTGGCTAGAAGGACCATCTAATGCTAGTGCTTACTCATTTTATTTTCAAATCCATTAGTGTAAAACTATCATCCCCTTAGAGACCTATTTTTATGGTATGATCCTCAAATGACTCCTTGGCTACTCCCCGTACCCCCAAAGGCAGGTAGCTTGCAGAACTAGGTATCTAGAACTTTAGTACTAGCCCAGCTCTGCTATCAGCTGTATAATATTGAGGGAATCATTTAAACTTTCCTTGCTTCATTTTTCTCATCTTTAAAAAGAAGTTCCGTCTATCTGTCTCACCTGTCTCATGTGGATGTATTAGTCCGTGTGCCGGCTAGCTCAGAGGTGCTTTGGAAAATTAAAACCAAAGACAGATATAACCTATGATGACTAATATTAAGTTCTCTTCACAATACCTGGGACCCCCAACTTTTTCTGGCACTTCTCTCATCTGTATATTTTCTCTGATCCTTCTTATAATTTATAGTCTTTTTGCTTGTTTGTTTTGCTAGTTTTGTTCACTTGTTTTATAAATCTTTGTTGAGCTACGTGTTGGGCAATGTACAAATTATTGTGCTAACCACTGTTGGATAACAAAATGATTAATGCAACATCATCATTTTCTTCAAGGGGTTTGCCATCAAATAGAGATCTCTATCAATACATGAGTAATGTAATACAAGGCCAGGTATTTGAATGTCTTAAGACTAATACAGTAAAATGCCACAGATCACAGGAAAGTGGGAATTCTAAGAAGCTTTGCATAGCATCACTCTAGAAAAGCAAGGTATTCTTTTTTTTTTTTTTTTTTTTTTTTTTTTTTTATCCCCAACTCTGCTGGAACCCAGTAGAAGCTGGTTCTCTTCAAGATTACACATTTTTGCATTGGTCCTGAGAAGTGGTCCAAATGTCGAAGTTTCAACTTTCAGTCTCTTTGCACTGACTTTGAGGAGAAAGGTACTATTTTCCTGATTCATGTCTCTAATAGAGGAAAAAAGTGAGCTCAGTAAGGTCAAGTACAAAGTCAAAAATTTATGCAAGCAGATCCTCATCACTGCAACTACCTAGAGTTTCAATGCACAAAACAAGGCATGTTTTAAAGAGTGATTTTTTTTTTTACATATTTGCCTCTTTAGGTGCTTAATAATGGCTACCCAATAGGATGTTTGCTTTTTCCTAAGATCAGGCTTAACTGCTTTTTATGTGCAGAGCTGCTGAAGTTAGTAGAATATAGGCTAAAGAGAAATTGTCAACACTGAGCAAGTAAGTTGCAACAGGTTTCATAAATTTCATTTGCTGTGAGGATTGAGTCTTACAGTTCTTTCTATAAAAGAGCTGTCATTGGCTTGTGTGTGAAAAATAAATTAAAATAATATTTATTGAATGTTTTAGTATCTTCCTGACTTAAGTATTTTATGTGGATTATTTCATTTATGGCTACTCTTGTTATTGCTATCTTACAAACTAGGAAACTGAGTCTTAGAGTGATTAAGGAATTGTTCCAAGTCTACACAGGTAGGAAGTGGTGGCATCAGGATCTGAATTAGTATAAAAAAGTAGTATCTGAATAAAGGAACAAAATGTTATTTATAGACCTACTTAAATAACATATACATTTGTGCATACACAGTTAAACCTATTTAAATTTACTCTCCAAAATTTATTTCATGTGGCTTGCAACAAATGACTCATATAAGATAAAATTAAGAAAATGAAAAATCAAGGCCATGAGAAGGAAGATTATGCTAACCATAGGAGTTTAACCTGTATCATCAAATTGGAAAACAAGAAAGGAAAAACGTAGACCCTTTTAATAGTCTTTTTATCCACAGCAGTTGTTTTCATTTTCATAACTTTACATTATAAAAATTAAATAAACTCTATGAAAGCTTTGGTTTTTCCTGAACACATTTTAAATTTTTGAGCATCACTGGCATTTAAAACTTCTTGATATTTACTCTTAAATGAGATAGTCAAAAATCTAAAAAGTATTTCCTAAATGGTAAAGTACTACATTACATTTAATTCTAAGCCTCTTTTCCTCACTTAGTGGTGAGGCCTTATCTATCACGCAGGAGACTGGAATTCTATTCTACTTCTTCACATTTCCTAGGGGAAGGTAGCTTTCCTTTTCCAGAATCTGGCATGCTTTTTTAGCACATAGCACATAGATCCTTTAGCACATGTTTAGCACATAGATCCTTAGTAATAAATGATCCACAAACAAATATTGGATGATGGCATGTACTGACACATGATGCCTCATATACCACTGATATATTGTATAATGTGTTCTTAAAAAAATGTGTCATTCTCCTAATCTAAAAGTCCTGTCGACTGATCAGTTTTTCAGTAGTTAATGCTATGCATTTTAGGCTCTCTTGCATCAGTC